>NC_090932.1:245169922-245489231 GCF_040938575.1 Ambystoma mexicanum | reverse complement strand
CAGAGTGGTCTACAGCATCAAACGCTGCAGACAGGTCAAGTAAGAGTAGGATACAGGATTGCTTTGAATAGTGAGAAGATAGCAGAGAGTTGGTAACATAGAGAAGAGCTTTTTCCATGGAATGGTATGGGTGAAAGCTGGATTGAAAGGCAGGTAAGAGGGAAGAAGAATTAAGATGGGCAGAGACTTGAATGTATACAATACGTTCAAGAAGATTAGAAGCGAGTATAGAAATGGGATGGAAAATAGAGGAGAGAGAAGGATCAAGAGTAGATCTTTTTCAGAATGGGGAGAGTAGACGCATGTTTAAAATCAGTGGGGAATGTTGCAGAACGTAAGGAGAAATGACTTAATGATGTCAGATAAAGGATGAGGAAAAGATAGATTTTGGGTGTTAACACAGAGGGACAGGGTCAGAAGGGGCCGCAGTCGGGTCTGCTTCAGTAAGGTAGGATCTATCTCAGTCTCAGAAAGCTGAGAGAATGAGGAATGACACGAGAAGAAAAATAAGATGTTGAGGAGACAGTTAATGGTTTAAGCGAAAAGGATGCTGGGAGAAGGGTATCTTTAGAAGAAAAGTAGTTAGCAAGATCAGAAGCCAAAACGGAAGAGATAAAATAGGGACTAGGTGGAGGAGGTTTAAGAATGTGGATAAGAATTTAAAGGAGATGATGAGGATGGGGAGAGTGAGTAAGAAGAAGATAGTCATAGTATTGTCATTTGGCAGCTAGTAAAGAAGAATCATAAGAAGTTTGAAGAGATGATAATGTATTAAGATCTACAAGAGATTTTGTTTTCTTCCAACAACATTTCGTCTGGCAGAGAGAACGGCAGGAGGAGCAGATAGAAAAAGATAATCAAAGCTGAGGAGTTTTGCGATAAGGAGAGAAAGGAGTGAGTGGATGGAGAAGGTCCAAAGTAGTTCAGAGAGAGCATAGAGGCACCACAGTCAACAGAGAGAGTAGAAAAGCAATCCACGGATGGAAGAGAGTGTAGATAAATGATGAGAAGAATCAAAGAAGTGGAGTTTGCACCTGTAAAAGGTAACTGAGGAAGGAGAAGAGCCTCTAGGGGTGGAAAGATCAAAGGAAGGTAAAAGAAGAGAGTGGTCCGAAGAGTATATTGGGATAGCATCTACTGCAGAGGAGAAGGGAAGAATAGAAAAGATTGAATCAAGCAAGGAACCATAGTGATGTGAAGGTAGGGAGGGAAATGGCAGGAGGTAATATAAATACAACAAAGAGAGAAGAGGAGGTGAAGCATGTGTGGTGGAAAGATGGAGATTGAAGTCTTCAAGAAGAATTAGGGCAGAGTCCGTAGGAAGAGTGAAGAAGAATAGTGAATCAAGATTGTCTCAGAAAGTTGTCACTGGCCCAGGTGAGAGGTAGATAGTAGGAAAAGCCAGAGACATAGGATGGCAGAAAATCGAATATTGATACTCAAATGAAGAGAATAGCAAAGATTAGGGGAAGATGGTGAGGGAATCCAAGTGGTGTTTTATATAATACCAACACCCCTGCCTCTTGCACCAACATGAGGAGTAAGAGAAACAGGTGAATCCAATGAAAAGAGAGCAGCAGGAATAGAGGAATCAGAGTAGGAAAGACAGGTTCAGCAGAATTGTAGTTCTAGGCAAAAGAAAATATCAATAATGTGATGGGTCTTATTATGGATGGATTTGGCATTCTAAAGCAAAAAGGAAATGGGAACAGTAGAGGGTAAGTGAGTCATGCTGAATGAAACAAGGCTAGGAGATTAGAGGAAGGGAGTTTTGTCTAATCACATTATTAGAAGAGTATTATGCAGGAATGGTGCGAGTCATAGTACTAGCATGAAGAGAAAAAAAAAGAAGAATAGCTGTATAGGAATAACCTGTATGGAAGGAGAGGGACAATGCCACCAGATCGGATGAAAATCAAACTGATGTACTCGACTGTTGTGGGTGAAAGAGCGGCAGGAAGTCTGAGTATGTCTACCAAAGCAGTTCTTATTTCCGAACAACAAGAAAAGTAGGCGAGAAATAAAACAACTGTAGAGCAACATTGTGAGAGGAATGAGAGACCACATATGATCACATAGTGAGAATCGCTAGTTTGAGAACGGTGGCAGCAGGCAGCAATGGAAGAACTTGGCCTGGAGTTTGCCTGGGCTTAGCCTGAAGACAGGACTTATAGTCCGGTTGTCTCTTCTACCATGTAAAGTGGAGAACATCGATGGGTGTAATCAATGGATGTGACCAGTGGGCGGTACTAAGCAGGAGAACCCGTGCATGAGCCATGAGGAGGCGAGAGGAAGAAACCTCAGCAGGTCTGTGGCAGTCTCTTGCCCAGTGATACAGGCCGGTCAGCACCACAGTGCCAATGGTGGGCACACTTCAGAGTGTAAAATCCTTCAAATTCATATGAAAATAATGAAAGATGTGTCATCCAGTTCACTGGGTTATTTTCACATTAATGCATTACTAACACATTGCAAAGAAACATGTCTATTAGTGATTTTATCCAATAAATGTTCTTATTTTTACATGCTACTGCTGGCCTGCCAATGGTGGTCGTATAATTGAGTAGGGGCTTGAAAAGCCCTTGTTAGATAAATTGCTCTGCTGAGTGAATTTTGCTACTGCATGAAAGGCCTACACTAGAAATCATACATTTTTTTAAAAAAATGAAGATATGTGGTGTGTACGATCAGGCTGCATAGTATTATTTTCATGAGAGGTTTATGTAACTCTCTCCAAAAAAAGATTCTATGTTCTCATAGGGGGTTGTCTGTTTAAAACTTAATCCACAATGGTTGGCAATTCTTGTAGTAAGATATCAAAACAATAGTCTACATGAGTTTTGCAAAAACTGGGCTGGCACCTCTGCTTGGCGCATGTTCTATTAAATCAGATGGTTCATCAATCCCCTTGGATAATCCAAACAGCGAACAACAATTGACTGATTTGTGAATAACTTATTTATTCATTTTGCTCCTCATTTAAAGTGCCAAAGTGCACATGTCCAACAACTGAGCGGACAATAGTGCCACGGTAACACAGGGACCTTACACTTTGAAGAAGAAAGGATTAAGAGTACAAGCACCAAGACTCGCCATTTCAATTAATAAATGGAGAAGGTTATCAATTTGAGACAATTAATGTCAAGTCAAGCAGTGACACGAACTTAGCCCCGCCTAGAGAAGGACCACATTTGGGTTGAAACACGTGTCGGCATAATGGGCATGTGCATTTATGGAAATATGAAATATGTGTTGCAATCATGTTCTTCTCCCCTGTAAAATGAGCCTCAACATTTTCATTATTAAATTGTTCAACATTATTAATGTAAATAAAAAGTAAATTTTTGCAAAGTGCATGCCAAATATCCATGTATTCATAGGGAATGGAATCCAGGAATCCATATTTCATTGATGTGTCGTTTTGCTACAATGAAATATGGAAATAAAAGTGGAGTTTTAATTCAAAACTATCCGGAGCATAAAAACACCTCCTTTTCCCATGTTCTGAAATGTCATCTTTCTATAAAGACTAAGGGATGTATTCTTTGGGAAAGTCTGCCAATTAAGCCAATGGAAATAATTGACCATTCAAAATGTATGAGTTCATGAAGGCATACTATGGGTATATGAGTTAATTATGATACCATATGATAAGTCATTTATAACGCGCCTGTTCACAAATGTTTCTAGGCACGACAAAACAAGGAAGGGAGGACACAAGGAGGACAAAACAACAATCTTACTAGGCCTTGTGTCATTCAGATCGTGCCAGTGTGGGGAGGAAGGGGGAGATGTGCTGCCAGGAGGTGGCTCATAACTGCAGAGAGTCGGGGCACAGTAGGGTTGCAGATGAAGTCCCTTAAGTGGTTGGGAGGGCCGGAGGCAGTGTAGAGGCAACTGGTTGTGCATGTGCAGGAGACTGGTCCCGTGGGTGGTCAGGTAACCAGTATGTGCAGCAGACAGGGCATCAGCAAGGGAGAGGGAGGGAGACAGCAGAATGAAAAGGAAGGTCTTGAGTTGCTTCCAGAACCTTAGGTGGTCCTGCTCAAGTTTGAGAGAGGCAGGAAGGCTGCTCCAGAAGGAGGCCCCAGCCAAGGACAGAGGTCTACTCTCACTCTCTGCCTGGAGAAGCATCTGACCCTCAGAGAGTTAGAGGTGGATGAGCGGAGGGGTTAAGAAAGAAGATACTTAGGAAGAGAACGTTGTATGTAGTGTGGTCCCTGGCTCCAAATAGTCTTGTGGATGATGCAGAGGTTCTTGAACTTGATCCCCGCATCCACAGGGAGCCAATGGAGAGATTTCAGGGCTGAGAGATACAATCCCTGGGCTTGAGGCCAAGGGCAGGTCTTGCAGTCCTGTTCTGCATTAGTTGTAAAGGGCACAACGTATAGGCATGCAGCTTTAGAAATGGGCATTTGCATTAGTCCAGCCTAGAGAAGACCAGGAGCCTCTGGGGGAAAGTGTGTAAAGGAAGAATACCTCTGAGAAGGTGCAGCTGATAGTGTGACTTCTTAGAGACGTCAGAGATGTGAGGAGAGAAGGAGGGTCGAAGATGACACCAAGGCTCTTAGACTCACAGGAAGGTGCAGGTAGAGGGCCCAGGGTGGGCAGCCAGAGTGAGAGAGGGAAGGCAGGTGTCTCAATGAGGAGGATCTCAGTCTTATTGGCATTAAGGCAGAGATTGTTGGAGGCACAGCATTTCTGAATTGCAGACAGACAGTCAGGTATGAGAAAAGGAGCAAAAGAGGCTGAGAGTACCTAAAGTAGAGCTGGGTGTCATCCACAGAACACTGAAAGTTAGAACAGAAGGTAGAGATGCAGTGTGCCAGAGTTGCCAGGTAGTGAAGATCAAGGGAGAAAGGTTAGACCCCTGGGGAACATCACATGTAGAGAGAGAGAGATAGAAGAGAGGAAGCCGTCAAACAGGCTAGGGCCTGACCAGAGATACCCAGGTTGTCATGGAGATGATTGAGCAGGATGGCGTGGTTGACCGTGTCGAAAGCAGAGGATAGAACAAGGAGAATGAGGACAGAAGGAAGGTTTGAGTCAAGATTGGAGAGCAAGTCTACACGGGTGTTCGGGAGAGCAGTTTCCATGTTTCTGGCTGCTCTGAAGCCAGACTGGTGGTCATGGAGACAACCAACAAATTCATTCGGTAGATTAAGCTGGGAGATGGCCAGCTTTTCCAGGAGTTTGCCCAGGAAAGGAGTGAAGGAGATTTGTTGATAGTTTGCCAGAGAGTAAGGATCGGCAGAGGGATTCTTAAGAAGGGGGTGCACAAGGGAGTGCTTAAGGGGGATTGGAAGGATCCAGTGGCAAAAGGGTGATTGCTGAAATCGGCCAAGGCTAAAGTAAGGGTGTTGATGTGGTACTTAATGGTTATGAACAAGCAGGGGACCACCGGCTTTGTTTAGACTTTCATAGATCGGACTTGTCTAGAAACAGTGTTGGGAGTGAACAGGGGGAAGGAGGAGAAAGCAAGAGGAGATACGGCCAGAGAGACACATGGTAGAAGGAGAGGAAGATGAGGTAAAGGAAGAGGATAGATTGGATAGGATATCCTGAGTTTTAGTGGTGAAATGAGATGCCAAAGCTGTGCAAAGGGCCTGGGAGGGAACAGGAGAGGTGGAGACTGGATTGGCCAGCTCCTTGCAGATTTTGAAAAGTTCAGGTAAGTTGTTAGAGGCTGCCGAGACGTGGGCTTGGATGTAGGCTCTCCACTCTTCTTTGAAATGACTGAGAGTCTGTATTTCCTTTGGAGCAGGCAGCAGGCCAGTTTGTCAGAGGATGTGCTTGATGTCCTCAACTTCCTCTAAGCCACCCTACACTTGCGCTTTAGGGTGGCAAGATCAGAATCGTACCAGTTAACCATGGATGTGGGCTTCAAATGGATCCTCTTGACAGGGGCAAGGACATCAAGAGTGTTAGAGATTGAGAGATGAAGTTTGGAAAGTGTTGTGTCAGAGTTTGAGTCAGCCAAAGGTGTAGGAGGAGGGGAGAAATGAGCAGCGAAAGTCTCCACTGACACATGCTTCATTGGCCGGATGGCCGAGAAGGCGGGTGGCAGAGCTGGGGTCGGCTTAACCTGAGGGGCAGAGAGCAACAGGTGAGAGGAGAGAAGAAAGTGGTCCGTCCAAGGGAGAGGAGTGGTGAGAGGGTTGGAGAGGGGAAGGTCTGACAAGATCAGAACATCCAGGGTGTGCCTTGCAGAGTGAGTAAGGCCAGAGGGAAGAATTGAGAGAGAAAGAAAGAATTCCAGAGGTTGCAAAAGAGCCCAGAGAAGGGGCTAGCAGCATCCAATTGGATTTTAAGGTTGCTGCAGAGGAGAAGTTGAGAGGTAGAGGCAAGGAGGGAAGAGGAGAAGTCAGCCCACTCAGAGTGGAAGAGGGCAAGCTGGCCAGGCGGCCTGTATATGATGGCCACAGTAAGAGAGAGGCCGGGAGAGATAGGGTACATGCAAACCAGGCTTTAAAAGGAAAAGTAGGCCTGAGTAGGAATGATAGAAGCAGGGATCCACTCCAGGAATATCAGGGTTACACCCCCTCAAGGACGGTTGGATCTGAGTTCAGAGAGGATCTTGCAGCCATCAGGTATGAATGTGTCAACACTTGTGACATAACTGGCCATGAATCAGGTCTCGGTGAGACTGAGTACATCCAAATCAAGCTCTTCGAGTAGACGGCAGATGTCCAAGGAGTGTTTGACAGCAGACAGAGAGTTAAGAGTACCAATGTGGAACAGATTGGCACCTTTGCAAGACTTGCGTGGAGGGGTACAGGCATTAGATACTCCCTACAGAAGTGCTAGAGGTGCCTGAGAATGAGCAGAGGAGGAAGGTGGAGATGGCAGGGTAGTCATAGAAGAAGAAGAGGGTGCTGGAGAGGTGGTGAAGGGAGGAGAAGGCAGAGCAGCAACAGAAGCAGCAGAGTGTGCCAGAGTTGTGGCAGAGCGGCCAAATAAGCAGTGGAGGGTGCCAGAGAGGTGGCAGAGGAAGGAGGCGAAAGAGGAGCCAGACAGGGCTAGGTAGGAGTAGCAGGAGAAGGAAGGAAGTTGATAAGCTAAATGAAGCATCTATCAAAAAGGAGGCGATTGCCCTGAGGGCCTTGGACCAAGACGGTCCCATTTAAGTAGACATTAATGATGGTCTTGGAGGAGTGGAAGGGAGCCAGGAAGGCCTCCCATCGGGTGCACCATTAATGGGAGAGGAGGAAAAAGGAGAGAGAACAGACACCATATGTGGGGACTATTAGCCTGGAGAGGTGAGGGTCTGTCTGGAGGAAGCACTGGTAGGTATCAGTGATAGGGAGGCCTGGGTTGGAGACCAGGATGTCCCTTTTGAACTTCTTCCTACCAGACTTAATGAGAGGGATAGGCTAGTTGATAGAATATAAGTTAGAGAAGATAGGGGAGACAGAGAGCACCATAGAGAATGCAGGGTGAAGAGTAATGGGGGGCAGCCCAATTAGGGGGGGGTCACACAATAGGTGCAAAAAGAAGGGAGGCACAGGTGGGTCACACACAAAAGAGGGGGAAACAAGTAAGTAGACCACAGAACAAAAACACTGGAATCTAGCGGAGTCTCAGCATGAGTGGAGAAAACAGTGCAAGCAACCAGTTTACACCACAATGGAACTCAAGAGTGTGGGAATTCAAGTACATTACAGAATACAAAGCTGGTAGTTATAGGGGCCTTAGGGGAAAAGAAGAGAAATGCAAGCAATGCAGTGGAATGACAATACAATAGTCACAGTACGAAAGGGCAAGGAATGAAGAGACACAGGCAGGGAACAATAAACTGGTCACAGCTACGGGGAACCTGAAGAGGAAGGCGAGCGGGGAAGCGGGTCTGGGTTGCATGGGGAGCAATAAACAGGAGGATGTGCAAGGCCGGGGCAGCGGGGACAAGTAACAAAGTATAGTAATTGAAAGCTGCAGAGAAGAAGAACCCCTGTTCCAGATGCACAGGAGCTCATCTTGAATATCATCTTGTGTTTATTGGGCCTTATCCGTGAAGAAATGTGTACCCAAGGCAGAACTACTTTTGTAGAGGGAGAAAAAGATCAGAAGGGACCATTTTAGTGGTAATTCCATGTGAACGTGGATCTATGGGAATGTGGAGGGTCTCAGTTGGCTCTGCGCCTTAAAGACATATTCATAAATAAGTATGAACACCCCTCAATGTAATTGGACATGGGTCCTCTAGAATACTTTCTCTGCTCAGTTCGATGATGAGTCAGGTGGACTGGTAAGAACGTCCACTAGTGGGAGCTTATTCCAAATTGAATGCATGAACATATAAAGTGGGAACTGCAATTTACTTTCTCGCGGTATTCAAAACCAGAACAGATTTGTTTTATATGGGGAAATTAAGCATTTCTATGCAGGTAAATGTGCAGCACTTTGTAAATCCAAATCTAACCAAAATAATCCCTTCAGCTGTTTACTGATATAGTCTGACTGTGGGTTTGTGGAAGAGAGAGCACATTTCTACATATCCAGGATTGATTGATAATGTATGACCTGTATAAACCATAGATGTTTGAACAAGACTGATTTGGGATGAAAAGGATTTTAGCGGTGTTAATCCTATTTCCATAGAAAGAGGTGCCAAACCAAATTACATTCATTTATAACTCATAGCATCACACCGTAGGGGGAGGACCCTACACCAGTGGGACCCAATCCGCAAAGTAAAGTGGGATGGGTGTTTTTTCCATTATTAGAAAATCATAAAACTTTATTCCAATGTTGAATGTGTGAATCACTACACTGTACATTCTAAATTGATAGCACAATGTCTCTAAACACATGCCTGCAGATCCTGATGCAACCTACCATACTCTATATTGTATTTCCATGCATACATTTTAAACACACAGCACCACATCCACAGAGGTTCTGAGGAAATTCATTGCAAATGTGTTTTTTCATTCATATTTTTTTCTATGCAGTCAATTTTTGATACCATTACATGCCATTGATAGAGGAAATAATACATTATTTTTTAATTTGCTAACTGAAGAGATGTGTAATATAATGGCTGATTTGCATCCATGCTGTCATATAATTAAGGTGGTATTGTGTTATTTAGAATTAGAAATGTTAGAAATGTAATCATTCAATGCATTGAATGAGTATGTGTGTGTGTGTGTGTGAGTGCCTGATATATCAGTGAAAGTCACAGAGAAAAGTGAATTCATGTTTCTATAAACCAGGTATAAGTGTATTAATATTAGATTGTGGTGAATTCCTCACCAAAAAGTTAGGGGACCACCTTTAAGGTGATTTTATTTGAAACAAACAAAATGTTGATGGTTATACAACCCGTGACTTGCCTCAGACTTGTGGGGTGGGATGTTATATCACTTGGCTTTCATTAGTGAATGGATCTTAACGATATCTATAATTGAATCCACAAAAGATCTGACAGCATACCCATCTTGAAAAACTCAGCTGCTAACCATCACGTTGTGTCTGTTTCTAGAACAGTTTCTCTTTTGCCCCACTATTACAAAATCCTGCAGATGGATGTCTTTAATTGGATGCAGTGTTCATGAATTTCCTCCAGTTTGGATTTTGCAATACACACTCAGCTAAAATGGTTCTAATCCATGTATCCACCTTTGTCATTACCGGTACTGCTCACCACTCTCACCTCTTCTCCATCCTCACTCTACTTGATCTACCTACCGACTTTGACACTGTGGATCACCACTTCCTCCTCGAAACGATTTCCTTCTTAGGCTTTAAGCATGCCATACCTGACTGGATAGCCAACTACATCTCTGGCTCTCCCTTACCATCTCTTGGAATTCTAGCACCTCCTTTCCCAGACCCTTTGCAGTGTGCATCCCTTCAAGTCTCCATCCTGGGTCCAATCCTCGGTACCCTATTGACCTCTTTACTGGATACATTCAGTTCTTAGTTTGGCTCCCAACTCTGCATGATTACTGAAAACACACAGATTTCTTCTCCTTTCATTCCTACAAAACACACATATCTTCCTACTGGCCTCCAATGCAAACCTTACTCTCACACACCATCACATTGACACCCTCCTCCCTATTGGTCTCCAGTGCAAACCTTACTCTCACACCCCATCACATTGACACCCTCCTCCCTATTGGTCTCCAGTACAAACCTTACTCTCACATCCCATCACATTGACACCCTCCTCCCTATTGGTCTCCAGTGCCAACCTTACTCTCTCACCCCCATCACATTGACACCCTCCTCCTCAATCCACCATCCTAAACTCACTATCTTGGGTCAGTTTTGACCACAAACATAAAAACACTCACTTCATCACTGCCAAAGCATCCATAATTAACCTTCTAAAAATCGGCAAAATCCACCTGTACCTTTCTCACCACTCTGGCAAACCTCTAATATCCACCCTGTTGTTCAGCAAACTTGATTACTGCTCCAGCCTACTCCTCTGCTGTCCTCTCCACTTCTTCTATCCCAATAGCAAAGTACTGAACTTTTCCCTATGTACCCTTTATAACCTACCTTGATCATCACCCGCATTTACATGTCGTCAACATGAAGATGGCTTTCAACGCAAAATGTTCCGTCTTTAAGTCTCTGCTCTTTGACTTCCGATGTATATATGCCTGATTACCTTAGCACCATTCTACCTACACCTCTCTCTTCTATCCCTATTCTGCCCTCTGCTCTTCAAGTCTCAGCATCCTATTAGGATCCCTCACCCCTGCACCAAGTTTAACTTCTGCTCCTTCTCTCTATAGGACACCCATCACTGCCCTCAAAGCAATTCATTTTATGGAACTATTAAATACCGGGATTAAGCTCCACCTGTTCGACAGTGAGCGGCATTCCTACCCCCCTTATTGCCTCCCCAACAACCCTACCTGCCCAAACCAGATGTGAAAGAGATGTATATCTGTAAATTATAGTAATGTAATACTGGGCCGCTGTCTAAATGTATTCCACATGTATGTATGCCTCATTGCCAGATGTATCATCACTTCACCTCCTTGATACCAAGGTTGTCCCAAACAATACAAACTCTACATCTTTGTAAAGTCACCGTGACTGGGTCCTGTCTCAGCTATCTATATGTTTGACCTAGTACGACACGTTTGACAGATGTAGCTGCGTAAATTAGCAAATTAAATAAAATACATAAAATTATATACATATTTGTGTTTAAGTTCTTGTGACTTTCATTGGCTATACCAAGACATGTTTAATTGTTTGTGTAAAATGTAACAGAATATAATGTGTTTAATGGCTTAAGGGTGATGAAATAGAAGTGCACAGAAGTGCAACAGCTGTGAAAAACAATCTAAGTTTCCAAAAATGACAATTATTGCTTCTTACATGATGAAATTATCCGAACCTAAATATAGATTTCGAATTCAACAACTGCATGTGCATGTCTATTGAAACACGTGCAACACTTCCTAAACCTATTTTTCATGAAAAATCAAGGACAATATCCTGTTGGTCAAGCGAGGTGCCTATTTTGACACATTGCAGACTATCTGCGGCAAAGGAAGAGCAGGTACTGTGAACGTTTGTTTTTAATCTTCCCTCTACTGTATGAACGTCCTTTGTCTGCTTCCACATCGGAAACAATGGGCTTCATTACGAGTCCGGCGGTAACCTGCCGGTCTTTACGGCCCAGTTATCGCCGGACTCGTATTACCATTACGCTTCCATGATTCCCGGAATTACCGGGGCATTACAACCCCAGAGACCCGGGTATTCCGGAGGCGGAATTCGGTAAATCCCCATTCCCATTGAGTTCCATAGGGCTCAATGGGAATGGGGACCATGGAAACACCGGCACCATCTCGTGATGGTGCCGGTGTTTCCACGTCCGTCTACAACCTACAGTTTTCTCTTGTTATCCCTGTTAAACAAGAGCCGACATGAGTTTTTGTAGGGTTTCCCTGCAAGCTAGAGTTATAAAAATAAGAATGCTGTGGTTTCTCCCTCTTAAACAAGGGCGGCATCATGAGATTTTATTTGCTATCCCTGTTGATCAAAGAGGTTCCTTTTCTTACTGCAGAAAGTGGTGCAATGTCCAGTGTTCAGCATGGATGCCTTTTGTTTTTTGTAAAGACATAAGCTGTGAAAGATTCTTCTGCTACCAATGATTATTGTGACGCTCTCACAAAATTGCAGCTCAAAGTCACTTCCACAATATTGTCGGGTTAATCCTCTGAGTCTAAGGGCAGGCACCCCACCATAGTTACCCTTCCATATGCTCTTGCCAAGCTGAAGACAACAGGGTAGGCTGCATCTTGAGTATGTGTCTCTCCATTGCATCTTCTGTTTCCATGGAGTCCAGGTCCCCCAACAGCTGGTCACCTCATAATATAGGTTGTGCATGATGCATCCATTCCCCCCCCCCTTTGGCAACTTGAACAGTGCCACACTCACAATGCTACCATTAGCAACAATCTGGTGTTGTAGTGGTGTGGGTGGCAGTGCACCCCTGCTGACGCATGCAGTTATTAATACCTGAGACCAGCCTCTAAGCACGGGACATGGATTCAAACCTGTGTTGCTCTGAGTTGTCTTGCTTCCAAGACAAACGCATGCCCCTGAGCTATCCTATTTACCTTTCCCACAGAGTATGTGCTTCTATGTTATCTATGAATGTCAGTGTTCCTTTGACAGGTTAAGAAGTACTCTCTACGCGAGCATAATGTCCTGCAGAAGTCCTGCCTCCTCCACCTCCCCCTCTGGCAGTGTCAAAAACTCATTTGTCAGCCTGGCCTTTTCTTCTCTTCCTGAGGCACTCCCACTGACTCTCCAACCTAACCTCAGACAACAAACACATCAGTCAGTCCTCGTCTAATGTGGCTCTGGCTGACTGTCACGGCAACCCCCCCTCCCACACACCCAGCAACAGCAAGCTGCTCATCCTCCATTAAGCCTTAATGAAAATGATTGTCGTTCAAGAAGTGAACCCCCTCTGCCGGCTCTATCTGTACCTCTAAGTACAAAACCCACTCTCACCACATCATTTAAATTCCTTTATTCGAGGACAGAAGACATATAAAGCAAGAAAGACAAGTGGCAAAACACACGGATTTATGCAATTCTCAGAGAGAGGATTAAACCGTTTTATCAGACATAAGACACACAAGAAGTCCACTTAAATGAATGAAGGATTCTCTGCTTCATACAAAAAGGATACGTTTCTTCACGTTCCACAAACATGTGGAAATGCAAAAAGAAACTTTTATTTACTTTTTGAGTAAAGGTGCAGTGCAGACTCCGGCGCCATTTGTTGTTTCTTTCTGATTAGGGTGTGATCCAAATATGCTACGCACTCAAAGGGCAATAGATGGACTGAAGTGTCACAAGACCTAATAGGACAAATACCCAGCAAAATATGATGAAAAATACAAAAGGGGACATTTTTGTTTGCTTTTGAGTGTACATTTATTATATTGAGCACAACTTTTAAAAATATATTTCTCCTTTGTATTCCCGGTGTGAAAACTGGACTGTGGGCCTCATTACACGGATGGCGGTAAGGGATTACCGGCGCCGGTAATCCCTTACCGCCCTACTACGAGGTCCCTCAGCAGGTCCCGTCCTCAACGTGTGGTCAGACCACACATTAAGGACGGGACCCGCTGAGGGACTTTAGAGCAAATAACGGTACCACTAATTGCGGTACCGTTATTTGCTCCTTCCCCATTCCCATTGAGCCCTATTGGGGCTCAAATGGGAATGGGGAAGGGCCATGGTGAATGGGGAATTACTGCCCCCGCCAACCTTGGAATGGGGAGGTAATTCCGCCATTCACCATGCCGGACTCAGGTGGTAACCATGGCGCTACTAGCGCCATGGTTAGCGCCATCCGTGTAATGAGGCCCTGCGTCTGTTAAGCCAATCCGTAATTTACATGGGCCCCCCCATCTATTTAAGGTTCCCTAGGTACTTGTGATTCTCAGGCTACTGCGGACCCTTCCCATGCACCACCCAGACACATTGCTTTGCTACGCATCAGAGCTCCCCCCGCTGCACTTGGTTTCCCACACCACTTAAAGCACTGATTGGACCTTTCAAAATGCTGATTTGTCATCTAAAGTTTAACTTAGGCCGTTTGAAGACGTGGGCCAAATATTGGATTCCAAAGCGTAATTGTGTAGTCAAGATGAAAGGAAATAGAAAAATCTTTACAAATATCGGAGGGGGTTTTCACTGATTAGGTCAGAACAACAACAATCCACTGTCCTCTGACCCGTGGCAATCTCAAAGAGTCCCTCTTTGCATGCTCCCTCATCTAATGAACTGCAAAGAAAGTAACCAGCATCCACAGCACACCTCTAAATGACTTCCATAAAAGTGGCATTTTCTGCAAATCGACTTCAGAATACGAGCTGGGCACAGGCACAGCAAAAGGCTTGCATTTCCTAGATGTAGGAGCATGTAGCTGAAATGCCCTTTTCCTATTATTCTGCTCAAGTGCCCTGGTGTGTGCACATGAATAATGCATTCACCAATCCATATGGTGTCTCGCTTCAATAGGTTTCTGGGCACTTTAAAACGGAGTTAAATATAATTCATATCCCTGTATAAAACGCCTGTGGGTGATAATCTATAAATGTCAGTTAAACCTTTGACCAAAAGCTAGTAGTATTTTATTCTGATGTAGTTAGGATAAAGTTAAAACCCCTTAACTGGTTCTTTATACACATTTGAAATATAATCTGTTCTATTTCCTGAAAAATAATATTTCACAGAGGACATTAGTCATCCTGTGTGCCATGTGGCGTTCACCGCTCAAACCCAATTTTGCAGCAACAGCAAGGCCAGATTCAAGGTTTGAGGTTTTTAATGTTTCACCCTTTTCACAAAAAGAAATTGCATCATTCAATGAAATCGTCCATTCATGCGTGGTATTACTAATACAGAAGAAAGGAATATAGTGAAAAGTTACGATGTGAACGTTTTCTTCTTTATCTCCTTAATTGACAAATTAACTCTTGCAGCCATTGGTTAGTTCGCGTAATGTAATTCATAACTCTGTGGCCCAAATGTATATATCAGATTCTTACAGAACAGCATGGAGATTGTTTTATAGTGTCACCTAATGTGGCGTTCATCCCCGGTTCCAGGGGCAAGAACGGGGGAAAACGGCCTGGCAGCCCAAGTTATCGGACCCAGTGATGTGAGAGCAGATAAGGAGGGCTCCGAGCTGTTATACCCCGTTCCAGCCCCTGGAACCGGGGATGAAGGCCTTTAGCACCCCCTGTCACCAAACCATTAAGCCGGGGTGCTAAAAAAAGGACTTTCCTTCCTGCAACAGTGTGATGAATCAACTTCCAGGGCGCCAGTGGTCTAGGGATGAATATCGGTTTCTAAACCATCAATCAACCCCACACCTCTAGTACGCCAGAAAGGATTCAAACAGATTGGAATACAAGTAAATTATAAGACTTCCTTGTCCAATTTTGGTAACTCAAATGGAACAGCAGGCTTCTCTCCGCAAGTTTGTGGAACGTTGGTTAGTTGCAACACAACGAAAACTCAATTATTACCCAATGATAAAAGGGACTGTCCAGGTTGTATACAAATATCTACTTTATTATTACTATAACAGACAGTTCTAGCACACTACAATTACAACCCACACAGTAGAGGAACACCGAGGACAGATAGTTTCACAAAGGAACGGGATGCACTCTGGATACTGACAAGAGTGTAGTTGGTGAAGTAATCAGTCTTATTGTTCAAGATTATTAGGTTTCAACACCTAAGGGGCAAAGTGTTGTAACTGTCGCTAGGGGCCTTCCGAGAAGGACCAGGGGGAGCAGAACCACAATGTACCTAGTGCTGAAGAAGTTCTTGGTTCTCAACAGCATCGAGACAGTTCCAGGGCACTTCTCAGCCCGTGAGACAGAGTTAGTGGTGGGAGACAGATGCGGGTACCAGGCGGCAGTCATTTGGGCAAGCAAGGCTGGACAGACGTCTGCAGTCTGTCCGGCGTGGTGGCTCAGGGCCATGAAACATTGTCTCTGTGCTGGTTGGTGGATCTGGAATGCTGGTCGAGGCATCTCGGATGGCTCTGGTGACTGTGGCGTGAAAACAGTCAGCGTTGCAGCCGGATGTGGTTCGAGGACTCGACTGTCTCGAAATTGTCCTTAAAAAAGATGGACGCTGGATGATGATTGTGTGGCAATCCTAGCCTCTTCACAAGGCCTGTGTCCTTTCAAGGCATATGGCCCAAAGCTCTGGAGAGTGATTGCAGCAAACGGCTGTGTCCTTTGTCCAGAGACTCTTTGACACTTCCTACCTAGGAAGCTTGCTGTCAGAACCTAGCAGGGCATGCTGTGTGCTGGCTAGATACCAGTTCTTGAGCTGCTGGATGGGTCCTCTAATTTCAGTGTCTCCCTCTGTTCCCCGGGAGACATTTAGTAGAGGGATATTGCTTCCCTCTTGGAACTCCTGGCCTTCATTCACTGGTGGAAGATGTAAAATAGACTGTAGCTTCAGCTTGTGTTCAAATGAGTCCTTCTTCTTACTCCTTGCAAAGTCTTCAGATGATCTGATCAGTGAGGGGCTCAGCCTTCTTTTAAAGCCAAATGGGCTCCAGTGATTGGTGCAGGCTAAACCCACCTTAATGAACCAATGCTGCTTCCTCAACAACAATGTTCAGTGATGCTTCAGGTCAGAAATAGAAATACAGTTTGGCTTTTGTCCAGGGGTGGGAATCATGGAAAAGAGTTCAAACTTGTATTTACTAATTTCCAACTCTGCTTATTGCAGGGGCTAGGGGGCGTATCTTGCATGTATGGGCCTGTGCATGCCTTCGACAAAGTGGATATACTGAGGTTGTGCCCCGTGCTTGGGTCCTTGGCATGCCCAGAGGAAATTGTAACTGTGTTACGAGACCTCCCCAGGGAGAACCAGGCTTGTGTGTGCAGCAGAGCGGCGGGGGGGGGGGGGTGGGTCATTTGCTTTGATGTGGGATGTGGGGTTCATCAGGGCTGCATTTTAGTCCCAATTTCGTTCACCCTTTAAATCAATGGGCTTTTGACAGCCTTGGTGGCCACTGGGGCAGACTATCCAAGTTTGGGGGGTAGGGCCTTTCCGGTCCTAGATTATGCAGATGACTCAGTGTTAATAACCAGGACCCCTAGGGCCCTCCACATTCATATAGACACATATGTGGTCTTCATGAACAATCTAGGGTTACAAATAAACACCACAAAATCAGCGGTGATTACTAATTTACGTGGGAAGGAAGAGGTTGGTGAAGATACGCCCTATGATATGCAACACGGATATCAATCCTAGAGTCAACGAATTTGACTATTTGGATAGTAGATTTTTGTAGTCAGTAATGGGTTGTGCCCATGCCAATAAACAATCTGTGAAGATGAGCCAATATGTAGGTGGGATTTCCACTGTCAGGGACAAACCTTGGACTCAGTCTTAAAAGGCTATGCCACGCAGACCAAGGCTGCAACATTGTATAGAGCACCATTGAGGGGTTATTCAAAAGTACCAGAGAAACAGGCCAAGGAAAATAAGTTCTTTAGAATGCTATTGGGACTCCCGGGATCTTCTCCATGTATCTCTGTTCACAGGGAACTGAGAATGGATTTCTGGGAGGACCAATCAGCTTTAACCCCGGTTATTTTATGGCTTTGTCTCTGGGCGAATAATTGTGCCAATTTATTCCATTTAATTATTAGGACCCTTATGGAAAGGGGAAATTGGCAGAAATCCCCTTGTTAGCATTCATTGATGAGTGCTTGCTGATTTCTGGGCAAATGTGTTCCTATGAGCACATTTTGAGTCAGCCTGTGAAGGAGAAAAGGGACTTCATGGAGTTTGTTATGAATTTGGATAGAGCCCATGCTGTGAAAAACAGGGTGAACAAGATTCAGCCATACCTTCTGCAGAGTTATAAAAGGGGAGATTGTTGGCTGATCACGCGTGCCAGATTTGATTGCTTACAGTTGAGTGGAAATACGCCAAAGTGGTTTGGGTACCCCGACACATCTAGTTGCCTGGTGTGCAGGGCAAATAGAGAGGATATGCAACTAACATTCACTCCCATAGGTTCCCAATGTTTTCCTTTTGATTGCGGACTCCGTATTGACAGCCTGAACACTATTGTTCTTCCTGAAAATAGCTATGCACCAGAGAAAGGGAATATTGGCCCTAATGTGATGACTTTCTTAAGATATTGAATATGTATTGTGCACTAAAATCGTGTTTATGATGCAATTAATTCTCCTGTTTCATAGGCTAACAATCACTCGCTCCCATAGGTTGGCATAGCCTTTCCTTTTAGTTGCGGACCCGATATTGAAAGATTGGGCATGTTTGTCCTTTTTGAAAAGAGCTGCATTAGTGAAAGAGGGCATTGGCCCAAAGTGTTGATTGTTTTTATCTTATGGGATACGTAGCGTGTTTTATAATTGTTTTTACAATGCAATGAACCTGATGCAAATTTGGTGCGTGGACACTGTTGTTTTATAATTGAGATGAAATTGTTACTTTTGATCTGTATTGTATTTATGTTTTTATGTCTTTGATGGATGAATTGATGAATTGATCCAAATAAACATATTGGCTGTATTCACATTTCAGATATTAACAGTTGAAATATCTATTAAGAATGATGTTGTTATAATGACAGTTAATCAATGTAGCATTGGCGGGTAACATCGCTATTCTTATTATTGTTTATTTAAGCTTACGTGAAGAGATTCTTTACTGACCTTAATTCCTTTCTGGAAAGATATATACTTTCTTAATGGATTGGCAAACCAGGGAAACCATTGGGAACATTATTTTGGCTGGGGACCTTAACTCCACTTGCCCTCAGGTTGATATCGACTGGAAGGATGTAGATCTCAGTAGAAAACCTACAGTCCAAACTCAAAAACGTCTCTCAGGGAAATTATGCATCTATACCTGAGATTCTTGGGGCCTACATATGTTGAACAGGAATGTTGCAGGAGACATCCCTAGAAAGGCTACTTGTTTTTTGAAATTGGGGCAATATCTTAAGTGTAAAGTCTTTAAGGTGTTGAACACCACATTAAGTGACCATAATATGCTTGCATTGATATTTGACCTGGTTGTAAAGGGAAGTATGAACGTGAACCCGACTGCTTTAGCAATAAACTATGGGAATAATCGTGTAAAGTGGAATGATTATAATGTGACAAAGTTTAATGAGGGATTAAGTACTACACTTAATAGAACAACATTGGAATGGAAATTAGATATTTTTCCTCCAGATTTACTACATTCATTTGTAAAAAAGCAATCTGAGTACCATCATAGCATTATCTAAGAAACTCAGAAAATCTAAAAAAAAACCCTGCATGTGTTCTATGAACATGTCGTGGCCACAAGAGGAATTTGAACAATATCATTGAAAGTATCAAGCGTAGTCGTCTTGACCTAATGCATAAACATAGGGATATCAACAAAGAGCAACAAAAGTATAAGAACTGTTTGCATCAGCATTGCCACTTGCATCTCCAAAGTGATGAGGTAACCATGTTAGCAATTGTTGCTGTGAAAGCAGAGTCCAATTTTTGGACTGTTATTAATGCCCTTGAGAAAGATCAAGCTTAAAGTCAGATCAATCCCCATAGGCAACAAGATTGAGTGGAATGTTTTAGAAAATGATATGCCAAAAAAGACAACATGGAGCAGAGTCCAGTGTTAGTCATGTCAGCCATTGGGTACTAAATGTTGAGCTTGAGTACATTAGCTCCATTATAAATAAAGCCAGTGTTTCCAGAGCAGCTGGTCCAAATAGACTTTCTAAAAGACTATTTAACCAGGCTCCTGAAACATGGGCCTCAATTCTCTTTATATTCTTCAAACATATTATGACACAACTTAAGACCCTGCGTATGTGGAAAATATGATACAATTTTCCAATTTGTAAAAGAGGTACTCAAACGGATGAAAAAAAATGATAGGCCGATAATCCTTTTCATTCTTAAGGAGTTAGAAAATTGGGCTATAAACTCTGGTCAGACAGGCTTCCGGAAAAACATTGGAACCTCACTTAGTGGGTAATAATAAATTGTTTTCAAGAAAGGGCATGGGGCCAACATTCTGCTCCAATTTATTTGGCATCGATAGACTTGTCAGCCAATTTTGTTCTGGTTGCTAGGAACTTGCTTTGGGTGAAATTGGCACATTGGGGGATTTGTGCTGCTCTTCTTCTTCTTATTATTATCATCTGCCTCCATATGGGAACCAGCATACAAGTTAGGAAGAATCAATTGGGCCAGGTATCGAACAAAATTCCTATGTACACAGGATTAAGAAAGGGGTGTGTGCTTGACCCCTGTACGTCTCGGATATAGATGTGTGCCTTGATAAAGTGGCCTTTATCTGTGCTAGGTTAGGCTCTATCAAATGTATCTGACTGGCATATACAAATTGGTTTGCAGCCATAAATGTATTTTGCATTTTTATGAATTACAATTATCTCAAAATAAATCCAAGAAATAAAACAACTTTAAGGTTTGCAACGTTGAGAAATAATCCTATATTTGCATTGTCCATAGACAATATAAAACCTGAAATTATTGAAAACCTTATTTACTTGGGTTTTTACTTGTCTGGACGTTCTAAGAAATTCTATGTAGTGGAATTATTTTGAATCGGAAAGCCTTAATGCTGGAGGCACAAATGGTAAAATTGAACAAGAAATATGGAAGATTCTACTGCAGTGACTGGTTTTAAAGCAAAATGTATGAAAATAATATCTAAATTAGAGTTCACCAAAAACATGTTGATACAGAACCATAGCAGGGTGAAAATGGCAGTGATCCATAAGGACTGGTTAGAAACCGGTTCTGCCATTCGGACATACTCTATATTCACCTAAGGGCAAAGCATAAAGGAGTAGGTACATTGGCTCCTTACCTAAAGAAAGTTTCCAAAAGCATACTTTTGTAATAATTACTTTATTGCCCAACAAAGAAATCCTATGCTCCCGAAATCAGCAACCCAAGGTGTTATCTTTTTTTCGTTTTTGTAACACTCCCACTGAAATTTAAAATATTAAGCATTTGGTCATGAAATGTCCTGCTTTACTTATCTTTATTTTAAATGATTTAAATGTTTTGTGCATAACTTGGATTTTATTGTGACGGAAATTCTTTGGCAACGCTTAATGATGGGAAAATAGGTCTCAATTGTTTTAGCTGCACTTAGATTTCATGTAAAACTCAATTTATGTAAAATGTGAGTAATGAAGTGTTATACATATGTGTAAAAGTCATTTTATATCAGGTGAAGTATATTTATACACTTAATGGAAAAAGTCAGAATCTTTCCTGCCAGGTATGACCAAAGAAAACAATGAGTATAGTTGACTAATGGCTTGCACCTGACTGGTTCTTTGATATTGAAACCAAAATAACTCTTTGTTTCCAGATAACAAAAATGATCATTTAAAAACGACTTTCTGTAGAGGCATATTATGTGTATTTCCCCGGTTAAAGATCTCATAACATTGCAATAGTACCTGCCTAATTAGGATTCATTTAAACAACATCAGAGGGATCCACATCTTCATCATAAATGCTTGACATTTGACTGAGACATCTCCAGACCTAATGACCTTTACAAAGTTATTTACTTGTAGCCTTGGGATATCTGTTTTATAAAATGATTATCCTCTGTTGTCCTCATGGAAGCAAACTGAGCACACAGAAACATCAGACAAATCTAATGCATAATTGTCTCTTCCCCTGCACTAGGTTGTTCAGAGCTCCATGTCAATGACAATAATACTCAATATATCAAACTCTGAATGTTGAAAAGCAAACACATGCATAAATGATGTGACTGGCTCTGCTGGTCAGATGGGAAACCGTACAATTGCCCACGTCAACTTAACTAATTAATCAAATTCATAAGGAAGACAGGCTAAGATGTTCTTACCCAGATTCAAACGAGGGACCTACAACTTATACATACCTATATGAAGAGGTTTCTTTTTAACTTACTGAGATATAATCATCATAAATGTGTTTATTCAGAATAAAAATCCATCAAACAAATATACACAATTCCATTATAAAAAAAGTTAAAAAGATAATGAAGTAGAATAATAATCCATCAATGTAACATACACAGTTTCATAATGCAAAAAGTTTTAAAATGACCAAATGGAATCAAATAGAGTAGCAATCCTTCAAGAAAATCTGAACCTTTTCATAAAACATGTCAATTTAAAAAAGTAATCAATGGTGAGATAAAACCAGCTTTCCGTACCCAAATGGTCCCTTCTTGTTTTAAGGGCATGTCTGAGGTACAACAAGAGGGCTCATATAGTTCAGATCAAATGGAAGATAGGAGATAACAGAATGCAGGACGGCATTGTACAAAGTCAAAATGCCCTAATACAGGGAGAATAGTGTGTTTTCCTAATTCCATAGATGCAGGGTAAAAAATAACAACATGTAAAATGTCTTCAACTGCTTCATTACATAAAGGATAGCTGATATCCATTTGGCATGGATTGATTTTAGTGATAGATGATTGAAATTAGCTCTTGTGATCAACCATCTATCCTGTATCCTATGACTCCAAGTGAGATATTCCTGTAGAGTATCTGCAGGGCTAATTAGTACATGTTTCCAGTCACCATTAATAAAAGGTGCTCTAGATTATGTGTATCTTTCACATACAAGATAATTTTATTCTTAAAAAATGTTTTCTCCATTGTGTTCAGCATAGTGGTTGGGGGAAAACTTCTCGTGCATTGACTTACTAGTTTTAATATGATTCAGCCGGGGGATTTTAGAAGAACCATCTCTGTTCAAGAACTCTTTGATAATATACTGTGTAAGCGCAACCTTAGGGTTTGACCAAATATGGATCCCCACATAGGGATATGTGCACCATTCTTCTTCCAAAAATCCTATACCCAACTCCATATGTACACAGAATTTGGGAGCTGATCTTAGAAGCTCCAGAAGCTTTTTTTCAGAAATAATTTTCAATTACTTGCAGTTTGGAGATATCGGAACATCCCCAATGGGATGCACCATAATTTGTGGCAGCCTTAGTTTGTGTGTCATATACCTTAAGAATCATCTTTTTTTAATGTGGGCATCTCCTGTCAAATCAGGGGATAAACACATTCCAAGGTAATCAAATGTGTAAACCCTTGAAAACAAGGCACCATTAGCAGATGGTATACTCCATTATATAAAGGGTAAACAATCAAGTTTCAAGGACACATCCTTGGCACACACCTACATTTACATCAAACTAGTGAATGCACTGTCCCTGTTAACTACTATTAACACACGCCCGATTGCCAATTTGAATAGCCTTTAGGGATTTCATCAGCTCAGATGGACACTCTAGAGACCAGAGCACTTGCCACAACAGAGTCCCATTAACTTTATCAAAGGCTGTGATCAGGTCCATGAATTTATGAAAAATGATCTCATTGTATATCAATACAGAGTGTGCAGCCAGTAAACATAGATTGAGAGCCTGTTCCCAAACCTGGGCAAATTCCAAATTGCATGTGTGCTAGGAGGTTATTTGCAAAAACACACTGCTATAATTTTCCAATAAGTACCCTCCCAAAAATCTGAAAACGAGTATCTAACAGTGATAACGGCCTATAAGTATGAGTACTTCCCCAGTCGTCTTTTAAGAATTGGAAAGATAACTTCTACTTTCCAAAATGGTAGAATACTACCAGTTTCAAGTATAGCATAGAAGCTAGCTGTCAACAGGTAGGCACAAACCTCCATCACGTCTTGAAATAGGTCAGCAGGAATTGCATCAGGCAAGTGAGTGATTATGCGCCTGATTGAGGATTTCTATTTCAATCTTCTCTAACGAGAATTTAAGTAATACATTTATTTGTGGGAGTTCATCAAGTTCTATTATTCCACTATTACGGGCAGAACAAATATCCATACAGGCCTCTTCCTCAGTTCAATGAACCAATCAATTTTTATTTTGGATTTCTCCATTTACAGAAAATTAAATTACATTGAACATATATTGCAAACCCATCTAACATTCATCTAAAATCAATAGATTATATTCTGATTCATTGTTTCTTTCCCTTTTATTGCGTGTGTGTTGAGAACCACGCAGCACCTCTAATTGTATATTTTAGAACTGTTTAAATATTAGAATCTGTTTTTTTAAGATTGCTATTTTAAAAACATTTTAGTCGCCGCATTGCACAACCTTTTAATTTACTGCTTGCTAGAAGCTTTTATTTTGTTCCATTAGGCTGTGAGTTGAGATTTATTTTGGAGTTCATTTGCATTCCCACCAGACTACATTTCCCAGCCTGCTTGTAGTCCAATGGACTACTTATACGCAAACCAGGAGGGAGAGCGCTGGCGCGAGGAAAGCGAAGCCGGCATGTGCCGGTCCGTGCAGGACCGGATGAGCGGAAGCTCTGGATCTTGCCTCCCTGCTTCCTGATGGGGATTGCTGGTGTTCTTGCTGCAATTGATGCAGGAAGGAACATTTTGGTTGCGTGATGTTGTATGTAAATATGTGCTCTGTAAAGCGCTTTGGATTAAGGCGCTATATAAATAAACATCATTATCATTATCATTATCTTCTCCCCACTCAGTCTGTCTCCAATGAGTCCTGAAGGGTGTTTCACAGCTGCTCCATCTGATTGTGTGCATGACTGCCTCTCCCACTCCTATAACCCGAGTGATAATGATAAGGATACTGATGATATATCTTCGAGCCCACAATCCTTGTCCGTTCGTACAATGTCCCCAACTCTACATGTAGATGAAGCGGATGCAGTCCTGGTCTCCGCGTCTAGAACTCTTATTGTGATATGGTGCAGGAGTGTGGGGGACTTAGTAATGCTAGCCCAGAACCAGGAGTTCAGTCAGGACTTTCTGCACAAGATTCATTGGGGGGTGTATCGGAGCAATTGAAAGGCAGCCGCTGCATCACTCCAGTCCATAACTTCCCCTGCTTGTTACTCAATACAAGATCCCTGGTCAAACATGCTGTAGAAGTTGCCACTTACATAGAAGAAATGAATATTGACATGTGTGCAATAACTGAAACCTGGGGACATAGGGCAGCTGGCCCTTCCCTTAACCGTGCTATCCCTGAAGGGCATACTCTGGTAAGTCAAGACAGAGAGGAGGGCAAAGGGAGGGGGGGGCTGACTTTTAAATCCTCACTAACCATTTGGGAAACAAGTGGGTCTATCATGGACGGCATTGAGTCAGTACACGTGAAAATTTGACTCAACGCCGAATCTACATTAATTTTTTTTTTAATCTACAGACCACCCTCCATTACAGAAGATTTTGCATTGGCACTGTCCAACTATTTGCTGTCTATCCTCTAGCCCAATTCTAGTTTTTTATTACTAGGTGATTTCAACTACTGACTGGGCCATAAGGAAGATCCAGTGGATGCCAATCTAGAGACGGACTTGGCCAATCTCGGTTTTGAGCAGATTTATTTATTTGCATTTGTATAGTGTACTTACAGCCCAGGGGCATTGAGGCGCTGTTACATGAAGTTGTACGTAAACTTGATTCAGTGGTTACAAATGACAATGATCACAGGCTAGATTACAGGAAAACAGATCACAGGCTTCATTACAGACACATAGGTGAGAAGACAACAGTGACACTGAGTTACATGGAAGGCATACATTTAGGAAGAATTATATTCTTGTATGAAGGCGTTATGAGAAGCGGCTATCACCAGCTACAGCCAGACAGATGTAGAGAGTACACAGAGCACCATTAGACAAAAAGCGTAGTTTTAATAACTTTGCGGAATGCTAAGTGGGAGTCAATAATACGTAGGTGAGTGGGAAGAGCATTCCAGTGTGATGCGGCCGTAGTGGAGAAGCTCGAAAGCCCAGAACGGATTATTTGTGTCTTAGGCGTGGCAATCAGGTTGGTGTAGTCTTTTCTCAAGGGCCTGGAGGAGGAATGTTTGGCAATTCATTGGACCAGCTATGGGGATGCCAAATGGTGGAGGCATTTGTGTGTAAGGGATAGGGTTTTAAAGACAATTCTCTCTTTGATAGGGAGCCAGTGAGCCTGCCTTCTTACTTCAGAATGTGGTCTTTTCTTGAGGTTCCTGTGACTGCCATAAGGGCATTATTCTGAACAAGTTGGAGTTTAGTCAAGTTTTTAATGGAAGTCCCTACAAGGAGCGCATTGCAGTAGTCGAATCTTGATCCGGTTATTGCCCTAGCAATGGTGAGGCAGTTTTGTCGAGACAAGAAGGGCCTAGCTGCATTGAGAACTTTGGAGTAGTAGGCCGATGAGGAGGCAATAGCGTTGACCTGTCTGTCCATAGTCAGGTTCGAGTCAAGCTAAACACCCAGGGTCTTGACATTATTAGATACTGTGATAGATATATTGTCAATGGTGAAGGACATGTATAGTTTGTCCAGATTGCTCAAGGTGATGTGTGATCCGATTAACAGAAGTTCAGTTTTGTCGCTGGTGAGGCATAACCAGTTATCTGCCATCCAAGACTGGATCGTGGAGTAAATAGTGGTGAGGGTGTTCATGTCAGCATCATAATCACCTGTGAGTGGCATAAGCACCGGTGTGTCATCTGCATACTTCGTATATGAAATACATAGGGCGTCAAGAATGCTGAACAGGGGCCTAGTGAACAAATTATATAGAGTGGATGCGATACAGGAACCCTGAGGTACTCCATATGTGATGTGGCTTGGCGTGGCACATGCTGAGTCGGAGAAGACTTTCATGGCGCACTCTTGAAGAAAGGATGACTTGGCGGCAGGGCCGAATCCCGCTTGCAGACCTACACGGTAGCACCGGTACCGTTGTTAACGGTGCCGATGCGACTGTCCTCCCCATTCCCATTGAGCCCAATGCGGCTCAATGGGAATGGAGAGTAATAATTACTGGCACCCGGCAATGGGCAACTACCAGTCCGCCGGGGCTGTAATGCCCCAGTAATTGTCCATTGCCGGGTGCCAGTAATTTCACAACTCTGGCGGCAGCCGTGCCGGTATTAACTGGCACGGATATCGCCAGGGTCGTAATGACTCCCTTTGTCTTTCTGGAATTCTATACAATAATTGCTAGACTCATTAAAGGTTTATTTCAGGCACACTTCAGGGGGCTAGTCACTGATTTAGTCGGTTCTCAAACACCTACATTCACATTGCAGACAACCACTTGCAAAAACGCATTCAGAGTAGAATAAGCATCTACTTCGGACTATGTATATTGCTTTTCACAAATTGCAATTTCAGCATGTTTTTTTCTGCTGTTGTCTCTGTTACGATCATCACAAGACATTCCATCTCAGTTTCCTCGATCACTTGACAAAATCCTTGTGTTAAAAGCTTGTGTACAGTGTAGAAATATGTGACCATAGCACATACATTGTTACTTGATTTCATTGTGCCACAATTAATGCTTTGTTGTAATGTGTCCATTTTTGCTGACATGCTGTTCAGGAAGGTTGTTTGCATGAATGAGGTAACGTGTATGAGGTAACGAGTGCCCAGAGTACGGGATGCTACTCTAAATTCTTTAATACACAGTTATATTTAATACAAAAGTTGCAATTTTAGCATGTTTTTTTTCTGCCGTTGTTTCTGTTAGGATCATCACAAGACATTCCATCTCGGTGTCCTCGGTCACTTGACAAAATCCTTGTGCCTAAATGCTTGTTTACAGAATATAAATGTTTGGCCATAGCACATACATTGGCCCTTGATTTCATTGTGCCACAGTTAATGCTTTGTTGTAATGTGCCTATCTTTCCTGGCATGCTGTTCAGGATGTTTGCATTTATGAGTTAACGAGTGCCCAGAGCACGGAATGCTACTCTGAATTCTTTAATACACAGTAATGAACCCTCCCAATGATATCTATTTGGCCAGCCCCTAAAGCCTGTAAATTAGATCCACTCAAGCTTGATATGTAGCCAACTTTGCAGCAGTTCTGCAGATGAACTCACTGGCCTGCTATTAAATCTCAGTTACAGTGTAATGGTATCCACTACAGAGTGTGATTTGTTTTCTGACTTTGAGAACATTCAGACATGTAATTGCTCATTTGAGTACATCCGGTAAAATAGCTCAGTGGGTTGAGTGCTCACTGCTGCTATGTGTGTGTGATCTGCAGATGCGAATCCCGGCAAGGCCAACTCAGCCTTTCATCCTTCTGAGGTTGATAAATGAGTACCAACACAAGTTGGCTGATTTTGTATGTATATTTGGTCTATATAAACTAAAGCGCTTAAGCATAAGTGCTAAAACACATCATTATCATTTGGCTTTGGACTTCTACTTGCATTCACAGTCATTTGGCAATGTGGTTCTATACGCACTGATATTTATTATACATATGGAGATCCATTCTTGTATGCAATATATAGCACATTACATTGATATCGTAACCATATGCTATTTGATGCCACCTTCACTTGTGTCAAGGGGTGAAAGATCGTGTTCCCTGTGATGTTGCTTCAGGGTGGGGTCAAATGACATCACGTCATGTGATGTCATCAGAGGTCAAGGGTTGTGTGATGTCAATTCCTGTACCCCTGGCATTTTGGTGAAATGACGTCCCTGCACCCTCCTCCATTACATCGTTTATTTTTATTTCAGGGTCTTAATAAACGAGGACAGGGACACTGCATGCCCTTGACTTTGTGTGTGCTGGAGGATTGGGAGAAAGCGCTGGCTAGGCCGAGGCTGAATGTATACTTTGTGTAAAAAGCAGTATGTGCTCCGTGCGATATTTTTCGGGTTCTTTAACGTGGGTGGTTCCTGTTTCTGGCACATAAATACAATGGGGTCATTGCGACCCTGGCGGCCGTGTAATGAACGGTGCCGGTAAGGGACCAGTACTGTTCATTACGGGCCGCCATATTACGAGGTTTGAGCGAGTCCTGCTGTGGAACGCCTGGTCAGACCAGGCGTCCTGAGCGGGACCAGCTAGCAGACCAGAATGCTAACAACGGGCCCGTCATTAACGGGCCCGTTGTTAGCATCCTCCCCATTCGCGTTGAGCCCTATGGGGGCTCCAATGGGAATGGGGATGTACTGGGTTCGGGTCCTGTGAAAGGGATTAACCGGGCCCTCCAACGTCAGAATAGCTCGGTAAATCCTCTTTCGCGGGACCCGGTACCCGTTATGGGTGTAGCCATGACCCTAAAAGCGGCATGGCTACCTCCATACTCGTAATGAGGCCCATGGATTTTCCTCCGATATCCAGATGTGTGCAAGCGCCAAGTCAGAGGTCAGCCAGCAGCGTATAGATGTGCTATCATTCCCCCAGGTGCCACTCTGTCTATATGGGGTGACCAGGACGACACAGGGGTGTGTGGGCTATAACATAATGAAGAGACCCGGTGATCAGAGCATGTATGTAGCTTGCTGGCGTATCGCTTGGTACCGCTGCCAGCCTGCCTGTGCCGCTCTAATCTCTCTATCAGGGGGTGAGGAGGACTGATGACAAAAGCACCAAAATGTGCCATTGTGGGACCACAAGACTTGGGTCTAATTGTCATCTTTAACCTGGAAGTACAGTGTTCTGATGGTGCAGGGATGCCTGGGTGGGTGTCACCTGTACTGGTCATAGTATCTTAAATACACATTACTTCTAAATGTGTACACAAGAGGATGAACAACATCCTTGCACTGACATGGTTACACTAGAATCCCCCCGTTCACACATATTGAAAGTACCCCGTGCCCCTGCCTGATGGGTATAGTACTGGGTACGCTAGTCACAGGCCTACCCTGAAACCATTCCACCTTTAAGTCAAAGACCAGAGAATTTCCATATAGAAAGCCCTGCACCCACAGGCCAGGAGAATCCAAACACTGTCACTTGACCCAACAACCTGAGGAGAGTAAACATGAGCATCTATGACCAATGTGTGCACATTGTCTAACAGATGTTATGCGTGATGGTAACCCATTCAAGAAGCGCAATCAAGACACAGAGGCGCCAGATACATCCTGATATAACCATACACTACAACAAAAATGTACGGTGCTTCTTGTGGCCTAGAAAGGTGTTCTGGTGGGAAGGACATGTGCCCTCAGCGACTGAAGGCTGTCAGGGCTTCTTCTCGGGTAGCCAGAGCAGAAGAAGGTTCTTAAAGCACTACATGTTCACATTTTATTTTCAGACATTGATAAAGGGTTCACACACATAATCAGGTGTCTGGCAGGCATCACGTTATTAGCTGGCACACTCAACCTAGAGTCCGTACTATCTGCCACCTTATTGACAGACTATCCCATTTCATGAGCAGACATCGAATCTTGCAGCCATTGTGAAGTTAGAACCTGCCACATCATCAGCAGACACTACCATGATACTGCCATACATCATGAAAGACAAAATTCAGCTATTAACACACATGATCATGTAATCGACAGACCTCGCTTAATCAGCAAACCATTCAGCAGGCATTATCAAGCAGCTGGGAGGCATTGTCATGCTACATGTTATTAGCAGATATTCTTGTGTTATTAGCGCACACCGAGTTATTATATTTATGCATGTATTTATTTGTTTATTTATTTATGTGTTTAGTTCCAAAAGAACCTTACAAAATGTACACTTAACGTCAATCTAACCCATCAATCTAAAGCCTCCAGTATTAAAAGACATCCTAATAAAAACATCTCATAAAACACCACAAAGAACATATTATGTCATTGAAAAACATAATCAATGGAGCACAGCTTTCATCTACAATGTGTACATATCCATATACAATGAACAGGTTACACTTTACAGACTCCAAGGGGGTAAAGCTCTTATGTCTAACTGGCGAGGGTTGGGGACTGCAATGTTCCCTCTAAGCTTTGCGCATGTGCGCTTGCCCAACTTCCTTCTGGGTGCTGCGCAAAAGAATTTCAGCAGCGCACACAGACAATTCCCACCAATTCAAAAAGATTTAATAATGCACAACCCACAGAAGGTACCTAATAATTGCTTTCTCTCAAAATGAGGCTAAATTATATGAACTAGTATTGGTATTCTGGTGTAGCTTATTGACATTGCCCTACTATGCAAGCTTGACCTTAAAAAACCCAGACCCTAAAAATAGAATAAATCCACAATAGGTTAAAAACTAATATGAAAAAGTTACTGCATGAACGCAAGATATAATTAAGAGATGTCTGCACACATTAACCAAATTATCTCCCCTCCCTACCCATGACTCCTATACTTGACTCTACCACATGTGTACCTTATGGCTCGAACTTCCGCCCCAGGCCTCATTCAGATATATTACCAGACAACCTTCACTCTGCGTACCTTGGATCTGCAAAAGGTTACCAGACTTCCATCTACATCCACTTATTTTATGTTTCTAATATGAATGTCGGTTAAGCACAAGCAACTGTCAGATCAAATATCAGATACTGAGTGCAAGTAACCAGGCTGCTTGAATGTGTAACCTCATCCCATGATTCCTATTCTTTGTACATATGTCGCACAAGCACTTTGAAGCGGCCCCCTTGCAAGTTAATGCATTCTAAAACTCAAATATTAATTTGCCCTCTAAGGATTTAGAATAGGCAAATGTCATGTCTACTTTATAAGCAGAGAGCTTGCAATATCATTTACCTGGCCTGCAAGGGACAATGGGTATGGACTATGCCTGCCATTATTAGTATATAATATTAGGGCAACAGATATTTAGATTACTAGAATGCTTTTCACACAATCGTGTTGGATTTCTGAAGGATAGGATACTATTTGAACAGTCTAGGAAACTGTGCCTTTGGTTTCTTTCTCTGCTCAGCTGCGGAGTGCTTTTCTATGCGATGATGTGTTTGCGTTTATTGCCTCTACCATCGCCATTTATCTTGTCTAACTAATAACAGTGAATTTCATAAGAGGGGCCCGTAGTTAAAGGAGAAAGCACTGAATCTGTTGTACCTGTGAACATTGCTGCTATTGACGTATTGGCAAATATATGTGATTTTCTTTAACGGTGCTCCAGACAAAACCTCAGTAAGAATTAAGTCTAGGCTGTGTTGAGAAACGGTGGGAAAAACTGTAAGCTGCATTCTGTATCCTGCCATATCACTTTCTATGTCAAGGTTACACGGAGGGCTCTGATATGATGTTACTCCCTACTCTGAATCAAATGATTTCAAATGATTTTTCAGCTAGTAAGAAAGTAATTAGCTTTGCCAGTAGGGATATTTCATGTTTATTAAAATATGTTCTTTCACCTTAAAATTCCTCTTGAGATTGGGCAGCAGTATTATTTGAATTTATACCAATTGCACTGCCCTGCAAGTCATCTATAAAATATGTATATATATATATATATATATATATATATATATATATATATATATATATATATATCTTTGAAGCACTGAAAAGACATCAGGCTGGATGAGTAGCACTCTTCATAGTTTTGAAAATCAACAAAGTCCGGACATCCAAATTGAAAAGATGTATTCTTTATTCATGCCTTGCAAAGTGGCAAAATATAATTAAAAAGCCATAAAGATCAGGCTCTCCCAAAGTGCAAAAATATGCGCGTTTAGGAACGTTGACGCGTTTCGCGGCTTTCCTCGCCGCTTGATCAGTGGAACTTTGTGGGTAGAAGCAGGGGTTAAGTTCCTCTATGTTCATGGTTTCCCGTTTTTGTTGGGCACATTTTCCTGCTTTTATAGAGTAACAATGGATCGTGCATATGCCTCTTAGCTGTTAGGCTGGTTTTGTGCAAATGTCACAACTCACAGGACCATGTAATGTGGATAGCAAGCAGAAGCCCAGTAATTCTGATCATCATATTCTGTGGTGCAGTTATTCAAATTGTTACGCTCACCTGGTATCCACAGGGACGCCACCCATCTGTGGGGACTCTGGTATCCTTCTCAGCCGCTCCCAGGTATGATCAGCAGAGAAGTTCAGCCTGGAATACAGGTGGGCAATGTTCAAGACTGTGCAACTGGGGTAAGAGCCTCCCAACACCCCGTATGCCCGCAGCCCCTCCCCGGACCTTTCCTCACCTTGTTATGGGTTTTTGCGTGCTCTCCGTCCTGCCTTCTTGGCAGGGGCGTGTTGTCCTTTGTGGGCGAGTGTGATCTAGTTACTTCACTGATGCAGGCCCTTTTGAGTCTTTCAGGTAGGTCTTATTACTGTTATACTTGTATGCCTTTCTTTGGTTTAAGTAATGTCTTTTCTCTTTCCTTAGGTGCGCGGAAGTTCGCTGTGGAACGTTGGCTGAGTTGGCACTCGCCAGTAGGTGATGGTGCTTCGAGAGCGCCTTGATGAGGTAAGTAGGCGCTATGAGCAGCGATATGATGCCTTGCCTTTGCTAACCTGTTGTCTTTTGTTCCCGTAGGTTGCGGTTCTCACCCAGAGTAAGAAGTCCCAAGGCGATGCTGGTCGATGGGCGACTCGTGAGGTAAGTGCTGCACGATTGTAAAATGTCTAATGTCCTGTTTCTCTCCTTTTTGCAGACCCGTCGGTCCGAGAGGCTCGCTGTTCCTTGGATGCTGTTTGCAGGAGCGGAGGGCAGCTAGCGATGGAATCACAGGTAAGCTGCTGCTATTAACAATGTCCTTTTGTTTTTCAGATGCTGTACTTCCGAGGTACGCAGGTGCTGCTGAACACGATGAGCGTCACGTTGCAGGATAGCAAAGTAACGCAAAGCATGTCCTTCAAGTCGGGTGTGGTTTAAATAGCTTCAGAAAAGTGGTCCAGGTAAAGTAGTTCCTAGGCTACCACACCCAAAACACTATACCGCATAGCTTGGTTCCAAAGGAACCAAGCTATGTTGGTGCCTCCATGTTGGCTGGCAATGGAATAAAGTCGTCCCAAAACACAAGTCCTCACGAAGTATGAGCCTGGCGCCAACGGCGCCAGGACTTGGCCCCAAGAGGGCTTCAGCAAATGATGCCTGAGTTTGTTTGAAACCCGATCCAAGGCCCCTCTTGGCCCATGGGGTGACCAGGGTTTTTTTTTTTATATGGGTCGTGACACAAATGCAATTATCATCCTTAGACACATTTTGAGGCATGTTCTCATGGCACTTGAATTACTTTATTAAAGTGGCACATGAATTCCTACTTGCCTATTTTCTGACACATTCCTTTTAGTTGCCATTATTTCATTCGCTTGAATGTTATCCTGTCCGAATTAATTTTTTGACACCCGCATCAGTGATAAGTGATATTTGCTTTTTTGTAATAAACATGAGTATTTTTTTCAAATGGTTTTACACACTTTCTGCTTTGTCTCTAAGCAGTGTCGACAAATGAATAGCCACAACTAAACCTATTGTTTATCGCGACCATACAAAGCTTGTTTGTGCATGCACATTTTTTTCTCTGAAAATGAGTAATTTTGGTAAGGAACTATGTCATATCTTGAAGTCTTGGACTGGTTGATGAACGCTCCTTATAACCACATAAAATATATATATATTTTTAAGCCTATATGTTTGGAAAAAGTGTTTCAAGATGCACCTTTTACACTGACTCGTATAGAATTGCAGTGGTTGGGAAGGAAACATTCTCTTCCAAACTCTTTGGAGATGGTAGCTCACCAAATATGCATGCTCACAAAGTAGCTTACCTCTTAATTTAGTTGCGCACATGGAAAATAAGTTGCGCACAAAAGCTAAGCATTTCCACACTTATGGAAAAATAATTAGAGGGAACATTGGTGGGGAGCATCAGTCAACATCATCCAAGTCAGCCCCATTAGGGCCGAACATACTTACCCTTGCACGAGGGGCAACAACCTATCTATGAATTAATGTCATATATCAAATTAATTAATACGAGCACTTGGTATTATCTAACTCGTGATTCTAATTCCAATTCCAACATATTTTAAAACCTATGAAACTTTAAAAACGGTTCCATAAAAATGTGATAGCCTACACTTCTATCGGGCCAGTTGCCTGTTAATAGGTATCTTCTCCTAATTCTGTGTTTACCACAGATAATCGCTTTTTAATAGCTCCCCATAGGTGGTGCAGGGCAAAATGTACACTTTGATTATCTGTGTTCAAACAGTAATTACAAAAGGCTTCACCCTTAATAAACTCACATGAGTGTTTGGTCTCGGGAGGATAGATCAGGAGCAACGTGCTCACCTTGGAAGCAAGACGACGCGTAGCAAAAGAGGTTCGATCCCCTGGTCCGTGCTTAGAAACCTCTGGATATTAAGCGCATTATAAATAACATATCATACCAATCGTCCTAAAATTGTCATGTTTTCAACTCTCAGTGTTGCGCACTCCGTCATTAGATGTCTATCGGTCTCTGCCATGCCCGGGATCTTACAGAAGCAATAACATCTGTCCTTTAAAGAAATTCCTAGCTGTGACCAATAGAGACCAAAATTGGCAGTTGATTAATCTAGGCGAAAATACAAAATTGCAAGGTTCGGGCACTGCCTCACGTATTTCTGTGGTTGCAGATATTCATGCGTAACTCCTGAGACATAAGTACACCTGCGTATGGTCGCCAGGTGGCTCTAGTTGTTACTCCAACCCAACTTTTTAGCTTTACCAATCGAGTTATTAGAAAACATTGTCAGATCTCTTATGTGCAAACATTACTTTTACGATACTTTCCCCAGAATGTCTTGCCCCTGCCACCACATCTCGCTGCTGACAATAGCATTGAATACATACTTCAGTAGTATCTGATCAGCAAGCAACCATAACAAACACAGCAGGCACCTGTGACAAAGGTAACTCGCCGGATCAGGGAGCAGATACGATGGTAAGAAATGATAGCTGATCCCAGGATCTCCCATTCAAACCACAAAAGATGTACAGTGTTTGAGAAAGAGAGATTGCTTTACTTACACGGATGCCCTCGGGCCAAGTGCCCTATATAAATAAATAAAATACAAATACTAATACAAATTACGCATCCTACATGCTCTTGGCACCCAAATGACACCCGCCCTCGCACACTCTCAATTTACAAGCCCAGAGGAAGCCTGTATAGGCACACAATATGTTGTCTTCATTCACAGTAAGAAAATGAGGTGTTTTATGAATGAACTTAAGTTCTGACAACACCTACAGAATACCTCGTTTTTTTTTTAACTCAAGTCACCTCCTCTAACCATATTTATATTCTTGCCAGCAATGTTCATGTCGCTGCCTGATGTTGCCACGTTATTTTCAGCCATGCTCACATTATTGTCACACATCATCATGTTGTCGGGCCTCTTGTCACATTATTACCATGGATTGTCTTATTATTGACCACTTTGTAATGTTATTGGCCGAAATCCTTTTTATGTCCATTGTCATGTTCCTCCGAACATTAGCATGCTATTAGCCAGCATTATCCTGTGAATGGCAGTTATTGTGACATTCCTAACATGCACCTCCATGTTTTTTCTGGACATGGTTACCTAGCATTGGAGTGCATCTAGGGGGAAGTTGACATGTAAGCAGCGACGCAAAACTTGTGCATATTTGGTTATTTACCCACCCATTCACTGGCCATGGCCATGCTAATCTCTATGGCTATTCCCACCCAATACCGCCCCTCCTTGTTCAAAACACATCATCCCGGAATCCCTTTGAAGTAGCTTTATCAAGCAGTAACATACAACGTTGCCCTACGAGTGCTAACTCTAAGCAATCCGCTGAACATTAAGATTTGATTTAATGTATTACTGTCTAATACAAATGACTTACCAAAAAGACCGTTCAGCCACTTGTTGTTACTTGCACTGAAGTGCTCTTAAAAACAAGCATTGACAAAGTCAACAGTATTGCCTTAGATTATTTGCATTAGAATAGACATTTGGCAGCCAGTGCTTTTAAATGCCCAGGTTATTGGACCATTTTCGAGTTCTTACGGCTCGTTAAGTACTCTTATGGCTATGCCAGTGGTTCAGATTCATTCTGAACCTTCCACCCATCACTTTTGTGGTTATAGTTTGTCTCATTATGTGAGAGAGGGTATGCCTAGACTTGGGTCTCTTGCTCGCTGCGCCATAGGGAACCAAGCTGCACCTCACTGATGAGGCCCAGCAAGGCTGTAACATGTCTGGGGTTCCTTGAGTTTCCGTGCAGAGGGGACATGGTTTAACAGTTCAGACTGTGCTGCTCCTATTGGTGTCAGTACCTGACTGAGTTGCATATGGCTGCAGCCCTTTTGCAATGGAGCAGACAGGCTAAAAAACTGTGACGTGGAAGGTAGCCCAGAGCAATGCCAGTGGTTCAGATTACTTATAAACCTTCCACCAATCACTTTTGTGGTTATAGTGCCTGACAAATGCCAACTGCAGCCCTAGACTGAAGCCCAAACTGTTGGCTTTGTCAATGCTTGTTTGGACATTGTTTTTGTAGCTTGATTGTTCACATGCTCAATGCTGGGCCCCAAGTTGAAGCATGCGTTGAGTTGTGAACTCTGCAGCAAAACATGGCAGAGCATCTCATACCTGACAAAAGACAAGTTAAGTGAGTTAAGCTTAGACATCTTGGTTCACTCTATGTCATAAATTACAATCGACATTTTTTATACTTTATGTAATTGCCCTCACAAATGTGTGTTGAGCTAGGGGCTCAAAGAAACATGTACCTGAATGCAAACGAACAATTTGGAATTGAAGAAGCATATGAAACTGAATTACTGATGTCATTAAATTGGAAACATTCTTCCCACGCTATACGAAAAACACGTTTTTATGTATTAGTTTTCAGAGTATGACAAAGAAGAAGGGCAAGTATCCATGTTCAATGGTATTAAAGTGAATGAATCTGTCTTTCCATTGTTCCTAAGAGTATTTGGCAGATACAGGATCAGAAGTAATAGGAGATTAAATGATGTCCCAGTTAGGTGCAAAGCGGAATGATGGGGAAAGGCTTGAGTCTCCAGCTAAAATAGGGCACTGTCAACAGTATAATCTCTGCAGCCAAGTTGTCCCATGCAGGTCACGCTTTTTCTTAGTCATTCTAAGACTCAAAGTCTTCCATTAAAAATAAGGAACGCAAGACTATGGGCCTATTTCATCAAACTTTTTGCGCGGTGCAAAGGCACTGTCCAGAGAAAGAAGATGAGGAGGAAGGTGAGGGACAGGGTTTTCCACCCTGTACAAAATGCAAGGTGCAGATTCTCTTCCCATGTCATCCATGACTTGGTCAGGGAGTAGGAGGAAGACCGTGCATCACCCTCCATCTGCTCCCATGCCCTAATACACCTGGAGAAGGTGCTGACAACCCTACATTTCGAAGCCACAGACTCTTTCCAGCGCACTTCAGCTATTGTTGGGGGCATGTCGCAGGCCATGCAATCCCGATATCTACACCAGGCATGGCACATCATGTGTGCATAGTCACATATAGATGCCACACATACCACTGGCAAGGAAAAGAGTGTGCAAGGAGTTTTATTCCATAGCACACTTCCCAGGGGTACTGGGAGCCATTCATTGCACACATGTTGTTCTACAGTCCCCCCACAACTGGACTGGAAGCATTTGCATTCAATAAATGTCCATGTCATCTGCAAAGCAAGGAGAATCATAATGCATGTCAATGCAAATTTAACTGGAAGCACACATGACAGCTTCATTTACCGCTAGCCACCACTATACCGGGAGCTGGCATCAGGAACCTTTGGCATCATCTGGCTCATTGGTGAGTATCAGCTGTAACGCACATGCATGTAGTCATGTGACACACAGAATAACAGACCATGACAATCAATGCTAATAACAACCATTTACACATTTGCAGGGGACAGTGACTACCCCCTCTCACCAATCCTGCTCACACCATTCTGGAATCCTGCCACACCCACCACGGTAAGGTAAAATGCATCACTAATAGCCACTGGGGGCATAGTGAAGCATGCATTCGGGTTGTTCAAGTAACGTTTCAGGTTCTTTGACTTTGCTAGCAGTGTATTGCTATATGCCCCACCAATTGCCTGCAAAATCATTGTGGCATATTGGCCTGCATAAAGTTGCCACACGCCATGGTATACTAGTAGAGATGCAGGAGGGACATCACCCTAAACCACAGGCACCACCCATGTCCTTAGCTGGCCAGAGGGCAACGGAACTGGAGGCACGCAATCAGCTTGTGTAAACCTAGTTCACATGAATTCTAGCCCCTATGGAGCACTCACAGTGAATGAGGGAATGAAAGAGGGAATTCGGGACGTACCAATACCTTAGTATATGCAGTCCAAACTTCACCTCAGAAGCAAAATGTATTATGAAACAAAAAGGGGCAAGGAAAAACAAGGTATATGCTGCAGCGGGGCACCAAAAGATAACGAATGTGCCAAACACAAAGTGGATAGAAACTTAGTAGAAATCACTCACAAGATAACAAAGACAAATTCATCACTCACAAGAGCTCACAGAATCAATGGCCCATATGCAGTACACATTAAGTGCAATGGAAGCTGCTTCTAAATAATTTGCTAATGTGACTAAGAAAATCAAACAGTCTTGATATTGACCATTTTAGAAGGCCAGATTACTCATCCTGGTATGTGTTCAATAACAGAACACACAGTGTTAAGTTACTTGATGTTAAATTCAAATGTTATAAAAACACCCTGTGGGCTACACATTCAGCCTCCGAACGACAAACTAAAATGCCAAGCTAGCCCTCACATGCAAGATTTAAGCTGGCCAATGAAAGAGACCCATCCAAACAAGCAGGCCCGCCCCAAACCCATAATATATAGCTGAGGGTGGGCCTCACTGAACATTGCCAAAATGGAAAAGCACACAGGGGAAGAAAAGTGTGTCTTAGAACATGAAAATTGCTAAATGTGCCCAATGGAGTGCAAAAGACATGTGTTTCTGCAAAGGATGACTTCATGTATAATGGGATAAGACACATTCTGACTGAGAAAAATGAAACAGCAAAATGTTACATTGAAATCTATGCAATACATGACTGTGCATCTGGTAATCAAATTGAAATTGTGCCTGATATCAAAAGCAAGTCAAGTGACACATTTCATTTGAAATAAATAAAACACTTTCTTCCAACACACAAATGGACATTATTTAAATGGAAAGGCCTACTTGATTTTAAAATTGACACTGGTTTCCCATGTTAAATAATGGCCCATGTGTGGACAATTCAAAAGGAACACCCATGTCCTTTCAACCGTCAGATCAAAGACATATATTTGCACATGGACAGAAGGGCCAGATACAATGTAAGATATGTTACATGTAAAACATATGCTTGTGATTTTAAAAGCCATTTCTTACAGATTGTACATGTGGTCTCATTTTGAAGCATTCCTCGTTCAACTGCTGCACTGTGTATCTGAATCTCTGTCCCCAGAGACCTTTGGCCAGTGTGTGACAGGAGTGCAGCCCTGATGGGTTCCAAGGCTGACTAAAATTCAGGAAAATACATTTGCAAGATCAAATCCATGGGAGGGGTCAGATAAGGGAATATTGGTTTGACTTTTCAGACTACTTTTACAATCCCAATAAACAGGGCCTCAGCTTCAAACAGGCCTAATGGACTAAATCGCTGAGCTTGAATAGCATGAAGTCAAGCAGTGGTCCACGTCATGCAACTTTGGAGAAACAAAACTACCTGGGTTTTTTGAAATGTGAAACTGAACACTTCTTTATTAATGTATAATGGGACTCAACTTCCTTGATAAAAAATGAATTGTGCATACCAGTGAGCTCATCGAGGACCCATATTAAAGGTCACAAGAAGCCTGTCAGTTCTATGTAAATATCAACATCATGCAATTTGTGGAATTTGAGCTAAAGATAGAAAGGTGATTGTGACACTCATATAAATGATAGAAATCCAAAGCTATGCCAGTGGTTCAGATTCATTCTCAACCTTCCACCCATGACTTTTGTGGTTATAGTTTGTCATTCTGATAGAAAGTAAAATTAATGTGTGTTTTGTTAAGTTTGATGTTAATAACTATTTGGTTGTATGAATAAACTGTGAGAAATGATAGCACACTCTAGGAAGGTCATGCCCTGGTCAAATTAGTGTCCCTGGACCCAGCATAAATAGCTGAATCGGAAATTATTAGTTTATGGTGGTTAGCGCTAAATTGAATAGAGTTGTCATGTTGTGACTTTCTGAGAAAGAAAAATGCAACTTTAAATATCATTTTAAAAAGGCGCATTACTCACCTCCTTTCATTATCCCTAATCTGGACCTCCTGAAACTCTTACCCTTTCGGCTGGCAGTGGCCGGACTAGAGAGTTGTGGGAGAAAATGAATGTCCAATTCAATGCGTGGGAATATTCATAATGTGGATGTGTCATAAGTACTATATAATAGTATTAACCTATGACCCAGGGACAAAGGATACTGGAGACAAAAGGGACTGGAGAGACAAAACACATAGAGAGAGTGAGAGAGAGTGAAAGAGAGGGAGAGAGAGAGAGAGAGAGAGAGAGAGAGAGAGAGAGAGGGAGAGACAGAGAGGGAGAGAGAGAGAAAGAGAAGGGGCAATAGAGACAGAAAGAGACAGAAACACACAGAGAAAGTAGGAGAAAAGAAAGAAGACTTGTGTTAGAACACTGGGCGACCTGTCTGAGGGAGACAGCCTCCAATCCTGACTGGGCCCTGCAGAAGAGTAGCTGAACTGTCCATCTAAAATCTGGCTGGTATCCTGATATAAGAACAGAGATCTCCCAAGTAAGCAGATATCTCCTTGCATGTGTGGGAATACTACCTGTCTTAATCCTTTCCCTTAAATTGTGGGTGGGGGGCAGAACTGCATAACACTTAGCCAATTTGATTGAAAATAATTAATTAATTCCCCTATAGAAAAGATCACCTGATGTTTCTTGTTAAAATGCGAAATTAACACATTTCGTTCCCAGTGTGCTATAGTCACCACGTACTTGGGTGACCCTATTTCCTGTAACCCCTGGCTTCCTTACAGGGGTGTTCCTGGTCCCAAAACAAGAACCTCCAAACCTCTGACTTTCATTTGAATGTGTGTGTTCCCAAATAAATGTTCCCATTCATTCCAAATGCCCAAAACCCTGCCTTTCATTTGAATGTGCTGTGTTCCTAAACTTATTTTCCCATTGATTTAATTTCCCAAACCCCACCATTGAAATTAAAAAGCCAAACAAAATTCTTAATATATTCCCTGTACCTAAACCTTGCCTTTGAACCAAGAGGTCTCACATTTAATTGGTGCTGGGACGAGGGGGCGAGGGGGCGAGGGGGCGTGGAGAAAAGAGCATTTTGAATTTTGATAAATAAATGAATGATTGTGTGTTTTTAAAGCTTAGTATGAGTTAATGTGAAGAGAAATCCCATGCATGATCACAATAAAAATTCAACCTGTGCTTTGTTTGTTACAACTGAAAGTTTACCAAGAAATACATGCCAGTCTGTTAATGTGAGTACATTTCATATGTGATTATTGAGTTCTGCGTGCCACAGATTGGGTGGCTTGTGTTACTGTGGTGTAGCTATTATTAATTTTGTAATTTAAATTAAACGATATTACCTTCTTCTGAATCTGTTAAGCGTTTTACTGTGTGGCACCTTGATTGGGGAGGGAAGGAACACCCAGATTTGAGAGTGGCCATCCAATACAATAAATACAATGGCCATCGCTCAGAATGTTTTTGTCCCTTGACCCAATGTATGGTTGAACTTTCCTCAGGAGCTGATACGAATGGGCACTCTTTCTAAACAGAACCCATTTAATGGTCCCTTTAGTGAGCTCTGATGTGCTGGCCGGAGCTTTATGTCTCACACAACACTTGAGAGACTTCCAACACTCCAAAATACTGAAAAAGATATTTAAATAGCAATTAGTACTATATATGCTTACTGGAAGTGAAATAAATACACTTCCCAAATCCCCTCGTGTGGCAGAGAGAATTTAATAATGTAATTATAATGTGATTACCTCAAAGAGTGCGCGGCAGGATTCTCTTCATTAAGACACAGAAAAAACATCCCAGTAGAGATTCATAAATACTTCTGTGAATACAAAGATATGTGCATTGGATAAAACCATTTTTTCAGACTAATTTGCAACAACTACCACCCACAGAAACGGGGGCTCCCAACTATCATAGTTTCCGGTAGTGGTAACTGAACTTTTAATTTGCTTTTATGGAGAATATTAAATCTGACTGTTTCGAGTTCCAAAAGGTGCTGAAAGTGTTCTATTTCCTCTTAAATGAATGCTAATAAATGCAGTTTCAAAACTGTATTGATAAGACAAAGTAATAGTTTAGTTTCACTACAAAATTAGGCACAAGAATCACAAGTTCAAGAATTACGAATTTTGAGTGCCCTTAAAAGCGCTGTGGCTTATGAACAGATCTCACCTCGAGGAGTGAGGGGGAAATGCTTGGATGCATTGGAAACATTGTAGTACCTAGTGCATGGGTGACAGTGTTGTTGCTGTATCATACATGAGGGTAGAGGTATATGTCTTGTGCACTGGTGTTAGTGTGCAATCCTATGTTAACTAGAATATTTAAAATTAATTAGTACCCGGCGATGGAGAATCAGAATGAAAGAACCATTCTGATTGGCCCTTGACGGGGCATTACCCGGCCGGTAATCCCTTGGATTCCGCGTCTTTTTCCCTGGCAGGGGCGTGGCAGCCCCTCAGCCAATGAGGAGGCTCGAAGCAGGGCCAGCCCCCGCCAAGGATTCAGGTATGTTTTTTTTTTTGCCCTCCCAACCCCCACTTACCTTCAGCGTGCTTTGTCCCCTGTGCAGCCTCCAGCAGTATGGAGATTCGGAGTGGGTCCATCCCCGCTCTGAGCCTCCACATGGCTGGAAGCTTCCATCGTCCCCCGCAAGGGACCCAGGTACATTTTTTTTTCCTCCCTCCCTCTGCTCTTCCAACCCCCCTTACCTTCTTCTCTTTATTTTTTTGGGAGTGGACGTGCTGGCAACAGAAGTGTTCCCAGCATGTCCGGTCCCGATGGCCGCCATGGAAAATGAAAACAGACTCTGTTTTCCCTTCCCGGCAGCCATTTTCTCAGTCATTTTTTTTTTCTGCTCCGAAACACTGCAGCGTTTATTACCCCGGTCTCGCAGATCTTGCGGGGCGGGGTACCAATACCAATATGCATCTCGCGTTGTGGGCAAGCCCTCGCCACTGGGGGCATATTGCATAAATATTATGTACTGGCAGAGGGCCTGATCACGAGTCTGGTGGTATTCCTGCGGTAATATCACCGGGATAATGCCAGGGCAAATAGGGTTACTGCTAATTGTACCGGCGCTATTAGCTCCGGATCACGAGCAACGGGGTAACGGTTATTCCGCATTGGGGCTGGGGGCGTTATTAGTGCTGGCGCAAATTGAGCCTGTGCTAACAGCGCTGAAAATCCCCATTCCACCGGCGCATTTACCTCCAGCTACCAGCTGGAGGTAAATGTTGCAATACTTGGGATTGGGCAGACCCTTAAATGCAGCGGTAATAGTTTACTTACCTCCTATTTACCTCCTACCTATTACCACAACATTTAAAGTCTACCGTCCAACCCGTGATCAGGCCCAGAGTGTTCATGAAGTTCGAATAAATGAGCACTCAATTTGCTAGGTGTTTGTGTAGTAAGCGCTTACCTGTTAGCGGTTTCTGTCTGGCGTGCAGGGTCTCTTTCAGTCCCCCGTTGTTACATCCTTCGTAACCAAGTTTTGAGGCATACTTCATCTCATAAAAAATAGTCCTCTTATGCTGTTATTTCTCTGGGATCACTATGTCCCTCTGGGCCATTTTGGAATGGAGCATTTAAAGTGTAGCGGGGTAAGGAAAGTATAACCTAAGAGAATTATCAGCCAAAAAAGGAGAGTAAAACTATTGTCAAGCATATATGTAAATAAAGCTATACATCAACCTGTGTGGTGAACCACTAGCCCTTCGGCAAAGATTAAATGGATTGGGTTGGTGTCTAATGTGCCCACAGATAACCTTATGATAGTGGGGCAGGTGTTGTAGATGGGAGAAAGTTACAGCAGCCTATATCCTTTATCAATGAGTGTCCAATTCCTATAATTCTATGGCATACAATAGCCTGTTAAGACCTAGTGAGTCGCTTTTTTTCTCGGGAAAATCAGCTCTTGTTCTCTTTTAAAGAGTTTGTCTTCTCTTGCTTTCAGGTCCTGACCCTTTATGGTCTATAGTACTGTCCATTTGAAATCTTAACACCCATGTTTCTTCTCCCAAACATTTATTACCATGGCTGCTAGTTCAATTTTATTTCTTAGGCAGCTACCATGTTCGATTATCCTAGTTTTACTTTATGGTTAGTTTTTCCTATGTATTTAAGCCCATCAGGGCGGATGATCATGTGTACTGCATGGTCTGTGTTGCAGTTGGAAAAAGTACTTTGTTGCCATGATCTAGACAGACCAATGTCTACCATTTTTGATTTGGTAGTTAATTTGCATACTCCACATTTCCTGCATGGATAAGGTCCAACAATGTGGTTGAAGCCACTTGTCGACATGACTGAGGCAGCATTAATTATCACTCCCTGAAGTGTGCTTTTGCTTATCAGATTATGAATTGATTTACTGTTGCGATATACAAAAAAAGGGGTCGTTCCAGCCAGTTATTACCCTGCTCTAGTATTTTCTTTGAGCACTTGTTGGTAAATGCGGAGCTGCAAACTAGATGGTTGTCAGCTGTTTTATTCAGATTACTTTCCAGGAGGGCTTCTCTATGGTTGTTGTATGCCTTTTTGGCTGCCCCAATTTTTTAGGGTACCTTCTTTCTTGTAGTGTGGGAGATAATGCTGTAGCCCGGTTTTCAAAAGCATCTTTAGTGCTGCTGTTTTGCTTGAGGCAGAGAAATTGCCCAAATAACAGGTTGTCCTTTAAATGTTTGACATGATGACTAATAAATTCTAAAAGAGAATGTATTTCTCCTAATTTATGGTAAGGTTTTACCAATAGTTGTCCATCCTGGTGAAAGATGCTCATGTCGAGAAAGTTAGAGTACTCATTACTCTGAGATTTAGTGAATTTAAGATGGGTGCTTTGATTATCAAGCCTTCCAAAAAAGAGTTAGCAATCTTAGGTGGCCCTTCCCAAATCATCAGGATGTCATTGATATAGCGGGTGCAGTGTTTGATTTGTGCTTTGTAAGCATTTTAGTCGGAGTAGATCTTGTTTTTCTCAAAACGTTCAACTTAAAAGTTTGCTGTGCTTGGGTCCATGAGGTCCTCCTTAGCCATGCCCTCAATTTGTTGGTAAAATTCCCCCATTAATTCGAAATAGCTCTGGGTTACGGCAACTTCAACGCACCACATATTGAAGGAATTTGGTACTGGGTCACCATCGGTTCTATTCCACACTACCTCTTATATTACCTCCAAGGTAGTTTTCTGGGGAATACAGGTATACAGTGAGCAATTTATTGATAGACGCAAAATCCAGGTGTTCAAACTTTTTGATAGCTCTAGTAGTGTCTTTGAGATTGAATGCCATGTTGGTAATAAAAAGCTTTATATAATGGTCACTAAACTGAGATAAGGGTTCTAGGACAGAATTAATCCCTGCTACTATGGGATGTAGAGGTGGATTATGCATAGTTTTGTGGATTTCTGGGAGGCAGTAAAAAGCAGGTATACAAGATTCCTCATTAATCAGGAAGCCAGCTTCTTGTTTACTGATCCAGCCTCATGGTTCAACTGTCATGACTTTTAACTCTAGGTTTTTAAGGAGGAGCTTGGTGGGGTCCTGAGTTAATATTTTGTAACAGTCCAGGTTGTTAAATTGGTGAAGACATTCGTTAATGTAGTCCTGCCTGTTCAGGATAACAATGCCCCTGCCTTTGTCTGCTTTTTTAACCACAATCTGATCATCCGTAGCCCGAGATTAAATCTCTACTTTTTCTTCTTTACTGATATGTTGTTAAACCTTGCACCTCAATGATTTTAACTCATCTATATCAGCCACAACCTGATATTTGAATACTACTGAATCTGGAGAGAGGGAGTTGGAGGGTGGGTAGAAAGTGGAGGGTTTTCTAACACCCGTGCAGATGTTAGAGGGAAAATCTTTGCTGTTCTCAAAAAATGCTTTGATGTGAGTCTTTCTCATAAATGTATCAAATTCCCCTCTGAACTCAAAAGGATCATGTTCTTTAGTGAGAACATACCCTAGCCCTTCATTGAGAACAGCTTCTTCTGCCGTGGAATGGCTGTCTTGGGAAAGATTAACTACAAGCAAGATCGGCTTTGTGTTTGTCTCCGGTCTTCTTCCCATTTGCCTCTGTCTTTGCCCCTCTTCGTCTGTTGTATTATGTATTGTCTTCTTTGCCAATTCATTGGTCTACTCGTAGAAGGTACTGTGGGATGTTTTTACCATGCATCCAAGCCCTACCATAAAACTGTGCATTACTGGCATTGAAAACATCATGATGGCCAGAACTCCCCAGAGAGTGCACAGGGAAAACATGAAGAATAGGCTGCCACCCATTTTTGCCTATGTTGTGAGCACAGGAGGGCACTGCCTAAAACCGCCATTGGGCTACACACAGAGTAGCCTGAAACCATTGGGAATGGCAATGCTGATTGTCAAAAGCAACCCAGAACTGTGGGGAATTAATTTTCTTAATGTCAGAAATGGATGCAGTACGGGTGCTCACCACTATCAGAAAGCCGGCGTTTTAAAACCACCAGACTTTTGTGTAAAACTGAACAGATGAACCCAAACCAGGCCAAGGAAAGACTTGCTAAGAGGTGGATACAATGTAAAACTATATTCTGACATGACTTGAAGGAAGTAATTATTTAATGTATATATAAAAAATAGCTGCATGTAAGTTGGATTTGAATGTAGAAAACTGGGAACTAAAGTGACATTTAGCTGAATTCTGCCTGACAACTACCCCGACAGGAGAAACCGGCTCAGCCACTCTTCCCAGGCCTAGCTGCATCCTGCTGCCACTGCCAAAAGGAGATGACACCTCTCTGATTGGGTTAGGGGAGGGGCACTTGGGGACTGCAGGAAGTTGAACAAAGCCCTGTCCTGGACTCAGGCAAATGTTATATTGGGGGGGTCGTAAAATGGCTTCCTCTTGGGAGTAACTGGGAGGGGCAGTGCCTCTGGGAGCCACCTGAGCTGGAGGCGGGGACAGACAGAAGCTTCCCCCGTGTGCTTTGGAACCTAAACCACGCCCATCTGGGCCAGAGCATAATTTTAAAAAGATGGATAATTCATAGTACGGCCCTGTCAAAATTATATAATTAATACCATTATTCTTGGGATTTTTCGGTGCACATTTTAAGAGGTGTTGGGACCCTGTGGTATGTTCTAGGGAGTAATAGCAGAAGTAAGGTTGTTACTCCAAATGTCTGCATGTTAAAAATCTGACACTTCATCAATTAATGTCCATACTCCTTGCGCACATTTGTGTAATTGTTGGTAAATTTCCGATATTGGTAAACCGACCAAAAAGCGCAAAATGTTGTCATTTCTGAATCCCAGCTCGCAGGAACATGGGGCTTGAACAGAGACCTGTCTTAATTCATCTCTAATATGTACATGTAATGTCAACCACTTGTGTATCTGGGAAATATGTATTTGAATCAAAGATAGATTTGTGGGCAAACTGACCAGGGGAGGATCCTCTGACCCATAAACAGACCTCATCATGATGACAATCCATTTCCTTCCCCCAATCATGGGAGAGGGGAGAATTGGGCCAATGACAAGTAGAGAGGGGCAGCCTCAGTTATGCCACGCACACACCCACTTTCTAAACACATAAAAGCAGACAGTGCAGGACAGGGGGGGGCATTCACTTTCCACTTTCTTGCGGGACACTTTGCCGGGAGACTCCAGACTTCAAATCCATCAACCTCCAGAGACCAGAGATCCAGAGAGACCAGAGATCCAGAGAGAACCAGAGACCAGACGTTGTGAGCAGAACTGGTGCTTGACAGACCCAGAGAGCAGAGCTGACCCAGGTAGCCGGGACTTCAGAACCACCCGCCGGAAGTCCCGTCCAACCTGACCAGACCTTGACGGCTTATGTCAAAAATATAGTGTGAGTGCTCACTGTGCCAAAACCAATCTCTTAGTTTAAAATAATCTAATCCAAACTATTTTAGCCTATTAGAACTGCCTCCTAGAATTGTGTCATTCTGTCATTTTTAAAGCTGAAAACTGTCACCTGTCATTTTGAACTTTTAAAATTTTCAAATCCGAAAAACTACCTTTAATGGCCGTATCTCCAGAACCGTTTGTGCTAGGGGCGAGTTTTAACTGTCATCTTAAAGCTAAGATTCTAGGCTTTCCAGCGAACCTAGAACCAACTTCCTGCTCCTTATTGTGCCTCCGTAATTACGCTCAACGCGCACAATTAAATTTGCCGCGATTTGACATTTTGCACAATTTCAGCCACGTGTAAAAATCAGCAGCTCCTTGCTTTCCTTTGCTAAAATTCGTTTTAACCTGCTAGTTACTCATAGAGCATTGCTAAAGTGAGCCTGAACTAATATAAACTAGATATCACCCACCCTGAACCTATAGAGGGAATTAAAAGCATTTGTAGCACATTTCTCACTACATTGTCATCACATTCAAAGCATTTTGGGCCTGTGTTTCAAACTTCTACCTGTTTTCCTCTAAGCAAGCTAGGGGGGAACTGAATTATATTGTTTGCATTCCTGAGAACTGTATGCTCTCCTTTTCATCTCCTTACATTGCATAGGGGGGGAGTGAATTCTTCAAGAAAAAGTGATCATATTATCTCTTGGTTGAAATCATCTCAAGGTTATTTCTGTGTTGTATTCATTCATCATTGCATTGTCCTTGAAGCCATGAAGACATTCTCTACCACCTTATTTTTCTTTTCCTATTCATAAGTAACCAAGAACTGTGCTACTGTAGAATTACCTATTGCTGATTACTGTTCATATTCACAAGTGTACTATCCATTATCAATTTATTTATAGAAGTGTGATATATATATATATATATATATATATATATATATATATATATATATATTGTTTCATTTTTCAAATAAACCTTTTACATTTGCAAAACAAGCCTACTTCGTGGCTCAGTGGGGTCAAGGGGGATTCTAAGAGAGGGGTGTGATACAAGGGTTCATCATCCAGATTATAACTTGCCATAATAATACATAAATAAGGGCTTCCCTTGGGCATCCCAGACAAGGCACTGACTTAGTGGGATTGCTTGATTGGAGTCACTTACAGAGTGGTGGCTCGGATCCAGGATATTCTGGGTTATATTTACCACTTGTGCAGCTTAATACAGTGTGCCAACTGACCGGATACACATATCCGGTTAGATCACCACACTGTGTTACGCTGTAAAGCACTCCTCAAAGGAACGCTCTAAGGAAACGGTTTGTTTTGCAAAATAAAATACAAACTTCTGTAAATCAGGAAGGAAATCAAGTTCCAGAATGACGACCTTGTTAGATATGAAGATAGCTAGGGAGCACCTCTTACATAAACTGTTTGAGAGAGGTGAATGGTCTGAACAGGACCAAAATGTATGGTTGCAGGCGATCACACAATAGGTCACTACAACTGGGTCAGATATCTGGAGAGATCAGGGTCCCTTACATGTGGCCCTGAGTGAACTATATATGGCGCCTAAGGTCAAGGATGAGCACAACAAAATTGCCGGGGTAGCGGTATATTTATATTTACATATGGAAGCCATGCAGGACAAATGTGCTGAAGGCCAAGATCTGGCAAATAGGCAACAGATGGCGTTAGAAAAGGCCCAATCTGACCTGGTCTCTTCTGAGCAGAGGCTGCACAGAAGCCAGGCGTCAGAAAACGAGAGTAGACAATACATCATTAAAATGAAGGAGGATATGGATATCCTGCAACAGGAAAAGGCTGACCAGGATACCAGAATTCTGGCTTTGCAGAAGGAGCACCAAGACAGTTTGGACTCCTTACTGCAGAGCCAGAAAAATCTGGAGCAACAGATACATTTCAACATGGCATGCACAAAGCAGGTAGCCACCCTGCAAAGCCAATTGGATAGAGAAAAAGAGGAGAGCAATAAACTGATTCTGAAAGATCTGTGCACCTAGACAGAATTTCAGGAAGCGCGCCAGAAAGCAGGTGCCTTTCAAAGGCAGAGGGACGACTGGGCGGCACAGATGCAGGCTCTTAGTCAGGAAAGGGACACCTTAGGCCAGGAAGTCTGCCAATTAATAGAAAAAAATTGAAGAAAATCACCTGGCCCTCCAGGGGCTGGATGACTTCCAAAAAGAGCATCACGACTTGCTAGAGCACACCAGTAGGGTGGAGGAGGCTCTTGCAAGAAAGGAGCAGGCCAGTAGGGATGGGACTCAGGAGGTAACCCTCCTGCAGCAGAGACTGGCCCAGTACTCCAGGACCAATCAGGAGGCACAGAGAGAAAATGAGGCTCTCTGTCAGCACAATGATAGGCTCCAGCAACAGGTAGCCATGCAGGAGAGACTGATAGAGTCTAGTAAGGCCTTAACTGAGGAACTGAAAGCGCAGGCTCTTGCATTGCAACAGGGAGCAGGGGCTGACAGAGATGAAGTTCGCTGGGAAAGGGAAACACCTGAGCATAACCTCAGAAGCCCTAGTACCAGAGGTCTTCATCTCTCTCAGTCCCTGGACTCTGCCACCCCCATGTCCCCTGGCGCATATGAGCACAGGGCCACAGGGATGGCAGATTACTATCCAGCCAAAAGTATGGGCTCATAGGCCAGTACCACCCAGGAATGGAGGGGCGGGCATCCGGGTATGGGCATCCAAGCACAGTGCAATTTAGTGGGGAACCCCAGGAGAGTAGGCCCATTAAGGGCATCCTGAAAACCTCTGCCCAGTTAGGTCAGTGGGAGGGGTACCCATCAAATCCTGGCAGCAAGGAAGGATCTGAAGACTCCTCTGAGCGTTACAGGACACAGGAGACCAGGTCCCTACATTCTGCCAGACATTCCCAGGCTCGCAGAATACGGGAAAACCTGGAAGATCAGACGGGCACCTCTGGGAGCAGTGCTTCGGAGTCAGAGGATGAATGGACCAGGGTGAACCGAACCAAAAAGGCCAATAAGGCAAAAAGGGCCTTGCTTAAGGACCCATTGAAACAAATAAAGGCAATAAGGAGCGTCATCACGCTTTATCATAAGAACGCCAAGTATTCTGTTTGGGAACACTTGGAGCTCTATGAGCAAATGATGGAGACTTTCCATTTGAAGGACAGCAGTAGCTGCATCCAGTACGTTAAATGGACATTCTCCCCAGAATACTCCAGTTTCTTTGCAGGGCTGGAGGACCAAAACCACTGAAGATGGGCCGCATATAGGGCGGCCATCTTGAAACATTTTTCTGTTCCTAGAAATCCTCAAGAGGCTCGCAAGGCAGCCTACAATTTGCAATGGGGGGAGGATCAGGCCCCACAAGAATTTGTGCAAGAATTGAAGCGTGCCTTTGCGCAGACCACCAGAAGGGTGCGCACGGACAGCAGAGAATTTGTCAATACTTTTTTCCATGCCTTGCCCAAATACATCATGACCCAGCTAGTGAGAGATTTTCATGAGAAAAGATCTTTAGACTGGGTCATTGAACAGGCTACCCGGATCTATGAGGTGCAGAAGCCCATAGAAAATAAAAGTAACGCGCAGAAAAACCCCAAAACCAACAGCACCCCTGATGCTGCCAAGGTGGCGGAGGTAAAGGTTGCCCCCGTTTTAGATTTGGAGATGGGGGGGCCTAAAAACCTGCCTGCACCACATCATTCACAGCCCAGAAGACCCTCGGGCCAGTCACAGACGGGTAGTCGAGGAGGTAGTCCCACAAATGGGGTCCCCCGCTCCCCTCATTATGTAAGTCCCCGCTACAAGGGAAACCAACCCATCCTAGGTTATGTGTGGACTCCTCCAGCCCAAGGGGGGGATCCAGCCAAGCACCTGACCCAGGGAACTTCCCTCCTAACTTCCCCCAGGAGGGCAGAAATTCACCAAATCCTGGGCAGAACTTTTTTCCCAGGTATCCACCCAATTTCCAGCCCCAAAATCATCCATCCTTCTTTCCCCAATTCCCTGAGCCCAGACAACCTAATCCGGGAGAGGGGAGGCCAACGGTGGAGGGGTACCCAAATCTTCCCAATCCGGGGTATTACCAGAGAAGGGATAGCTACCCTTCCCGGGATCAGCCCAGGGGAGATAATAAAGCCCCGTATCAGCCTGAGCGGGTTTCACAACTTGAGCGCCAGGTCCAAAATATGGCACGGGATCTGGGTCACATACTGAGGGCTCAACAGAACCCTCAGATGAGCATGCCACCGCAGAATGCCCCAAACTCTGGGCCTGGTGCTCCAGAACAATGACGGGGGCAGCACCCCGATAACCGACCGGTTCCCAGGGAGGAGGCACAAGGGGAAGAGGGGTGTAAAGACTTGGAGGAAGCTTCCTTCCCAACTTGTTAACAGCCCCTGGAAAACCAGGAACCGGAAACAAAATCTCCTACCCCTGAAAGTCTGCCACCCAAGGAGCAGAAAGGAGGTAGGAGAAACAAAGAACCCAAACAGACCCACTTTGTGGAAGAGGTACAGGTCTTCCAATTTGAGGGAGAGGGATCCTCAGAGGATCCTGGGAAAAGGATCTTCTCCTTCAGAGATGGGGGAACTCCTCCCAAGGAAAAATGGGTCCCAAGAGATTCCAATCCAGACTGGGTAGATGTGGGGATTGAGCTGTCGCCGCCCATCATCCTATCCTAGAACCAACAAAACCAAAAACCCCTGGTTCAAACCCATCCTGTTGACTGCCTCCAAAAAGGCAGGGGCGGCCTAGAACCGGAACCAGGGGAACCTAAAACCGAATCAACAGACTGGGTAGATGTGGGGATTGAGCTGTCGCCACCCATCATTCTATCCCAGAACCAACAATACCAAAATCCCATGGGTCAAACCCATCCTGATGACTGCCTCCAAAAGGGGGGGGGGGCGGCCCAGAACCCGAAACCATTTCCAGTTGCCAACTTTTTCTTTCAGATTCCCCAGGCTCTCCACAGAATTCTGCCCAAATCTCTTCGCTAGCAATGTCCAAAACCAGAAAATTAGCCCACCAGTTGTCCAAAGTTATCTGTGCCCCCTTGAGGAGAAGGAGGGAAGATACTATGCCCCGGTACAAGTACAGGGGCAGGGTACAATTGTGGCACTGGTGGACACTGGATCCCAAGATACCCTTCTGTCGAGAAGGGCCTTTGATGCACTAAATGTAGGAAGGGGGGCGAATTACCGAATTCCTCTCACCTCTCTTCCTGGACAACTGCAGAACTTTGACAGGAAGGAAATTCCTGTCGAGGGGACTGCAGATTTGGACATTAAAATTGGGTGTCACAGGTTGAAACACCCGGTCATAGTAGTGACTCCAGAGGGCACCCCTTGTTTACTAGGGAACGACCTCCTGAGAAGGTTGTCACCCCTAATAGATTGTGTAAACAAGGTCCTCTGGACCCAGACTAGCCAACCAATAAAATTAAAACAGAGTGTCAACCATGTTAGTTTAACTGGCACCTGCCACATGGTTGAACAAAAATCTGACGAAGTAGAATTTCACTTCCAGAACAACCTAATTCCAGACGTGACAGTAATAGCAGTAGGACAACAGACTGGTGGTGGGGGGTCCTCTCTATTTCTGAAAATCAACCTTCCTTCCAGTTTAAGGTGGTATTCCACACTGGAAGGAAACACTCTGAAATTCTTTACCAATCTACAATCAGACACTCCCACTCCTATAGTCCAGAAAGATGTTAAATCAGCTCAGAGCCTGGCTGATATTCAGCAAATTGGAGAGCAGTTGTTCATCCCTGTTCAGTTAAATGATGGGAAGGACTCTGTTCTCGCTCGAGTGTGTGTGAGCAATGGTAAGAGCTTCATCAGCGAAGCCATGTTCCGCCAACTCTCAAAAGATCCAGCCATTCCCACATTCAAACTGATAGACAAATGGGAAATGGATCTGGAAACACCCAATTCGAAACATCTCCTGCCAAGCAGGTGTATGCTCAAAATCTCCATTGGCAACAAGAGCATAGTCCATAATTGTTGGGTCATGCGAGACGTCACTGCGCCTTTTACTTAGGCAGTGACATTCTCAATCGCTTTGCCATTAGTTTGGACCTAATAAACTTCAAAGCTTGGTCCCGATTAGCGGATAATCCCATGGGCTTTGATTATCCAGAAAAAGCATTTAGGTCAGCTCAATTGCTACCTTATGCAGTTGAAATTCAGATTAAAGAGAAAGTCACCATCCCAGAAAGGACCCGACAATTCTCCCTGGAAGTGAAAGTTAAAAGAGGACAAAATTGAAAAACCCTGATGCTTATATTCATCTAAATGCTTCTCTCCAACAACAAGGGTTAGGGGTAAACCCAACACCATTAGTCAACATAGAACATGACACCATTCCAATAGAGGTGGATATCAGTGACTTCCAGAGTATTACTCTAGCCGCAGGCACCATCATTGGAATGGCGGTTGATGACCTACATTTCTCCATTGATTTTGGAAATGAACTGTTAGGACCGATCCCCAAGGACTGTTTTGACAGTGACAGTGAGGACAATACAACACCAGACAGGATTTTCACCCGCCATGGGTGGAACTTCCTGGTGTACACTTCTTGCCCTTATGGTAAGGAAGTTGTGACTTGTGACTTTAGAAGGGATGAGGTGATTTTCCAGGTCCATGAGGGCTGCCTTTCCCACCTGAAGCCTCCAGTCCAAATCAGCACTCTGACCAGGGACTTCTCCACCCAGCTGGAGGAGGCCGCTGAGATAGCCAAACGAGAAGTCTTTCCAGGCTTCAGGCAGATGGTGGAAGAGAGAGTCAACCTAGCTAATGCCTGTGTGACTCTGGAACAGAATCAAAAGTTGAAACAAGTTTTCTTGGATTTCCAAGATCTCTTTGCGCTAGACTCATATGACTGCGGTCGCACCGACATCCACACAACAACAATTCCCACGGACCCTGGCATGACTTCAGTGTTTGTGAAGCAATACTGCTTGCCTCTCGCATCCATGGAGTCCCTTACTGAAATAATTAAGAACCTTGAGTCCCGGGGAATAATCCGTCCAGTACACAGCACCTTCAATATTCCGGCGCTGGGAATATTGAAGCCCAACGGCCAGTGGAGACTGCGCCGACCTTAGGGAGCTCAACAAACGGGTCCATACTTCCAGATGGCCTCTGCCCTACATTGACCAAGTGCTGGCCCAGATCCAGGGGTCAAAGGTATTCACTGCAATAGACCTGACCAATGGATACTGGACCGTGCCTGTCAGTAGGGAGGACCAATATTAACTGGCTTTTACCTTTGGGGGCCAGCAGTACACATGGACCCGGACTCCCTTCGGATACCTCAACTCCGGCAATGAATTCCACATTTTCCTACATAAGGCCATGCCCGACCTGGGTGCGAGGGTAACCTGGTTTATGTAGATGATGTCCTCATCAAAAGTTCATCTGTGGAGGAACACATAGCAGAGATCCGTTATGTTCTGACACAGTTGAGGGCCGCAGGAGTAAAACTTTCCTTTCAGAAAGCACAGTGGTGTAGTACCCGTGTTAATTTCTTGGGGCATGAGATTACTCCTCAGGGTCTCTGTCCCCAGGAAAAGAATGTGGAAGCACTTCAGAAACTGAAAGACCCCACCACTCTGCGGGAACTAAGGAGCCTCCTTGGACTGACTAATTACAGCAGAAAGTTCATTGAGGGCTACGCAGAGATCACCAGACCCCTGATTCATCTCTTGAAGGGTGGGGTCAAGTGGGAATGGTTTCCAGAACAATCCGAGGTAGTAAGACAACTTAAGAGAAGCCTCTCACAAGCGCCTTGCCTAGCTCACCCTGTCAGAAACAAGGAGTTCTTCCTGGAGACAGGGTTCTCTAATACGTGCTTGACGGCAGTATTATACCAAAAGCATGACAAGGTCAATAAAGTAATCTCCTATGCAAGCAAAACTTTATCCTCTGTGGAGGAAAAATTCAACGATTGTGAGAAGGCACTCCTGGCAACGGTGTGGGCATTGAAGAATTACCGCCCGTTCATCCAGGGGGAACACATCATAGTGGAGACTCCACACCAGCCTCTGCAATACCTCCAAAGTGACAGAATCCGGGCCGGAAATGTGAGTAATTCCCGAATTGCTTCCTGGATTCTGTCAATGCAAGGCTTTCCTGTAGAGGTCAGATATGGCCAAAACAAGAAGAGTCCCCTCGCGCAAGGTCTGGCTGACTTGCATGATTGTGCCAGAGAAAACTGTCTCGAGGACGAAAGTCTAAAAATCAAGGACAACATGGAGGCATACCTTAATTCCCCACACAAAGTCTTTGAAGAAGACAAGTGTGAGGGAATGCCCACTGTCTATGTGGATGGATACTCTTACCATGTTGACAACAACAGGGAGATAGAACTGGTGGCCGGCGTAGGGAATGCATGGGTGAAGGAGTTTCCAGAACCCTCAGCTGGATACAAAATTGGTCCCCGAAGTAGTCAGGTGGCGGAATTGATGGCTGTGCATCAAGCCATCCTCACTGCTGTCCAAAATCAACTCCACGAACTGGTCATAATCACAGATTCAGATTACGTACGGAACGGGTTCGTGGAGCACCTGGTTAATTGGAAAACCAGAGGCATGTTATGTGCTAATAACAAACCCTTAAAACATGGGAAGTTAATCCAAAACATTGATGATCTGGTCACCTCGAATGGGATGACCATCTACTGGAAAAAGATCAAGGGTCATTCCAAAGTAGAGGGACCAGACAAAACTGGAAATGACTTAGCTGATCAGCTGGCCAAAACCAGGGCCATCCAAGGGGATCTAATAGAAATAGAGTCCCTGTGGGGGGTAATCCAGGTCACTGCTATCACTAGGTCCCAGACAAATGCTCACAATCATCTTTCAACTTCAAAATGGAGTAAGGAGACCCCTGATGCTGATTTGATTACAGCTCAGAAGGGGGATCCAATAGTTGGTAAGTTTTACCAACACATTGAGGACCCTGAGAACTTTCCCCTGACGGATACCGATTACATTGGGAAAGAGGACCTAAGAGTGTTGATGAAATGTCCAAAAAGGTTCCGAATCCAAGACGGTTTGTTGGTAAGGAAATCCCAAGCTGGCCATGATCGGTGGGTGGTTCCTACCTCATTCCGAAGTCTGATGTTAAGTCATGCCCATGATGCGGCCACCGCCGGTCATAGGGGGTTTCACACAACACTTGAGATCTTAAAAGAGATTGCATACTGGCCACACATGGGGCAGGACCTTGACCAATACTTGAAGGGGTGTCTTGTGTGTGCACAGTTTCAGCCATCATCCCTCACACACCGTGCGCCTCTCCAAAAGAGGGGGATGATACTGCCATGGTCAGATTTGCAAATCGACTTCGTAGGCCCTGCAATTCGCTCGTCTAGAGGAAACAATTACATGTTGACCGTTACATGCTTGTTTACCAAGTGGGTGGAATGTCTCCCGGCCCCAAACTGCAAGGCAGAAACAGCAGCTGCCCTGATGATTAACCACATCTTTTCCCGTTTTGGTCTACCTCAAAGGATTGAGTCAGATAGAGGTAGCCATTTCACCAGCGAGGTAATGACAAAGATGTGGGAGATACTGGAGGTTAAAAGGAAGCTACACATTGCTTACCGGCCTTCTGGAGCAGTAGAGAGATACAACCGAACCATTGTGAGCATATTAAAAAAGTTTGTGGCAGATTCTGGGCCAAGTTAGGATATCCGATTACCTCTGGTCCTAATGGCCATCAGATCTACCCCTTCATCTGCAACTAAAATGTCACCATTTGAGTTGATGACCGGACGCAAGATGGTGCTTCCCCAGCATTTGCTCTACAGGACCCAAGAGCAGACACTGATAAATGCCTCCACAACTCATGAGTATGTGGAGAATCTAAGGAAACACCTTCAGCATGCTTTTGCCTATGCGCAGCGGAATCTTGAAAGATCAGCTGATAGCATGAAAACCCACTATGACCTGAAAACTTCCAGGAAGGAATATACTCTGGGAGATTGGGTCCATCTATACAATTTCCAAAGAAACCAGGCCAAACAGTGAAAATATTTGCCTACGTGGAAGGGACCGTTTGAAATTATAGACAAAATCTCCCCTGTTGCCTACAAAATCTGCATCCCCAAAGGTAATTTGGCGGAAGGGGAAGATAAGTGGGTCCATATTAATCAGCTGAAGTGTTGCCATACCAGGCACACTCTGCAACAACTGGAGGAATCCACTGGAATCCCAGAGGGGGCCGCTCCAGATGAATTCAGTTCCCATCCTAAAATATCCCACATATAGTCTCTAAAATATTATGATTTGAAAAAAAAAAATGTTTCATATTATATCTTGTTTTTCAAAATAAGAATGCTATGTCTCTTGAGTTATAAAATGTACATGCCACCCCACTAGATCAATAGTGGTGGAAAAATGTCTATGAATAGGTATTGCCGCTTTTGCTTTATCATCCTAGGAGAGAGGAAACCCTGGAGACTGACCAAGGAGGACGACCGGGGACCAGGAGCAGAGACCCGAGGGGCCCGGGGTACTGCCCAATATTCCCATCAGGACAGGCGAGGAGAATCGATCGATCCAACCGGATGGAGGAAAAGATGCTGAACTGTGCCATCTACGGAATTGGAAGAAGATGAGGCGAACATCCCAGATCTTGCGAGTTCCATCAGTGAAATGTCAGAATGGCCATCGCAAGAGGGGGGGCTTGTGGGATGTTTTTACCCATGCATCCAAGCCCTACCATAAAACTGTGCATTACTGGCATTGAAAACATCATGATGGCCAGAACTCCCCAGAGTGTGCACAGGGAAAACATGAAGAATAGGCTGCCACCTATTTTTGCCTATGTTGTGAGCACAGGAGGGCACTGCCTAAAACCACCATTGGGCTACACACACAGTAGCCTGAAACCATTGGGAATGGCAATGCTGATTGCCAAAAGCAACCCAGAACTGTGGGGAATTAATTTTCTTAATGTCAGAAATGGATGCAGTACGGGTGCTCACCACTATCAGAAAGCCGGCGTTTTAAAACCACCAGACTTTTGTGTAAAACTGAACAGATGAACCCAAACCAGGCCAAGGAAAGACTTGCTAAGAGGTGGATACAATGTAAAACTATATTCTGAAATGACTTGAAGGGAGTAATTATTTAATGTATATATAAAAAATAGCTGCATGTAAGTTGGATTTGAATGTAGAAAACTGGGAAGTAAAGTGACATTTTGCTGAATTCTGCCTGACAACTACCCCAGACAGGAGAAACCGGCTCAGCCACTCTTCCCAGGCCTAGCTGCATCCTGCTGCCACTGCCAAAAGGAGATGACACCTCTCTGATTGGGTTAGGGGAGGGGCACCTGGGGACTGCAGGAAGTTGAACAAAGCCCTGTAGTGGACTCAGGCAAATGTTATATTGGGGGGGTCATAAAATCGCTTCCTCTTGGGAGAAACTGGGAGGGGCCGTGCCTCTGGGAGCCACCTGAGCTGGAGGCGGGGACAGACAGAAGCTTCCCCCATGTGCTTTGGAACCTAAACCACGCCCATCTGGGCCAGAGCATAATTTTAAAAAGATGGATAATTCATAGTACAGACCTGTCAAAATTATATAATAATTTACAATTATTTTTGGGATTTTTCGGTGCACATTTTAAGAGGTGTTGGGACCCTGTAGTATGTTCTAGGGAGTAGTAGCAGAAATAAGGTTGTTACTCCAAATGTCTGCATGTTAAAAATCTGACACTTCATCAATTAATGTCCATAGTCCTTGCGCACATTTGTGTAATTTTTGGTAAATGTCCGATATCGGTAAACCGACCAAAAAGTGCAAACTGTTGTCATTTCTGAATACCAGCTCGCAGGAACATGGGGCTTGAACAGAAACCTGTCTTAATTCATCTGTAATATGTACATGTAATGTCAACCACTTGTGTATCTGGGAAATATGTATTTGAATCAAATATAGATTTGTGGGCAAACTGACCAGGGGAGGATCCTCTGACCCATAAACAGATCTCATCATGATGACAATCCATTTCCTTCCCCCAATCATGGCTGAGGGGAGAATTGGGCCAATGACAAGTAGAGAGGAGCAGGCTCAGTTATGCCACGCACACACCCACTTTCTAAACAAATAAAAGCAGACAGTGCAGGACAGGGGGGGACATTCACTTTCCATTTTCTTGCGGGACGCTTTGCCGGGAGACTCCAGACTTCAAATCCATCAACCTCCAGAGACCAGAGATCCAGAGAGACAAGAGATCCAGAGAGAACCAGAGACAGACGTTGTGAGCAGAACTGCTGCTTCACAGACCCAGAGAGCAGAGCTGACCCAGATAGCCGGGACTTCAGAACCACCCGCCGGAAGTCCCGTCCAACCTGACCAGACCTTGACGGCTTATGTCAAAAATATAGTGTGAGTACTCACTGTGCCAAAACCAATCTCTTAGTTTAAAATAATCTAATCCAAACTATTTTAGCCTATTGGAACTGTCTCCTAGAATCGTGTCATTCTGTCATTTTTAAAGCTGAAAACTGTCACCTGTCATTTTGAACTTTTAAAATGTTAAAATCCAAAAAACTACCTTCACAAAATCATCCGTATCTCCGGAACCGTTTGTGCTAGGAGCGAGTTTGACATTTTGCACAATTTCAGCCATGTGTAAAAATCAGCAGCTCCTTGCTTTCCTTTGCTAAAATTCGTTTTAACCTACTAGTTACTCATAGAGCATTGCTAAAGTGAGCCTGAACTAATATAAACTAGATATCACCCACCCTGAACCTATAGAGGGAATTAAAAGCATTTGTAGCACATTTCTCAATTCATTGTCATCACATTCAAAGCATTTTGGGCCTGTGTTTCAAACTTCTACCCGTTTTCCTCTATGCTTGCTAGGGGGGAACTGAATTATATTGTTTTCATTCCTGAGAACTGTATGCTCTCCTTTTCATCTCCTCACATTTCATAAGGGGGGAGTGAATTGTTCAAGAAAAAGTGATCATATTATCTCTTGGTTGAAATCATCTCAAGGTTATTTCTGTGTTGTATTCATTCATCATTGCATTGTCCTTGAAGCCATATATATATATATATTGTTTAATTTTTCAAATAAACCTTTTAAATTTGCAAAACAAGCCTACTTCTTGGCTCAGTGGGGTCAAGGGGGATTCTAAGAGCGGGGTGTGATACAAGGGTTCATCATCCAGATTATAACTTGCCATAAAAATACATAAATAAGGGCTTCCCTTGGGCATCCCAGACAAGGCACTGACTTAGTGGGATTGCTTGATTGGAGTTACTTACAGTACTTTGCATATTTCCTCAATTTCACTGCTGTCATTGCTGGTGCTATATGATGCATCTCTAAATCTTGCTCGACAATTTGTATTACTTGGACCAGAAGGTTGGTATAGTGAAAACAAAGAGGTGATAACTGGAAGGTTTAGAATTAATCTTAACCTCTGGCGTTGCTCTGGGCAACCTTTCAGACCATCGCTCTTCACTGCCAAGCCATTACAGAAGGGGAAAGACCATATGCAAATCAGACTTGGTCCCACCCCTGGACTCCCGCCCTTGTTTTTTTACATAATTTAAGTAACTTTTGGTCTCACCCTAAATTACTAGGGGAATCCAGACGTGGACCCTTTGTCCACTATTCTTAGAGAGGCACAGCTCCACCATACTGATGAGGTCCAACAAGACCAAAATATGTGTCTGGGGTTGCTGTTGGTACTCTTCTTCAGAGGAGAATTGCGTAGCATTTCGGTGGTGGACTGCCCCATGGCAGGACAAAGACTGTTATGTTTTGGATATTTCTCCTCTGTAAAAGATAGTGAGCTAAAGAATCTGGGTAAGGCTCTCATAACCAGAACTAATGTCCGGAAGAGGGTCTCTCATGACCCCCCTTGTTTTTTAGTTGGTATAGTGAGTCATTTCGATAGTCCTCTTTTATGCATGGAAATACTATTTCATGGGTGAAGTTAGAGACATCCTTCCAAAGCCTTTTGTATTCTTTCAAAGTCCTTCATTCCTCCTTCAATTTCCTCAATCCTTTTTGTATAGCCTTTGATAATACAATTTTCTTCATGTCTTCCTCCATTTATTTAAATCAATTTCTATGTTCTGTGCTGTCTCTGTAACCGTATCAATCATCAATATTAGCCGTCCCTCCTACAATGATTAGCAATGTAGCTCCACTGTAATTTGAACCTTTCGTTAGCCAGAAGCAATCTCGGTTCATGTCTTACCACTAACTACAGTGGGAGGGAGGGAGGGATTTCTTTTTTAAATATTCAAGCATAATAGCTCCAGTGTGTTTTGTTATAATAAGTCGTTTATGCAGTTGGACAACCTCATCCCAATCGTTAGGCGCTTGACTGTTTTGATCCATCTCACTCTATGTGATTGAAGCAGCTGTCATCAGTGCCGCGGCATGGACATCGCTAAATGATAACATTCTATCTTCTGCCATTATATCCTATGGCAGTTGGGGGTGGTGCAAATGGATATGAAAGTGCCACTGATTAAACTGCCCTGACCCGTTAGCCACTATTGTATGAGGCAATAAAAGAGGACATTCCTGGCATGAATCTCTACTGGGATGTTTTTCCTGTGTCTTAAGGAAGAAAATCCTGCCACGCGGCCATTAGAGGTAATTACATTGTAAATTTCTCTCTAGCCCACAAGGGGCTTAGGGAAGTGTATTTAATTTGCTCCCAGTAAGCAGCTATAGCAATATTGGCTATTTAAATGTCTTTTTGGGTATTTTGAAGTGTGGGAAGTCTCAAGTGTTGTGTGGGACATAAAGCTCTGCCAGCACATTATCGCTCACTAAATTTACCATTAATTCAGTCCCGTTTAAAAGGAATGACCATCTTTATCAGCTCCCGAGGAAAGTTCTACCACACATTGGGTCACGTGTTGACTGATGGCCCTTGTATTTAACAAGGTTCTTTGTACAAACTTTAAATTTAATATTAAGTAATTTAAGACTGTTTGATCCATTATTGAAAACAGACCAGGATGAGTAGTTTTCAAGACTGATTTTTGAGTCACTCTGTCACATTAATTAGAAGCATCTCTATTTGCACTTCATTTGCACTGTTTATGAGCCATTAACTACTTGAGCTTGTGTGATTCATGAGGGATTTTAGCCACCAAGTAGCATTTCTACTTTTTATATATTGATTCAAGTGTCTCTATTTCTTGAAACTATCCACTTTGTATTTGGTGCATTCATTATAGTTTGGTTCCCCACTACTGCATACAGCTTGCTTTTCCTGACTCCTCCCTTGTTAGATTCATCATAGCAAACACAATGAAGCCAGATCACTGGTGCCCTTCAATGATGAATCGGGGCTAAACCACCTTGCCCATATCACCCTGAGAATGTGTGTCTGGCAGAGGCAAACTGTGTGTGTTCATAGCCATAAAATCAACTGCACCAACATAGCAAGTGGAAACAGTAGTATACATGTTGGTCATACAAAAGCGCACAACACAGTCAACATCCCCTACCGCTTTCACATGCTCACCACCAACAATTTTGGATGCAGAGCCGCAACAACACACTGGAGAACACAAGTAGGAAGGCACAGCATATAATGTAAGCAGTAACTAATGCTTGTGAAGACTGCCCTGGCCACCCTAGGCATGTCTCACAACAATATACAGGTGAAGTGGCCACCCCATTCCCTGAGAACAAATTAGCTCACAATGCACATCTACATCTAAAATCTTCATGCAGACTGAGAAAATTGCAAGTTCAGTTCAAACTGCCCATCCCAGCCATGTGTCCATGCTCCCCTCTGTAGGCACGCACACCAGCCTTCACTGCCAATGTGTCACATGCTGGCATCCCAAAGCCCTGTGTCCCTGCATAGTAGCAACCATGTTCCCTAGAAAAATGCCTCAGAAGAAATAAATAACACAAGGTCAGAGCTGGTAACACACCCATGCACTCAATTACACCACACCCTGTGCCCCTCTGACTGCCATACAAGTGCAAGAAATGACTCGTCAGCTTCCCATCACCATGTCTCCTCCAAACCCATGCAGGATGTGGTGAAGGAGGCTATTGCAGGCCAGCCCACAGAGTCAGGTGGATATTCAGGCTGCACGCCTGGCCCAGAGACATAAGGATGTGCAGTCCATCGTGGATGCCTCTGAACAACCTCATGTCTCTGGGACATCTGCTGGCAGCAGTGACTATCATCTGTGATGCCTCCACCCAGACCGCACCTCCACTTGCGGCCGATGAGACCATCTGAGCTTTAGTGAAGTCCCTGCTGGTAGGTATTGTCAGTTGGACGGCAGCTATTTGTGATGCTGTACAGGTTTCACACAGATCTTTTACAGCATCACAAGCTGATATCAATCTTCCTGGCCCAGTTGGTGACTGCACTCCTCTCAGGTGGTCTCTGTAAGTTGTCCCATTTCCCATGTAGGAGTAGGCCATGAGATGGCTTGAGGTGGCAATGTATGTTTATCTGATCCCATTGGTGTGCATGCAGCGTTGGTTGTGGTGATGTGTTAAATATGTAATGATTGTGTTCGCTCATCACATGTGCAGTCAATGTGAGATTGCTGTATCCCACCTACATCTGCAATCAGCCACTACCTGCTCTCAATTCATGTATCACCTCTACCACTGGACTGTAGCTGAGTTCCATGATTGATTGTACAGTCTAGCTGGACACATTATAAGTCTCCTTGAGCTGCAAATTCTCTGACAGCATTCACATCACCCATCAAAACGCCTGTGAGGCTTGGGTCACTGGCATGATCTTTGCCACCCCTACCTACCTACTGACCTACCTACCTGTGTACAGGCTGAAATGCACACAGGCATTCTTGATGACTCAGACCAATTGGTGATTCCTCAGACTTGGGTCTGCCAGGGTGTTCTGCTACAGCACTTTGAAGCATTGCTATGTCAGTACAGCACTATACAACTGCTGAATTGCTTTGCATTGCATTACTATATCACTTTATCACATGAACATGGAGTGGGTGAAGCATAGGTGGTGCAACAGTATGCTCTTTTGTTGATGTTCAGCTGAGTGTGGTGTACCTCACAGTCTTTGAAGAAGCTACAGTCCTGGATTCAATATCAGTGCTACCAGTTGATCGTGTTGGTGGTGGATGTGTGGCAGGTGTACTTTATGGTGGAGTCAAGTCTGAGAAGTAGTGGTAGGTTGTTTCTCCACATTTGCTGGTAAGTGTGTGGACAAGCAGGGGGCTGCCTGGGGGTTAGGGCAGACGTCAGGAGACGTTGGGAAGGGGGTGTACCAGAAGGGGCCTGCCTGGGGGTTGTGGCAGAGGTCAGGGAGATGTTAGGAAGGGGGTGCACTAGCAGGGTCTTCCTGGAGGTTGTAGTGGAGGTCAGGGGTGGTGGTAGGAATTGAGGGGGCTACAACGATTTAGGCATGTAGGCGAGCTGTTTAGCTGACTTGAAAGCAGGGGTGACAATCCACAGTTTCTGTGCCTCTTGGAGTTAGGGGTGCTGCTTGGAGATAGGAGTGCTGCTTGGAGATAGGGTGACAGCCTTCAGTTTCATTGGGATTCTGTCTTGAGTTACGGGGTGATGGAATGCAGATTCGCTGGTGCTCCCTTGAGTGATGTGGTAACGTCTCAGAGTTTCGCTGGTGTGCTGCCTTGAGCTATGGGGTGATGGCCTGCAGTTGCCAGGATGGTGCCTTGAGCTACGAGGTGACACCAAGCAGTTTCATCAGGGTGCTGCTTTGAGTTACAAGGTGATGGACCACAGTTTTTTCAGGGTGCTGCCAGAGTTACAGGGTGGCAGCCCACAGTTTTGCTGCTGGTACTGCTTTGAGTTATAGCATTGAAGGCCCGCAGTTTCTCCAGTGTGCTGCTTTGAGTTACGGGGTGATGGCCTGCAGTTTTGCCAGGGTGCTGCCTTGGGTTATGGGGTGATGGTATGCAGATGTGTCAGTGCTGCCTTGACTTATAGGGTGACGTCCCCCAGTTTCATTGGGGTGCAGCCACAGTTTCATCAGGGTGCTGCCTTAAGTTACGGGGTGATAGCCTGCAGTTCTGTCGCAGTGCTGCCTTGAGTTATGGGGGACAGTATGCAGTTTTGCTGGGGTTCTGGATGTTGGGGCAAAGGTAGCCGCAAATGTTGTTAGTTGGTGCTGGTTTTTGTTTGTGTGAGAGCGTATTGTGGGTGTCCAGGCACAACTTGGTTGTCTTTATGCCTCGGGTTACTTTGCGCTTTTGAATCAATGATAGGCCGAACACGCAAACATTTTCAAACAAGCAAGTAGGAGCTAAGTTGTTTGCAGGGAGTTTTCTCATTTTTCTAAGAATGAGGCCCTATGAGTCATATAAAACCAAGGTCAAAACAAAACAGAACTCGACTCATGCGTTCTGATGCACAATATTTATGTGTAATGGAAGAGTGCTTAAACTAAATTAGTCAATCACGTTTAATACTGGAGACCCGTCTTCAAGAGTAGAGAGGGATTTGAACGGGTGTTGCTCGGCTTTCAAGACACGCGTTCTCCCTGTGCTATCCTCTGTTCCTTTACAGCATCACATCGAAAGCTAATGCATCTGAAAAAATAACCCATCACCACGGCACTGGAACGCCAAAAAGCCGTCACGTGGTGACACAGAGATTGTACCTGTTTCAATATGTGGTTCCATATTCAGTGGTATTGGTATTGGTCGTGGAGTATCTGCAGGTATCTGGGTTGTGGGCTGGGAATCCGGCAGCAACAAAAGCTGCTCATTGCTTCCTAACATGACAGAGTGATTCCTAACAGTGTGGGTTTGAGAAAAGCCAGACGTGCTAACAAGTTGAAAGCATTGTCAGCAGTCTGGTGTTGTTGTCCTTTGAGACAAGTGCAGCATACATTTTTCATCCTTTGAAACGCACTTTAATGAGTGAGGTAGAGAGCACATTAATTCCGCAAGACATGCGGTCCTTTGGGAGATTCAGCACTGAAGCAGAATGCATTCTGGGAAATGCAGCCTTCTGTGTTTACTTTGAGGCACAGCGCATGTTGGCACTTTAAGGTCTCTGTGGGCACTGCGCTATTATATAAAAAAAAACAATGCACTCATCTCACTTGGAGCAAGAACGACAGATTATTTCAAATGTGCATATAAATGATACAAACTTTACAATAAAGCACATTGTTAGTTAAATAACAAAGCGCACATTGTATCCATTCAGAAACTCTTAAAGGAGAAATAAAATAAGATTTCTCAAACAACTAATAAAATAACATCACGTTGCCAAAGTTCCTCTATCACTTTAGTACCCTATTCACATATCCTCATCAGTGTAATTCGCCAGTGCATTGTTAATCTCATGCCCTTGTGCCAGCAGTGTCACACCCATTGCTGCAGAGCTAGTTGGGATCACATATTTTATATGTTGTTTAATATGGTGTTTTCTTAGGCTGATATGCTTTGAATTATGTTTATAAGCGCTTGCAAACTGTGGCAGATCAGAGGTACAGATTAAATGAGGGGCCTTGGATAACACAAACCTAGTGACAATGGTGGAGATGGGCTTGGGTCTCCAGGTTGCACAATTTACAATGAACATTGTTATCACTCTAGCATTTGTTCTCGCATTTGTTCTCCAAAGCACCCATGTTGTGCCATGTCAGGTGACACCTTTTGTATGCATGCTAAGAAATACAAATCTTAAAACTAGTGTGCAGGCCCGTGTACACAAGCCAAAGTGCAGGTTTCATTGATACAGTAGGACCACTATATATACTAAGCCAACTGCTCCCTGTAGCGGTGACAACAGGCGAAGCTACTGCAATGGACAAACATACATCTGGCCTTTTATTATATTTTGGAGTATATAGGTGAGATCACAAGTTAAAAGATGCAATGGGAAAACAAGGACTCGATTCACACTCATGCTCGCCAATGGACAACTTAAGCATTATCCTCCTGCCATGTTTAAGTCTAACTTAAGTTTGCTTTTTCTCTCATCCAAATGTAATGCATCTGACTGAATACAGAGGTCAATAAGGGCTCTGAAATGACACAAGGCAACTGCATGAGTGGTTGCAAATGTTAATTTGTGGTACAAGTGAGGTTTTCTGGGTGGAGGATGAGTCGTTCAGTGGTTGTTGTCCCCAAAGTCAGGCCACTGCCTCATGACTTTCTGGAGTGATGCAGCACCCTGTGGGCTTAGTGCCAGGCCTCAGAGAGCCAAAGAATTGACAACACTGTCTGAAATCCGAGGTAGGGTGGTCTAGAGTTTTGAGGAGGGGCAGACCTCTGTGCTAACTCTTTGTGTAGTTCAATGCTCTGGTATTTTCCTGCAGCCTGCTACAAGGTTTGCTTGGGAAAAAGACTCTGAAGTTCCCAACAGCAATTCTAAACTGGTGGTGGGTGGGCAACCCTTGTTAGTAGTGGCACTGGATTGTGTTAATAAACATGGTTCTGTTTGCTTGTTGAAGGACGTCACAAAACACCTTGTTCGTGTTGCAAAAATTCAATTGTATTCACTGATTAATTTAACCATGGTCCTGGCACAAGGTGCGCTCGGTGCATGGAAAAAAAGGCAACACGTGTATCAACCAAACACTTTGTCAAGGCAGAGGCTGAATGGTCAAGGATCCTTGATAGGGATGGCCGCATGCCTTGTGATTGTAGAAATTCTGGGCCCGTGTACGGTTGGCTGGGTAGCCACTTTGGAGTGGTTAGTGTGATGCTGGAAATGCATTGCCCTCTAGTCCTTTTTCATGTATGTTCTGTATTGATTTCTGCCCAAGAGTCCATGTGGGACTCCTGACAGTGCAGTTATTCCTGTTTTTGGTTTGGTGTAAAGAGCCTTGGGATACCCTTATGGCACCCAGGGGTGGGAGTATGACCCTGTACCTTAGTGTATGTTTTTGGGCACCTGTGTGTGGCCCATAGAGCAGGGTATGGGCTGGTGGAAGCTCTGTGCTGGATTTGACAGGTGCTCTGAGTATCCTCCATTTTTGTATTACCCAGACCCTGCCGTTAGAATCAGTTGATTCCTGATAGGAGACAAGATGGCCCTTGTAGCCTCTTACTTTACATTGCTTGTGGCCTTGCTTTACACAAAGTCCTGGGAAGCCCTGACTCTGTCTCTTCCCCCTGACTGGCTTTTGGGTGAAAGTTCCATATATGGTATTGTGGGGAAGTCCAGGCCAGACTGGCTGGAGCCTTCCCAGTGACTGTATGTTGTGGGTAAACCCTTGGGTTGGGACCTGGGTGAATGGAGTGTGTGACCAATATGCACTTCTTGTTATGGGTGTCTGGTTTCTGGTATGTGACACAAAGACTGAGACAGCCCTGCCCGGAACTGGTATGAATGCAGTGTGGAGTGCTGAATGTCTGGGTACTTGTCTCAATCGCATTCCTTGTTGTGAGTGTCTGGAGGGAGGAGAATGGCCTGAATGCACCCTGAACCTGATTGGGTGCCTGCCTGCATGAATGCCCTTCTGGTGATTAGTTGCCTGAGTGTGGCCCAGCAGAGAGAATGAGAGACCAAACAGTATATCTGGTGACCTCTCACTGTTGGAAATCGTTCAGAAGCTGAAGTTGATACTTGATGCTTAACCTTGAAGCCCACTGGAAGAAGAAGATTTGCTGCTGCTGTACTTCGCCAATCTGTGCCTTCAAGGAACTGATCCAAGAGAGGAACTGGCTAGGAGACCTCTACAGGAGCTACGACGGACCACAGTGCACCAGCTAACCTTCGTCGAAGCACCCTGGAAGTCAGTCCTCGAAAGGCTGCTGACTGGAGACGGGGACCACCGCGGAATCACGAAGCGCTCGGACATTGAAGTCCATCACCGTCGACGATGATCATCGTCGACCGGAGCCGCAATGCTCCATTGATTAAGAACACTTTCAACAAAGAACTCCCTCGCTCATCACCGACGACCGCTTTGTCCCACCAGAGAAAGTCAAGGATGCCGACGCGCTGAGGAGAATCCGCTGGTGGGTTTCCCGCCACCCAAAGACACTGACGTACCAACACCCTTGCTGGACCAAAGTTCTTCAAGAACTCGTTGAGGCAACAAACTATTATCGTCGAGGTGCCCTGCATGCCTCATCTTTGCAGGACGTCCATGACCGATCATCGACGAGCACTGCCAGGACGGAAGCTGCTGCCTCGACGTCTTTGTTCATCATTTATTCGAGGGATCTCGACGATCAGTCGCTCCTGCCTTAAAGGGAGCCGCTCAAGAAGCATATGTCGATGACCCAACGTCGAACTCTGCTATTCCAGGTACATTGAGGTGGTAGAACCTTTTTAGAAGGGAAATAAGACTCAAAAAAACAATATATGGATTGGGCTTGTATTATATCTTTATTTACAGGTTGCCCGGGTGGGGCAATCCTCATACAGAACTGTGCCTACTGGTAGGGGCCCAGTATTCTGCCGATTGTTTTAACCAACCTGCTTTCCTCCTATGTCTCATGTTGGTTCACATTATTAACTGATGTGTATGACATTTGAACTGAGTACAGTTGATGCATTTTAATGGAATCAAAGAGTAATTGTTTCACCGCATAGAAACTGTATATATTTACCATTTTAGATTAACCTGAGCACAAAGTGTGTTATTGTGATTGTGTACATAACTTGAGCCTATTTATATAAAGGACTGTGTTTTCACTAACATAGTGTGTGGACATTCATTTGTGGGTGCTTGGAGACTACACTGTACTTAAGAGCCAGCCTGCATCACCTCCTGAGAGCTTAAGGCTTGATTGCTCAACCTTCGCTACCCAATAGAGAATCGTGGCTGGGGTGCTCTGTGCCTCTACTCTGCCATATAGAGAGCAGTAGTACAACCCCCCTCCAGTCTTTACAGTTAGTAGCGATTCCGTGGTCCGATGGCAGTGATCACGCTGATGTGAAATCCGGTATTGCCCTTGAGACAAGTGAACTACGAGATGTCTTGTCTTATTTATTACAAGCACATTAGTGAGTGAGATTCAGGACATACTGATATATATGTTTATGTAGTACTGAGGGGGGTGCAGCAGTGTCTGACACGGAATGCCTTCTGGGAAATGTAGTCTTCTACATCTACTTTACTGAGTAAGGCATATTGCATGGTGGCATTTTTAGTTCACGAGGGTCAAGGCACTGGATTATGAAGAAATCACTGCAGTCATGCATTCATTCCCAGTGGTAGAGAAACACACTTTATTTGGCTTTACCCACTACAACTACAGTTCACATTCAAATTCTTCTGACATGGAGCAAATATAAAAATCACCTCACCACTTGTCTCCTGGGGAACTTATTAATAATTAGCACATTACTTGACCAACCTTTGTACACAGTATTTTACTAATCTAGATTACTTCAGCTTTGTTCATCTTGTTGACCTGCGCTTCTTCATCGAACCCACGGCCCCAGATCTCCATATTTAAGGATGATGTTTAATTAACTTTTTTAGACGGGTATGCGTTGAGTCGGATAACAGAAAGTGAGACAGATTACCAACACTCTCACCCGCAGAATCGCATCCCATTCCCTCTTTTAGATGGTATCTAAAACATATCCATTTTACGTCGCTTACTGCCGCCATTTTCTTTTTCTTTTCCAGGATACATTGATCGCGTATCACGGCAGCGGTGTTAGGATAGATTGATTCATCTTATACTGAAATGTATCTAGCATATCTCGCAGCTGTGTTAAATGCTTAGACTGCGCTTTCCTCAGGCCCTGCGCCTCTGATCTGATTTCAGCGTTCTACAAATTAGTGTCAATTCGACTGATAAGATAGAATGCAAACAGTGTACAGATAACCAGTCCAAGCAGGGCCTTGTTAGCAATTCAGTAAGGCGAGGCCTAAAGACAGTACGCATATGCTCCTTTGCCCGGACTTCTCCTGGAGATGGTGAAAGGCTGCTCTAACACCAGTACTAGGGGCAAAGCTTGGTGATAAATACTGAGGGGAAGTGGTTGTACATGTTCCCCTACTAGACAAGCAATAGGGAGCACTTTTACATTAAGCAATAGCTAGGTTTTACTATGACTGCTGCGCCTTCTGATCTTTTATTGTGAAGCCCTCTGTTTGCAGGGTGTACCTCAGTCAAAATCGCACCCTTTCTTGTCTGCTACCCAACATTAGCATACAGGGAACGCTGTTGACCTCCTCTCAGCCAATCAGAATGCCGAGAGCGCAAACCGAGATTGACTGCATTCTGAACATTCCGTATTTAGAAGCATACAGGGAAACAACAATGCAATTTCCAGGCAAGATTCTTTAAAGCTGATGCCCTCAGAGAGTATCTTTTTTTGCTGCAACCTGCTATTTAACACATGAAAGAGAAGCTAAAACATTGAAAACTGCTTTCACTTTCTTAGAGAGAAACCATGGGATGCTCATGTTCCAGTTCAACCAAGTTGCAATTAAAATGTTAACTTAGGAAGAAAAGCATGTTATTTAAACACCACACAATCAAACCAGATTTAATATATTAACTCAGTTTGCCTTTTTACTTTACTCTTGCATTACCATTTGTGAACTACCTACATGCCGCTGATGAAGAAACCCCAGGTCCTGCCATCCACTGCAGTCTCTGTACCGGCTGGCCCGTCTTGCCTCACCCGCTCATGGTGCTGGCCCGGTTATTTGACTCATTACATGCGTTCCACAAGGAAGAGACTTCCATCAGCTCCCACGCCACCGCCGCTGACTTGCAGTAGTGTGCTCGACTGGCCACCTAAATACCACTCCTTTGCAGGCCGCAGGAGAAAGCAACCTACGGTTCTGCCATCCACTGCAGTCTCTGTACCGGCTGGCCCGCCTTGCCACACCCGCTCATGGTGCTGGCCCGGTTATTTGACTCATTACATGCGTTCCACAAGGAAGAGACTTCCATTAGCTCCCACGCCACTGCCACTGACTAACAGTAGTGTGCTCGACTGGCCACCTAAATACCACTCCATTGCAGGCCGCAGGAGAAAGCAACCCACGGTTCTGCCATCAACTGAAGTCTCTGTACCGCCTGGCCCGCCTTGCCACCCCCGCTCATGGTGCTGGCAAGGCGGGCCCCGCTCATCACATTCGTTCCACAAGGAAGAGACTTCCATCAGCTCCCTGCGCCACCGCCGCTGACTTGCAGTAGTGTGCTCGACTGGCCACCTAAATACCACTCCATTGCAGGCCGCAGGAGAAAGCAACCCACGGTTCTGCCATCCACTGCAGTCTCTGTACCGGCTGGCCCGTCTTGCCTCACCCGCTCATGGTGCTGGCCCGGTTATTTGACTCATTACATGCGTTCCACAAGGAAGAGACTTCCATTAGCTCCCACGCCACTGCCATGACTAGCAGTAGTGTGCTCGACTGGCCACCTAAATACCACTCCATTGCAGTCCGCAGGAGAAAGCAACCCACGGTTCTGCCATCAACTGCAGTCTCTGTACCGCCTGGCCTGCCTTGCCACCCCTGCTCATGGTGCTGGCAAGGCGGCCCCGCTCTTTACATGCGTTCCACAAGGAAGAGACTTCCATCAGCTCCTGACGCCACCACTGCTGACTTGCAGTAGTGTGCTCGACTGCCCACCTAAATACCACTGCATTGCAGGTCGCTGGAGGAAACTGCCCGAGGTGCTGACATCCATTGCGATCACCGTGCCACCTGGCCCTGCCCAGCTCACAGTCCTGCCCCGTCATGTCACTTGTCACTTGAATCCTCATGCTCCCCTTGAATTACTCCCTCTAGGTGTCCTCAAAGGGCAGACTTTATAAAGGCAGCTATCATCCCTGTTTGTCCCCGTTCACACCTGGACCAGGGACCTTGTTACATTTCTATTTGTGTCCCTGATGGAACTACCATCTTGCCCTCATCAAGCTGCATAGTTCCCACATTCAGTTACGCACTAAGTTCCTACTATTCCTCTTTCTTTCCTTCTCTCAAATGGACTTTCAGATCCCTGTCCATTTTTCACCCCATGCCCCCTCCTTCTCCTATTGTCGCTCACACCCTCCTTCCAACCTTACATTTCCTCTTGTTTTATCCTGCCCTCCATTTCCACTCTCTATTGGGATATAGAATGCTCGATCAATCCACAGGAAATCACACTTCACTCCTGACCTTTTCCAATGACTCATCTTTCATGTTCTCTGCCTCATGGAGACATGGATCTTCCCTACCGATATCACTGGTCCTGCCTCCCTTTCATTCTCTTTGTCCAATTTCTTTCATACACCCCGTCCTACTAGTTGAGCTGGTGGTGTGGCCATTTTGGCCCACTCCTCCCGGACTCTGCGCCCCTCATCTCTCTTTCTCCCATCTTCACCTACCTTTGAATATCATTTTGCCACCTTCACAAACCCTTTCCCTATTTTTTTTCTTATTATTTACTGTCCTCCTGGTCCACTCTCTACCTTTATCTCTAATTTCAATGCTTTACTCTCCTCTCTTCTTCCTTCAGTTCCCCCCTATTTATTGTAGTTGATTTTAATCTACATCTTGACTCTACTCATTCCTCATCTGCCTTTCTCCCACTCTTGGATTCCTACCATCTGTTCCCTCTTAATTGCCCTCCTTCTCATACCGCTGGTTCTCATCTCATCTTCTCCTCTGTTCCTTGCGATGCACTGGTTTTGTCAGACCCCATTTATTCATCAGACCACTTTCTTCTGTCTTTCGCCATGTTTATCTCTTTCATGTCTCTTCCTTCCTTTAAGTCCCCGCCTTACTTCATTGTGATCTTCCTTCTTTTAATCTTTCTTCTTTATAAGCTTTTACTTCTTCTCTCCCATCTGTCTAGGCATTGTCTCAGCTGTCTGCTGACTCAGAGACCACCTCTCTTCAATCTGTTCTTACCTCTACTCTCGAATCTCTTCATCCTGCTCGACCTTTTACCCCTACCAGTAACACCCTACGCCCAGCCCTGGCTCACTCCATCTCTCATATCCCTCTAGTCCTCCCTCCAGAAGTCTGAGCGCTTCAGGAAAGAAACACAATCCCTCTCTTGAACTGCTCTCCTCTCTCCACTCCTCTTATAATTCCCTTCTTCTTGCTAATAAACAAAATGTGTCTTCATGTAGTCTTCCCCTAACTCACTACCTGCGTTGTCTTTTTCAACTCCTCAATAGCATCCCCTCTCCTCATCCGCCTGATCCCTCTCAGTTTTCTACCCTAAATGCCTCTGACTTTGCCAAATACTTTACCTGGAACATTACCACTCTTCATTCTGCTTTCACAGCTCCCTCTTTCCCCACTCTGTCTCATGTCTCCCCTTCCCACTCTCTCCCCCTCCCATCTCTCTCTGTCTTCTCTCCTCTCTGTGACCTTGACACTGCCCACTTTCTAACCGTGCCCATCCAATTACCTTCTCCACTACTCACCCTCTTTCCTCAGCACTCATTTTTTCTGTCTAACGCCAGATTATTCCTTATCTTAGTACACTTATCAACCCCTCTCTATCCTCGTCTACCTCCCATGCCACTTTTTACGCATGCCACCATCATTCCCATTCTTGAAAAACCCTCTGTGGATCCCTCTCTCTCTTCTAAATGTTACCCTTTCTTGCTCCTTCCTTTCTTATCTAAACTTCTGCAGCTAATTGTTTATTCGCAGGTATCTTCCTACTTACATCTACACTCTTTTCTCCCACCACTGCAGTTGCGTTGTCACCCTTCCCACTTCACTGAAAAGCTCTATTGCATGCTTCAAATTCACTTCTCTCCTCACGTTACAACAAACTTTATTCCATCCTTATTCTTCTTGACTTATCAGTGGCCATTTAAATTGTAGACCACCCAGCCCTACTCTCCTCCCTTTCTTCTCTGGGAATCTCTGGCTCAGTCCACTCATAGTTTGAATCCTATCTCACTCGTCATTCCTATCCTCTGCCCTGGGCTGGCAGTCTCTCCTCCTCCTGCACCCCCTTCTACTTGGTGCCCCAAGGGGCAGTCTGTGGCCCACTACTCTTTTCCCTCTAGGCAATCCCTCTCTCTTCACTTATCTCATCTTTTAACCCATCCTGTAATTTCTGTGCAGACGATTCTCACATTTTCTTTTCCTTTTCTGAATTCACTGCCACCCTCCACTCCCAAGCCTATGCAGGTCTTTCCGCCATACAGTCCTGGATGTCATTCCATTTCTTTTGCCTCAACACTTCTAAAACAGGAGTTCCTTTCTTTCCAATATCTTCTCCCTCTCCTTTCTGCCCTCCCTGTTCCCTTTCTTTCCCTCAGCTCTCCTTCTCTCCCTTTGCTTGTAACCTAGATGTTCTGTTTGACTTTTCTCTCTCCATTTCCTTTCACATTTCTCTCACTGCTTGTAACTGTCGCTTTCTTCTCTTTAACCTCTGTCAAGCTTGTGCCTTTCTGTTATTTCTTGCCTATAATCCCCTTATTTCTGCTTACTTTTCTACAGGCTTGATTATTGCTCTGCCCTCCCATTGGCCTTCCCGCATTCTGGTGTGTCCCCCTTTGTTCCATTTACTACTCCTCGGTCTGTCCTCTGTTCTCCCTTCCTCCTCATGCGTCTATCGCCTCCTCACTACTCGCTGCTTCTATTTTACCATTTGAATCACGGCTCCTCTTTCATTTTCTGTCTATCGTCTTCAAATGTTTTCATGGTCTGGATCCACCCTATCACTCAGCTTTAATCTCTTTCTACTCCCCCGCGAGCCCTCTTTGCTAACAATCTACCTTTCGTCTTGTTGTCCCCAATCCTCTGGCTTTCGTTCATTCTCCTCACTTGCTCCCTGTCATTGGAACTCTCCTCTCTTGCTATTCGCTCATTTTCTACCTATCACATTTTCCGAACCCGTCTCAAAGCTCAATTTCTATCCTGCCTGCCTGACTCATAAACCTGACTTGAATTATGGTACTGCTTTCTTTTCATTTTAAGTGTACCGTGTTTCCTCTGTATGTTCAGCGCTTTGGCAAACGCGCTATTTAAATCCTAATAAATACAAATACCACAAAATAAAACCAGATTTAATATGCTAACTCAGTTTGCCTTTCTACTTTACTCTTATAGTACAATGTGTTATTGCACCATAAACTGCAAAACATGTTTTGCTGCTATCACCGTGAGCTTGTAGCCTTATAAACCTTGGGAGGGCTCACTAAGCCATTACAAGGACGACTTCCTCAGTCTACAAGGCTATATTATGTATTGCATTCTTTGAGACCCCTTCAACCTCCATTGTCCATCCTAAAAGCACTAACACATATAATTGTATAATTTATTTTAGTTTCTTTATAGGAAAATGACTTTTGACCTCAATTCATGCCAGGAGTGACATACGAGCCTTCAGTCCATAACATGCAATAGGTGTTACCAATTTCGTCATTTAACGAAGGAACTAATTGTGATGAAAATACATTTTGCCAGGATCACATGTTTTGGACAGGTGGAGATTCTATTATTTTACCCCACCCCCTATCACCCCACCTTTAGTTTTATATCAACATGCAATGGTTTTTTAATAGCTGTCGTTCAAGGACTACAATAATACCATAATACGTGTTAAATAAAGCTGACCAAATCACATGGAAAATCAACACACCAATATACCAATAATTTAAGATATCGTTAGGGGAAAAGATAACATAATAATACTATTGTTCACTCTGAAAGCGCACATGGGCACAACAGAGAACGCGTATCTTTAAAATGAGTTAAAGTCAATTAAGCAAAGTATGGATTGAAAAGATATCTATGTTATTCTCCCAAGTTAAGAGCCTGATTCACAGAGCGTTTTCCAATGGGATTGTACCATTCTAAAATGATTCTGTGAATCAGGCCTTAACTGTCTAATATAAATAAGGGAAACAACGTTGAAGATTTTAATATCAGTGAGCTACATCGATTACCATGTGTAACTATTTCATAAGTTTACAAACGGTGAACAAAATGTACTTCCATACTTCATTTAATGACTGATAAATGTGGTGTCTTCTGATACAAGCAACAACATACATCTTAACATTTAATACAATGATGGCATAGTAGCACAATGGTTGAGGTGCTGATGTGAGGAGGTGTGTGTGTGTGTGTGGGCGCCCCGTATGTTCTCAAAATCACAGGTTTGAATGTTGTTAGGGAGGTGATGGTGTCTCAACCTGTAGGTGTCCCTACATCAATTATCATATCAAGTAATCATAACACCTTTTGCCAAGCAAAGGGCCTATAGCATGCACCTATTCTGCCACTTCTGCAAAATGCTTACTTCACAAACTGCCATCCACTCGATCTAATGCTCCAAAGAAGAGCACACGCCAGACTACTGGGGTATGAACTGCTGCCTTGGGCATATATGTGCAACAAACATCTAGGGGCGTGATTCCAATGAGATGTATTGTATCAATGTGGGAACGTGGTGTAACTTCGAAGTGGCTTCCTCACATAATAGTTGTCAACAGATAAAGTAACTTCTGAATAAGAACTTTTTGAATTGCATTTATTTAATGGTGATTTGCAGAGTGGTAAACTGTGGTAAGCGAGACTTTGCCTGGTCTCCAAGATAGGGGTAGAGGGCACAGATGGATTATATTTCACAGGCCTCGGAGGCATTCAGATCAGTAAGTGCTATGGACAGGGAAGCGGGTGTGGGCAACAACAGCAAAGAATGTAAGAGCATCTGAACAAGTATAAATAAGGTCTCAAAGCGGGTGGGGTGGGACAAGGGGCAAGCAAAGCATCATCAATGATACAAGAAGGACGAGTGACTAAGCAAGTAGAACTGGCCTATATCTAAGGGGAAGGGGGGACAAAAGGAGGGGGGAAGAAGAAGAAGATGCTGACAGCACTTGCCTTAGGGTATCTGGTCATTGCATCTAATGCCATTCCATTGACATTTTTCCATTTAAAAAATGTCCATCTAATGCATGTGTTTTGGGGGGTAAAGGGTTAATTTTTGTTCAGGTTAATTTTAAAGGGCAACACACGGGTGTTTGGGGGGTGGACCCCCCTGTGCCCAAAAAAAAGAAAAAAAAAGAAATGCATTAGATGGACATTTTTTAGATGGAAACATTCTGATGGAATTGCATTAGATGCAATGGCATTATATAAAATGACCATAAACCATGGCTGAGGGTTCAGAAGTGGAAGGAGAAGAGAGTGGAGGAATGAAGGAGGCACAACCGGATGGCGTGTGGTTAAAGACACTGAGAGTGGCTGGTCAACCAAAGGAGGAAAGAACAGAAACAAGCAAAGTGAAAGACACTGGGAACACATTCAGATTAAGAAATACAAAAGTAACTGGTTCCTTCCTGAAGCATTGGAGAGGTCATTTCAGATGACAACATCAGACGTCTCCAGGATGTTCACCACCCACCACCCCCCCAAAAAAAGAATACTCAGGGTTCCAATAAATATGTTATTCACTGATGAGGATCAAGGCAGCCTCGGTTCACAGTAGTTCTTGACCTTCACCTTCAAGTCGGCCAGATACGCATAATGTTTGGATTTAATGCAAGTCAAAACAGGAGGCCAATGGAGGATTAGTAAAGTTAGGGTGAGGTATAGCATGGTTTTAGATGAAGTGTCACCCTGTCAGACATATCCTAGATGACCTGGAGCTGATGGATTAGAGGTTTAGGGAGCCAAATGAACAAACTGTTGCCAACTCTGAAGTTGAACTCACCAAAGCAGAAGCCTTTAGTCTTGGCGAGAGGTTCAGGAAAGTGGGAATACATATGAAACATGCAGCTGGAAATGGGATCTATTGGTGACCTGAACCTGAGCAGAGAAATGCAGCATGATACCCATGAGCACACCAAGGTTCTTGGCAAAACATTATAGAACAGGAGGAGCACCCAAGGAGGGCACCATGTGAAAAGCAGGACTGGAGTGATAGATGCCCCAAGGAAGATGGTTTCTGTGTTAGCCACATTTAGACAGAAGCAGTTGTCTAGCATCCAGTGCTGTACCTTTAGCAGGCACAGGGAGATGCTTACTCAGTCAATGTAGTAGTCTCTGAGTCTGGAGGCAATCTAGGTGTCATCTTTGTATAGTTGAAGGAATGCAGGGATGAGTTCTTCCACAGGTTTCAGGTAAGCATTGAAAGGCTGGGGAGACAGTACAGAGCCTTGCAGAAAGCCACAATTGAGGCGAGTGAGTATAGCAAGCCAGCAACCTGATCAGGCTTGAAGATGCCTGATGGAAAGGGACGATGCTATCTACTTGAGAGCATTGACTTTAATGCCAAAGTAAGTGTGGGTAACCACTGACAGGTCCAACAATATGAGGATATCTAGCCTGTTACAATCCAATGATATCAAGAGCTCAGCCCTCATAAATAAAAGTGTGTTTCTATTCCACTAGCAGGGCTAACTCACGATTCGTCCTCATTTAGGAGAACTTCGGATGCAGAGAAGTCTTGGAACACACTAGAGTTGGACCTTTTACAGTATTTTGTCTATGAAGTATTAGCAACAGTGTGGTAATTGGAGGGAACACTCAAATAATGTTTGCCTTTTTTTACAGAGTGGTCGGATGTGAGCTATTTTGAGCAGGATAGGAGGGATTTTAGAATCCATTGAGCATTTCTTAAGGTTGGTGAGGGAAGGTGCCAAATAGTTGATATTTTCTTTGGTGGTCTTTTGAGGAAAAGCGAAACCCTGCTCAGAAGGTCCCTTCATCTTTTTTACCCTGACAATTACGCCAGGTTGAGGAGAAAGAAACTGCACATTTCTGTCAGGGAAAGTTGCAATGAAGGAAGATTTTCTCAGAATGGAGACAGTGGTTGGACTACATTAGATTATTTCCACATACAAATGAAGAAAGGGAGTCTGCTAAAGACTGGGACTCTACCATTAATGTCAATAACCATGACACACTACTTTCCACCTTTGTCAGCTAATCTTACCCCTTTGTTTACACTACTGTCTGAAAAGAATGCGGTAAGAGAGTTACAGTGATATTCAATGTCTGATACAGCATTTTCTGTGGGTCCTTTTTGATCTCTTGACATGTTCCTTCCACATAAACAGTGAAATGTAATTTTCAAAGTATAAATGCAGACCTACTGGTAGCAGATTTGACTAGTGATGTGGTCAAGGAGTCTAAGACTGGTGGACTATTGTACACTAAACATTGGAGAACTTGTTTGATCTGCAGAAAAAAACTCCATTCAAACAAAGATTTGCTAAGTGGCCCCATAACATCTCCACCCAGAGTTGGCTGTCCAGTCTACATTAGCTTGCATTCTGGACATGTAGTTTAGCTTTGTCTGTAGCTGTGGGCCTACACGTCATCAAATGTAAAGTGCAATTGCCTAAAAAGCAAAGGGCGCCCACCAGTCAGTTACTGCATTACCACTAGCTACTTACTCAAAATGGTGGTTGTGAAGCAGATATCAATATATTCCCTCACACCATGTGCTGGCCTTGTTGGTTAATTTGCATTCTTGAACGCTTATTCCACTTTAAGTCCAGAATCGTGGCTGCCAAAATGCATAGAAAATCAGGTCAGGCTGGAATGTTCATATATGACATAGGACAACTTAGGTTGTGTGCGGTAGTTGTACGTTCAGGTGTGTGCAGCAGGTTGACTTATTTGTGTATTGGATTCGTAAGGAGCTATTCATGTCAATCATGTAATCATTCAGGATACAAAGAGATCCAAGGCAGGGCATCCCGTGCTGTGTGTTTCCCTGCATTCTTCTACTTCTAGATTGCTTTTCAGCTATACATGCAGAGCTGTGACAATGCAAGGACATGGGGTAGTGCTGAATATCCTTGTCTCGTGTGACACTGGGAAAGCTTAAGATGTCTGTGTAGTCACTTGTGGGTTAGCTATATTATCAATAACGGCAGTTCGATTTTTTTTCTTCATAATTGAAGCATGCATTAGCCATTTTATTTTGTATCATGCGAATAAAATATTCAGTTTTGCAAAAACAAGTTATATTTGTTTTGTTCTCAAACAACCAGGCAGCTTTGTATCTTTTTTAAAGCATGTAGTTGTCCTTTTCTTAAAAACATTAACCAGTCTGCTTCTCTGAGCTTTGGTTGGACTTGGCTTGACAGTGGAGAACTCCAGAAATCCTCCTTCCCATTACAGCAAGATATTACAGTCAATGGCGGCCCTGTATAGATTTCAGCTTGATTTCAGAATTACCAGCCCTCAAGAACTCTCTGATCTTTCAGCGCGCTACTCTTATTGAACAAGGTTTCAAAAACAACACGTCTGAGGTGGTAGATTTCCAGTGCAGGATCCAGTTTTCTGGAATGCTTTGACCTCTCATCTACAAGATCGAGTAACATATGTTTGCTTCCGCCATGATCTAAAAACATACCTGCTTTTCCTCAGCTTCTGATCCAATTCCCTTTCCAAAACTGATTGGTAAATGATATGCTCTCCTTCCCTACCATATCTCTCCCCTTCTCGTATAACCCTCATGCAACCTTCATGACATTCCAGCACCTTGCTGTTGTGTACTTTGATGCCACAATATCATGTTGGGCATTTGATATGTGGATATGGATACGCAGGTAACTTTTTTAATGAGTTAATATCTTATGTATACACCCTTTTCAACTTCTGTGTCAAATGTGCAGGAGCAAGTTAATAACATATTTCAAAATATGGCCACCAAACACACCTTAAGCAAGGATGTAAGTGAAGCCTTGAGGCCACTGTCAGGTTTGGGAAGACCGACCGCTCCCTTAACCTTCTTGGTGCAGAGATAGGGCTAACCCTTAATGATGCAACTGCTGTGCTTCACCAAAAAAGAAAGTGAGGTAAGACGAGCATGCCAAAGTTGCAATGAAAAACATGGCCACTGACTATTCCAGAGGATTGTTGAACAATTTATTAGTAGAAAGCAAGCAACTGGACAAAAACAAACTAATAACAGAGCAGGACTTTGGCGCAAGTGAGAACCTCCAACTCTCCATGCACTGTTCTCTGATACCCAAAGGAACACATGCATATCAAAGAAGGGAAGGTATAGACAGGGCAAGGAATCATACTGAAGCAATGTTACAAGCAGGGAACAAAGCCCCACTGTACAAGTCGTTGATTACAGCTGCGTTCTCACATGTAAAACCATGTTACAAGATTGTGATATCAGGAAAGACAGCATAGAGTGAGCCATTTAGTGGAGCTGAATATACTCCTCAGAGGTTCAGACATGGTCTGAGGCAGGCAAACATGCTTAAAGTATTATGACTTCCGTCTAGTAAATCCTCCTTTCCTAAGAAAGCAGGAGTCTAAAACACGCTTACATTTGCCAAAAGAAACACGTGTGAAGAGAGCAATGTGGAGACGAGTATAGCTATACACCAGGCAAAGAGCTTTCATCGCAAGGGCATGCACAGTAAAGCCTAAAGCCTCACCTCACACAGGCAAGAAACAGTTGTTTCAACATGGCAGTTTGCAACACCTACTCAATATTAAAATGCAGTAGTATGCTAGGGGAGTACATACAAATGTCAATTCCAGACTTTCCCCCACATTCCCCGCCAATGATACCTTCACTCTAATCTAATTACATAGATGTTTGGGGGAACAAGCATCACATTCAGGCATATCATAACATGCTATTTCTTCGGTAGCATAACAGTAAAGCAATTGGGCAGTCTGAGAGACTTCAGAGTAGGTAGCACATGCTGAATAATAAAGACAAAACAATTGACAGATAAGATAGACTTAGAATATTGACTAGTATTACGAGTAAGAACTGACCAACGGACACACCAGAGGTCCCACTAAACCCGCAATCCAAAACTCAGGAAGCCTTCGGTCTGGTGTGAAGGAGGCTTACAGTGTGGTGAATGTGTGTTAAGATGGATTTCTAAACTCTGACCTGGTGGGGAGAAGTTTAGGAGGCCAGCCTAGTTTAGTGGAACAGGGGAACCTTGTGGACAAACCAGACCAATCTACGGTAGCTTGGCAGGTGGTCAAGACGAAGCTTCAGAAGGGGTGAGAGTGACCGGAAGCCCACAATGAGCACACACAGTAAAACTCCACAGATTACCCTTAGACAGATGTATATCAAAAATACATTTATTATAGGCCATTATAACAAAAACATGATTAAACCACAGTTATCAAGAAAACAACTACCACACATGCTTATTCACTATGTAACATATTTGCAATAATGTGATTAGCCTAAGGCTGGTGATGGGGGAGATAATAAACACAACCTGTAACTGAAAGGCTTTAGTTCAACACACAAATCAGTTTAGGTAGTTCTTCATCAACAATCCCTAACTTATGTAGTTCAACCTTACGAAGTGAGGAGCCTAGCGCTGAAAGTACAGTTGTACGTTAATAATGTGTGCTTGTGCTTAAGACTAAAAACGGGTTCTCTTCAGGGGGCTTTAGCTGCTCAGGAAGGGGCTTGAGGCAATGAAGAATAAGCTCTGATTCCTAGAAGAGGGTCTACCCTTGCGGATAGAGTGACTTTCAGAGTTCGGGAATACCTGGGGAGGGCAGGCTATCCCAGACAAGGTCAGGATCTTTCAAGGGATTCTCATGTGTAAAAAGGGATGGATGTGCCAGGGGTCCAACGTTAAGTTATGAAAGTACTCACTGACCCTCGACAGAGTCTGGACCAAACTTTGGCAGTCTAGCCAACTTCGCTCGCAGGTATTATCCCTGCAGTTTCATGGCAGATTGTCCATGGTGGAATAGTAGCCATTACTCAGCTCTTGAAGAAAGTAGAAGGATAGTTCTGGTTCAGCACGTCTCAGGGCATTGTAGGCAAGAACTGCAGACACTTTCAGCGATGGGCACTACAGCGGGGGATGCAAGAACCACAAGTACTCGCTGCACGGTGCACTCTCATAAATTGCAACCCAGAGGAGCTAGGACAACGAGTTTTGGTGGGACTGAGCCCAGGACCAAAAGCTAGCAATTCCCAAGTCTCGAGTCTCAACTTGAGACAGCGGCGTTCCTGTGCGATACCCTGGGTTCGAGCTGGACAGTTCACTGGATGGCCCAGGAAAACTTGAGAAGAGGCTATTTCCTAGGGTAAGTAGGAGAAGTCGAGAGGAGTTGTTCCCACTACTCCAAAGGGCCAAAGCACGGTTGCAGGCCTTCTTGTTTCGATGAAGAAACAGTGGTTCGATGGGACAACAGCAGGGTCAGCGGGCCAAACCTTCCAATGATGTCACCGGCAGTTCCTCGAGTGTGCTTTTTTGTTATGGATACATGGCTCCTTATGAGGTTCAGTGTGAACCTCAGTAGATCAACCTGGAATGATTGCAGAGCCCCTTCTCTTATCCAAGCTTCAGTTCACGCTCAGATAGCCAATAGAAGATCTGCATGTACGCCAGACATGGGCCAATCATGGCCCATGGTGGTTCCAGTAATTCAGGCCTCCAGACATACTGGCCTCAGTAGTGTGGATTGGGAACCACTTCCTGGGCACTAGCACAAGTGACATGCAGGAGCCCGCAAAAGATGCGATTTTCGTGGGATGCTGCATGCTCAAATAAAGAATACCTGGGTCTCTCAACCTGGGGAAGGCAAAGGGACAAAATGGTCAAAGGACAGAACAAAAGATTTTGTGGCACGGCCATTTTTGGCACTGGCCACAGTCTTGGGCCAAACACAGTAAATGTGGTATGGTCCATAAAAAGGAAGTAAAAATGCTTTAAAAGTAAACTGCTGGCAACATTTAATTCTAGGCACACTTTTACAAACACCAAAAAGGGTGACTAGGGCCATAAAACAAAAGGACCCGTATGCGCTGTACTGTAAGGTACTTGGCACATAGATAAAAAGTTACCAATAAATGACAACATAGTGAAGACTAAGCGAAACATAGTTTCCCAGAACTGACCGCCTGATGGACGTGTCAGTTTCCCGATACAAATTAGCGAAAGCCCAGAGGAGTGCAGCTGAAGGCTGTGTCCACTGGAAAAAGTCAGGTTAGGTAATCCAAACAAAAGCAAAGGTTTGGGGGGTTCACAAATGGAGGGATAATTGCACCTAAGGAAAATTTTTCCCAACAATGTAGGTGATGATGTCAGTAATATTACTTGCATAACACGTTATGCAAGTAGAACACTCACTCTTCAAGTTTCTGCAGACGCTGCCTTGTGAGGCTAGGACGATGTCTAAAGCCTTATGGTTCTGAAGGCTAATTGTTCAAGGAGGATGCCACAGCATTTACAATATCCTCTAATAACCATGAAAATTGGGTCAGACGGTCTCTGTTTATCTTAATCCCAAGGGCTGATATGGGATATCCTACACCAGCAATAACAATTTTCCCAGGCACTGCTTCTCCTGGAGTGAGGCAGAGCTGGAAAGGTGGGAGTATGATGCACTCTTGGTAGGACATAGCAGTTGTAACAACTCCCTCCCCAATTAATGGGCAACGAGGCATAAGCTTTGCCTACCTGTATGAAATAGGTTCTGAAATATGTGGTGTACCCGATTGGGAAAATAAAAAATGAGGGTTGAAAGCAAATGTGACATTATTGATCACTACACTGGAATTGGTGGACAAGTAATAATAACATTTACTAGTTCCCTTGAACAGAGGACCTGGGTTGGTGTAGCCAGTTGCTGGGGAGAAAAGGTGGAGTGCTGCTGGCTTGGGAGGTACTTGTTCTGAGGTGGGGAAATTCAGAAGACCGGTAAAACCCAAGTGGTAATTAGCATCCCTACAGGGTCCTGGGACTTGGGACTGTGTGACAAAGCGCAGATCCAAACAGAAATGGATGGATGCAATAGGGAACTTAGAGAATAGGTTGTGAGGCAGATTTATGCAAACCCAGAAGTCAGTAAGATTAAATATACAGGCATACTGCCAGGAGTGGTGCAGGTACGTGTTTTCACTGCAAACACAGGGATGTGCAGAAGGACCAACGTTTTCATGACAGGTTGTGCGAAAAGCAGCAGTCACGTAAAACGATAATATATCATTATTCTGACAATAATGATGACAACAGAAATACATCCAGACATAGTGTAAACTAAGGCCAATCCTCTGTGTCCAGATTCAAGAATCAGGTCAGGGCACCAGGGCAAAGGTTTGTGTCTAGAAACCAAAGTTCTGTTCGTTTCATCAGGGCAGGTGTTGTGCGAGGCACACATGATATAAGTTCACCAAGCCAGAGCTTTCAGTTCAAAGTTTTATAGTCTCCATGAAGTTGCAGCAAGGTAAATGTCACTGTTCAAATGTTCCAAAAGATATCAGGCACTGTGCAAAGAACTCGTTTGTCCATCGTTCCTGCTCAAAGGATCTGCTTAAAGTTCCAACTAGCGATATCCAAAGTACAAGAGCCACATTTACATGAGGGTCATTAAAACAAAGAGAATGACCAGCTGGTGATAACAGCAGGGACCATATCTAGCAGGTATCGGTGAGTCAAAGGAGGTGGCTGCTACTTTTTGCCAGTGCACCATCACCTCACGGGATTCCTCATCATTGAGGAGAGAAATCAAGGGGTGAGTGACCTGGCCAGGTGCCGTTTTGTTCAGAGATACTGGTTCTTGGGAGCTCTTCCATGAGATCGCAAAGCATACCTTTTGCAGGCTGGGTTGTGAGATCTAGGGGAGTCAGGCATTGAAGGTGGTATGCCAGAAGTAAGGTCTGAACTGGGGTGTTAGGGAGAATTCTCTGTTTAGGCTGAATTTCCTAACCTAGTGAGTCCCCCAGCAGCTTTGCTGGATTTCTGGAGTTTGCTTTTTTCTCCTGCCAAGAGTGAGACTCCTTTTCTCCCACTCTTGGACATGATTTATGGTGTTCCTTTGAATGTTAATGTGTTTCATGGGCTATAGGGTCTTTTACTCCATAGGGTCTCATATGTTTTTTTGTGTGTTACACAGCACCCTCTGTGCAGTAACACCGGGGTGTCATAGTGACCCCCCACCATAGACTCCATACCCTGGGACTGACTACTGTCTCCTAGGGCATGTAAAGTCACCATTGGCTTTACTAGTCCCAAATTACTAACAGAACCAGTACAAACCATCATATTGTGGATCTACTGGTAGGGGCAATTCGATTGCCCCTGGGTCTGTTATTCGAGGGGGCACTGTCCCGTCCCCCCTCTTTGAGTTTTGGCTGGTGGTAGTGGATACTACTTTTTATATTCAACCGCGAATATATCTCTATGGGATTTTCCCATTGTTCGAGGCTAATACTTTTTAACATAGCCTCTGACATACCGCCGGTTTATTCATTTAATATTAATTCACTGGTTGGTATTTTCTGCCAGAACTCGGTTTTAAAATGGCGTTTGTGTTTGCCTCTGTAACTCCAAACCAAAGGTCGAGCCCTTTGTTCCACTTTTTGGCGGGCTTCTCCAAAGAAGCCTCCAAACGTGGTGCCACTCTGTCTGGGTACCACAGGGGGTGTCGGAGGGGGTTTAGGCACACTGGACTGAGTTACCTTGGAAACTCAAGTCGCACTCTTGTGTGATTGGGCCAAGTGCTGAGCCGGCCGGCTCACCACTTAGCATGTTTGATTGACAGCTAGGCTGAGTGAATGGGGGTGTTCTGCATAAAAGCAGGGCTTTTGGAACTGGAACTTTAGAAGTCGCCACAGGACCTGAAAATCTGACGAGGGAGAAGCTGAGCCGACCTGCTACGATGACACCACCGGTGGAGCCCTGCTGAACCGACTCACCACTTCCCAATGACAGAGGAGATCTCCCAGCTGGAGAGTCTTCTTCCCCTGACTGATGGGCACAACCAGTTTACCTTCCTTTCTCGCATCCCAGGACGTCTTATGGTCAAATTGCCCGTGCCAAGCGCCCCAGCAACCGGATAGCCACTTACCACTGGACTGCAAATAAAAGGACCGCTCCTTTTAATTGAGAACTCTGCGGCTGGTTTCTTCCCTGGCAGTGCAACAGACTCCTGCTTTCCTCCCTGACGAGATCCTCTCTTCCTCCAGACGAAGCACCGACTTGCACCCGCTGCCAGGAACAACTGCCCTCGCTGGAGCGTTCTCACCATTTTAAGGTATTGTGTCCGCCAGGCCTCCGTTTCTAAAGAATGCTACAAGGTAACAATAATCCCTTAACCTTCTGGAATGGGCTGGCCGCCTTGACCATCTAACTGGTCCCTTTCTTTTTGGTCCAACTCTTTCTGAACTTTTTGCGAGACTTTTGGGCACTTTCAACCGTGTGACCTTGGACACATTTCTCCCGGAGCCTCTTAAAGTGGGTCTTGCCTTTTTGACTTTGACTTTACGGTTGTAACCTGCCTTCTTCTCCTACTGTGTTCTTCCGAAAGTGTTGGGATCTGTTTCTATCTTTGCTCTGCCTTTCTCTCCCTTTTAAACCGATTGCTTAGAGTGCCATCTTCGTTAAGCGCTCACCGCTGTCTGAAAATAAGTGTTGCTTTACTTAAGACTTGTCTAATAATCGTTGAAGGGAGTGTATATCTTTTAGTGACCGTGTTTTTGAACTGCTTGATATTAGTGCCAGTGTGTTTAACTAGATGTGTTTTTAAATAAATAATTATACCTCTTTTACACCAAGCTCTGGTCAGTGTTTGCTTGTTCTTCTGTGTTCTTTTGACCTATTGTGAATACTCTGTATACTCCCTAACTCTTCTTGAGAGAAGTCTGACTGCTCAGCCACAGCTATCAGGTAAATCTGGATGGTACAGACTGCTACCAATTGGGTTTACTGCCAACCACCTGTAGTCTTAAATCGTTTGCAGTGGTCCCAGAGGGAACTGCACAGGTTTCTGCCTAACATGGGGTTGTTTCCTCCATGACTTTGACTAGCTGATGAAGGAGCCTTAGCAATAGTTCCTCACGGTACGGAAGAGGTTCAGACACTGTGGGCCCAGCACGTGAGCATACTGGGTGACCAAGGGCCGTGTCCTTATCCTCTGTTAATGGCCGTTCCATTCCAGAAGTGATGCAAGGGTCTGACATCAGCAAGCAACTGGTGGCATCACTGGTAGTGGTTGTGGCGGGACTGGAGTCAAACCTAGGAAGATCGGTCGAAGTGAAGATGCTGTCTGCAATTGGGGTGGTGATCTTGTGACAATACAATGTGCTGCATGAATCCAAGCTATGATCCCAGCACATTTAATTGCAGACCACAAATTTAGAAGGATCTGGAATGGGCTTTGCAACCTGGGCTGCAGCGCAGAGTTTCACTGATGAACCTTCACCAGGATCCCATCTCCTGGCTGTAAAGGGTGCAGAGCTCAGTAGCTGTTCAGGTAGGGCTTCAGTATCTGCAACAGTATCGCAACAGTATTGGAGTAAAGAATCATACTCTAAAGGTACACTTTGGACATGGGAGTCTGCTGTGAGTGCAGTTGCCATTCTCATGTGGCAACCTGAGATGACTTTGTGCTCAGCCAGTTGGTGTTTATGCTGGGGATTACTGCGCATGGCCAACAGAGCCAGAGACAAGGCGCAGGGCCATTTCATCCCCATCTCTTTTCACACCTAGAAGGTAACAACATTAGATTCCCGTTACAGCGTTCTGCATGTGTGCTGGACTTTGGGTGATCAGCACAATGGAACTCTTGAGCTATTCGTGGAGATTTGCACACTTCTTTGATGACTTGATCAGTAGAATGGGTGCTTCTGTCACTGTCTATACTGAGGAGCAATCCAAAACGGTCTGTCAGCACCTTTTTAGCCACTGTAACAACATCTGCCTTTCTATATGGTTATGCTTCTAATCTCCCAGAGAATGAGTCCACCATCACTAAATAATAAGTGAAGTTCATGAAAGTGGAGAGTTGGTACTGCTCTTCCAACATTCTGTATGAAACACGTAACACAATCCTCATAGAGGCTAAACCCATGGCCATTCAATCTCGGTTCAATAGGGTAATCATATCATTTTTACCTGAATGGGCTAAGCCATGAGCTTCTTGCACCAGGTATGTGAGGAGTAATTTGGGTGCCACCAGGCAGCTGTCTGGGGAACACCACAGGGAATCTACTCTGAACATACAATAATGTTGATTCCAGGTCACCTTTTAGAATTCAGGTGCTTGGACTTAGAGAATTGCCAGACTGAAAAGGGAGGCAATCAGTGACCTTGGGAGTGCAACACAGAGAAGAATATAATTAGGTGTCAGGGACCTTTTTATGGCCGTCGAACGTGATGCACTATCTGCTAGTGTATTTCCTTGGGCTGTGAATGACTGAGAGGGATCATGTCCTTTACTTTTAAGAATATCTACAGCCGTGGGAAGTAACAATGTATTCAATGTGACTGATACATATTTTCCATTCAATGTTTGGGTGCCTGTAGATGTTAAACACCCGGGGTGCTTCCAAAGTATTCCAAAGTCATGCACTACCCTGCGGGCATACATGGATTCAAAATAGATTGTGGTTGGTCTATCCCGGGTGAAGGCATAGACACAGGTGAGAGCCACATGTTCTGGCAATGTTCTGATTTTGCCATGGGTAATCAATATGTTTCTAGGAAGGCATGGGGGGGTACATACAGAATAACAAGAACCCAATTCCCCAGTTTCTGGGACATGGAGGCATGAGCCATTCAAGGAAAGGATCAGGTCAGGGTGGTTCAACAGGGGTATGTTTGACAAATCAGCATAGGAGGACATAAGTGTTTGCACAACAAACTGACAGTCATGTGGTTCCCTGTCCTGTAGAGTTGGCTGCAAAGAAGCAAGATTCAATACTGAACATTGGCTCAAGTTTTCCTAATCAGCAGAAATAAGCAGCATGTCATATTGAGCGAGTCAGGAATTAGACACCTGATGCATCTTCCCTTTAAGCAATAATTAGAACACAGCATAGGGAACTGCAATCATTACAGGTTGATGTTCACTATTGAGTACATTTTTTATATCAACGGAGCAGCAGAGGCGATGGATCACAGACAATCTAGGAGTCCCGTGGCTACTGGATCTAATGCTGCACTGTGGTAGGATAAGGGCCATTGCTTGTCACTGTGTAACTTGGTAACGCACCTTGAGGAAAACCATTGTGTTAGTTGTAGTACATCACAAATGGATTACTATAATCTGGCAAACCCAAAGCCTGACCCATTGCAAGTGCTTGCTTAAGGCATGAGGTTTTGAAGGGGCTCAACTATGGTTACATATCCAAGGACCCACTATCTGCAGTAAAAGACGATCCTGAGGAAACTTTCATCTGTTTTCTGGTCTGGGTCTTGAGGACTTTCTAGGTCATTGTAAGTTCTTTTTTTTATTTGATTCATTTGATTTAACAATTTTTACAAATTCACATCCTGAGTGTTGTCCTATGTAAAACATGTTCATTTATTCCTTCGTAGAGTCCCAGACCATCATGCTTCTGGAATTGAAATTGTACTGTTCGTAGCTAGTCATACATATGCAAAACAGTCGGGGGTCATAGCCTGTAGGCGAGATCTTACTCATTTAAGTTCTTAATCCACATCTTCTTTCACAGCTTCTTTCTCCTTGTTACATCTTTTACCGATGCTGCTCTCAAGAGAACACTGGTGATCCTGCTTCTAAGAGACCGATGGGTATTATAGACACCACGGCGATGTCCCGGGATGCCTTAACTCCCAAAATCAGAGCTTTCCAGCAAGCCTCTTCGTCCATAGTACTAAGGCCCTACATTACCTACATTAATGGTTTTAAGTATCTTTCTTGTATCTTTTTCAATCCACCACATTGGATCAGTCGATGTTTGATGGTTTTTTGTTGGTCCAGACGTGAACAGAATCAGCAAGTACCTTGTTCTGATTTGAATGGTATTGCGTTTATCTCGTTGGTATGTATTAAATTCAAATGCATTCTCAAAAGGTGTCTCTATATGTTCTGTTAGGAAATGTTCGTAGGTAACCTCGAAGACAGTTTAACTTCACACGTGTAACATCTGAGGTCCAACAGAACTACGTCAATGAAGCAACTTGGCAGACACACTTCCTCACTCTCTTCAAGGGTTTGACTAAGATTGATCCCTTAAAAACATCTTATTTCTTCTATATCTCATTCCTGTCATCTACATCTTTTTAATATTCGTAAAGCTTGCATCTTTCTTTGTTCTCATGCTTCCAAATTATGACTATCCTCTCTAATGGTTTCACGGCTTTTTGGCTACTCTTTTCTTCTGTTTGGTCTTCCTGTCTAAACCTTAAGTCCTCTCAAATCTATTTATAATGTGACAATTTGTTTACTATTCTCTTTGTCTTCTGGTGACTCTATTGTCCGTGCTCTTTCTTCCTTACACTGGCTTCATTTTCACTCTCACCTTAAACTTAATTTTCTTAGTCTAAGCTTTGAATCTATATAATCTATCTCCACTGTATCTGTCATCTCCTGTGTCTTTCTATTCTCCTCAATCTCTCCGCTCACACTCTTAGTTTCTTCTTACTGTCTCTCAGCCTCTGTGTGCAAAATCATGTTTTCATTATTTCATCTTGTTGGCCCCACTGCACTGGAACATGCTACATCTCCATATTCACTCTTTTTCTTCTTACACCTTAAACTTTATCTTCTTTCTATTGAATAGGTTTATATTGGTCTTGCTCATTATCCATACCTGATGTGCTGATTTTAATCTGTTTAGCACTTTGGCTTAAAGTGTGGTAAAAGTACCAATAACTTCAAATACAAATACAAATTTCAGTGATAATTTAATCCTGTCTATCAGCAAAGGTGTGCAGGTCCCTGACAGTGGCAGGCTCGTCAGCTGGTCAGTTGGCTCTCACTTTCATCAGGGTGAATGTATCTGTGGGCAGCACTGCTCACAACAACTGATTCAAATCAAAACACATGGGTTCATAGCAATCTATGATAACCTTAAGCACTTCTTGGAACTTAACAGGATCCTCTTGTATCGTTTTGAATCTCTGAACGATATTGAACATATCAGTACCACTCCAGGGGTCATGTACAGTAACTAAGGTATTGCCTCCTCCAAAGAGCCATCTCAGCGGGAATGCACTGGTACTGGTTGTCTGTTAAATTCAGGAACCATTCAAATGTGACTGAGAAAGTAGAAAAAAGTTTGGACATCTGAGCACGTATTTCAGTGGTGAACGAGCCGACCATGGAGTTTATTGAGATGGACTGATCAGTGGCGGCTGGTGAGTTTTAAAGCTGGTGGGGCGTAAAGATCCCAGGTGTAATTTGGGAGCGAGCGTGCGCAGCGCACAAACCCACTCCACCCAAGGGGATTGTAGGGGGTTCTCTCCCCGGAATTTATTTTGAAAAATGGCCTCCAAAATGTGCTATTTACTGTCCAAAAGCCACCGAAATATGACATAAAAAGCATTAAGTTTTACATACTAATGGTTGTACATTATTCTTACGTGTGCAGGTGTGATGGTGTATTTTACAGCAGCTTGCATTGAGAATAGCTGGTACTATGATGTATGCATAAAAAATTCATCATTATATAGTCAGTAAAGAGTACAAGTACAGCAATGAACAGATGACAGTAAATTAAAGGAAGTGTTACCCTGCAACTTTCAGAAGGGGGTGCATGATATAAATGACGTTGTTAGGACTGGAGCCTGGAGGCCTTGTATAAATGCATCATAATGCAAGTTTTGTAATCGCAGGCTGATTATTAATAAACATAAAATAAGGTGCAAGTACCGCAACGGCTCTACCCGATTGCTTTTCAGAAGCAACACTCCATTTAAGTCATTAACTCTCATAAGATTGCTTTGAAAAAACACTGGCTGTCACATTGAGTACAAGGTTTGATGATAATGCTTGTTTAATTTGAGCTAAAAGAGTTCTCACAAAGAGGTGTTTTGGGCGGGTAGGGGCTGGAAATGAGTGGTCAAATAATGAAACACCTACACGCTTTGTTCCCTCCTCATATGCCATTTCTCCCTATCTGTATTCTAATGCAATAGTTTTGGCTTACAGGTGCCACCTAATAGCCCAGACTAAAAACAGCAGACGCTCAATTGGTTACTCAGGGCAGTGCCATACATACCTGGGGATGGTTACCTATTGTTTACTAAAAATACTACTTAGCTATAACACTCTTGAGGCTAGTTTGGGGGCTCTAGGCTTTATATAAAAACGTGACCTTTATATGTTGGAGTCTGATTTACAAAAGCGTTTTATAAGGGTGCAATTCCATTGAAAACGCTTTGTAAATCAGGCCATTGGAGTCTGTGGAACATGGCACAACATAAGGGACCTCAGAAAAACTGCTAAAATCAAGAAATATTGTACAATAAAAGTATGAATGCATAACAGCAGAATATTATAGAAAGTTTTCATCGTTGCAGGTTAAATTAGCTCCACTGCTAAAATTGACCTTTTGCAGAAAACATATCCTTTTAATGTGCTTTTGCACAAGGGAACCATATACTTTAATCCTAACCCTCTCAGCCTTGTGCAAAAATGCATCGAAATGTTATTATTTTTGTAATGCAGGACTATTGCAGTTTCTGTACTACGACCCAATGTTTTCACCCATGTTGCGTGAGTACATGGCACATAGAACGATCAATGGACGTGTTGAAAATCAGAGGGGGAAAAGGTTTTGTAATCTCGCAACCTAGCGAGTGCTCAAAAGGCTAGAACGGGCCCACTCCTGTAAAAGCTAGCAGCTCTCTGTATGCCTTCTCATGGCGCAGTGTGCTCAACACTGCAATTGCCAAAGCAATGATGCAGCCAGAGAGCTGTCAGCCAGAGCAGAGGGGAGAGGCAGGAGTTCTCAAGATCAAAGGCGGAGATTCTTATCTGCGGCCTATGTGTTCAGATAAACACCATTAAGTATCACAGCTCCGTGAGAGCTGCCGCACTTCACAAGCCCCATTTGAATTCCGTCGTTCCTCCAAAGAATTATATTAGGCTGGCAGAACGGAAAAAATAAAAAAGAAGAAAGTAATTCTTACCTCTCCGCTATCTTAATACGCCTGCGCTGTTTTCATGTGACACTCGGGAACTGGGAAGCTTGAAAGGGGCAAGGGCGCGTCCAGTCACAAGTTTCTGCCGAGGATCAGACCATGCGGTTGAGTTTCTGCATATTTTTAAAATAACCATGGGAGCTTAAAGGAAGAAAGGAAACAAAAAATCGACGGAGCACTATAGCGAGGCCTGATTTCCTCATAGTCCCGTTCCTGCACTGCTTACACAAGCTCCAATCCAGAAGAAGGTTGTGAGGCTCCACACACACGGCTTGTCATTGGCTGGTAAACAGCCAATGACAACCCGAGGAGGTCTCCTACTGCGCTGTTTGCGCAGAATACAAACAGTGAGGGGCCACCACTCCAGCGCCCCGACAGCCTCCCAAATGAGAGGATGTGATACGTAGAGTGCGTGGAGCTACGAGCTCCACGCACTCCACATGTACATTAAATTAACGAAGTCTACGTAGATCCGGACGCGCCCCGCTGCTGTAGTGGTTGGGCAGGAGCAGGCCTGGCACTGCAGCCCAGCAGAGCAGCAGGCTAATAAATCATGAATCTGCCGTGCTGCAAACATTTATTTAATTCTGCAATGAATCCACACAGGAAAAAGAGTTGTTTGTTCTTACCTCAGTGGCGGGGAGGGGGGGCGGCGCCCCCCCTCCCTATGTAAGCGGCCGCCACTGGGACTGATGATAGTTTGGCTGCTGGCTAAAGTCTGGGCTAGCCAGTTGATGGTTGGGTGCAACATTTAAAATGTCAGGGTTTGTGAGAGACAAAGGATAGGTGATGGTGTAGCAGTTGGAGTAGATTGGGGAGATGGAGAGTGCCATCTCGGAACAAAGGGAAGTGAGAGGAAGAGAAAGAGAAGAGGGTGGTGGGGGATGTATGTGCTGCAATGCACATTTCTGAACCTGATACACAGTTGGCCAAAGTGGGTGATAAGACTGCCAACAAAACAATACTAGATGAAGACACACATAAGTTTCAATTTTACACTAACAGACAAATACACTGCTGGATGAAACCCCACCTAAATTTGATTTTACAGTAGCAGACAAAAACAATGCTGGATGCAGACCGACCTAAATTCGATTTTACAGTAGCAGACAAAACAATGCTGGATGAAAACCCACCTAAATTCGATTTTACAGTAGTAGACAAAAACAATGCTGGATGCGGACCCACCTAAATTCGATTTTACAGTAGCAGATAAAACAATGCTGGATGAAAACCCACCTAAATTCGATTTGACAGTAGCAGACAAAAACAATGCTGGATGTGGACCCACCTAAATTTGATTTTACAGTAGCAGACAAAACAATGCTGGATGCAGACCCACCTAAATTCGATTTTACTGTAGCAGACAAAAACAATGCTGGATACAGACCCACCAAAATTCAATTGTACAGTAGCGGACAAAAACAAAGCTGGTTGCAGACCCACCTAAATTTGATTTTACAGTAGCAGACAAAATAATGCTGGATGAAACCCCACCTAAATTCGATTTTATAGTAGCAGACAAAACAATGCTGGATGCAGACCCACCCAAATTAGATTTTACATAAGCAGACAAAACAATGCTGGATGCACACCCACCTAAATTGGATTTTACAGCAGCAGACAAAAACAATACTAGACGAAGGCACACCTAAGTTCCAATTGTACACTAACAGGCAAATACAATGCTGGATGAACACCCACCTAAATTCGATTTTACTGTAGCAGACAAATACAATGTTGGATGAAACAGGTAATGCAGCACAATGGAAGGATATGGGGTCAGTGGAAAAGCCCACAGACCCAGCCAGGCCCGGACAAGGTCAGAAAGGAGCCTTAGATAAAGGGGTTTAGATTTTATGGGCCGGCTTCCGCCTGTTTCCTTTTTTGAAGCTCCTGAGCAAATCAGGAGTGTGCAGCTCCAAGTGGAGAGCTGCTTCTTGGAGAAACATTGTACATCAGCCATGTTGGAAGGTGCATCATGGTAAAATGCACAGTGCGGATTAGCAGTGGCCCCGATTGGTAGGGACAGCAAGAGTCATAAGGAGCATATCGTTCTGGCTCATATAAAAAGTTGCAATGAAGCGGTCGCACATGTAGATTTAAATCAAGTATAAAACATTTGCTTGTGCCACGATTTCAACAGCATATTACCACTGTGGATGAGATGGTGCCCTCAGGGCTTCCTGGCCCAATAGGTGTCGTTTCAGTGTGGCAACCGATACAGGGGGTGTAGCCTAGCTCCAAAAGTGATCCGGGGTTGTTTGCTGATGAAAGAAGAAGCTCTGACACAGGGCTGAGCCTAGATAAAGGGCCTTAGATTTTATGGATCTATGTGATCTTCGGGGCTGTTGACAGCAATAAAAATGAGCTCCTGCTTCTCCACGCCAAAGAAACTAATGGAATCCTATGAGATGCTGGTGATACTCACAACCTGGAGCAAACAAATTACAGCGAGGGAACAGGAAGATACTAGCCAACTAGTAATAATAAATACATATTGGAACCCCCAACGGACAAATACAAAAACCTACTGCAGGAAAATGGGGGAAACAATAGATTGGATATACTCAGAGTTTGAAAGGATTGACATCATCTTGTGCGGCGATCTGAACGCTGATTGTGCTGAATCCCATTCGAACACAAAAGACAAGGCCCCACAAGGAAACTCAGTTAAACAGGGTAAGGCCTGGAGGTCGGTCACCAAACAGAGAAATTTATACAACATCGAAACACTATTTCCCAACCAAGTGAACATCCCAACTTGGGAAAACCTGAACGCCAAAGCCACCTTGGGCTATATCGACACTTCCCAGGGCCTCCTGACTGGTATCCTGGAATTTAAAGTCCAAAGAACTAAGGATAGTGACCATAACCTCTTGACGTGCGCATGGAAAGGAAAGCATCCAGTCAATCCAACATATAAGTTTCAAGTTGAGGTCAATAGCCAGCAAACTCGTAAACGTCTAACGGAAGCAGACATCATAAAGATAACCATGAACTATGGCAAGACCACTGAAGTAGACACCCTAGAGGGGGGCGTAGAACGTCCAAACTCTCTACCGATGCTGCTTCCATTCAGAAGATCAGCCGTTGGAAAACAAAGACAGGCGGTTCATCCAAAGCATACCTATGACAAACTGGTAGTCGAAAAGAGGAAAATTATCCGGAAATCGAAGAGAATTGCAAAGAAAATTAACACCAAAGAAGCATGGGAGCAGTGGCAAAAAGAAATAAAATGCTACAAACACTGGCTAAACCATCATAAACTCCAATTGTACCAGCAAGACGCCAAGCAAATGATGAGAGCCCTCCACACAAAAAAGTCAAACAATTTCTGGGCACTAATTAAAACAATGAACTCGAACACTGTGACAGAAATTGCAAACTCAGTGTCAGAGGAAAAATGGGCCTCGTATCTAACGGCCCAATTTGACCTCCCGCAAGAGCGAGCACCGGAGGGTGAAGAAGATGCCACGACAGAGTGGGTAGACGTATCGAACGTAGCTGAAATTGAAAACACCATTCTTAAATTAAAAACCTCAAGAGACCCCGGTCCGGATGGATTGACCAACGTAGATTTGAAAAAATCACCAAAAGCGTGGGCGGGCGTGATCAGCAAAATTTTCACCCACTACAGGAACACTAATATGATCCCCGAAACTTGGCTGAAGGCGGTAATCTTCCCCATTTACAAGAAAAGTGGTAGAGATAACCCAGAAAGCTATACGCCTATAGCTTTGCTGGACATCATGGGGAAGATATTCGCATCACAGTTACCAGACCACCTTCGAATCTGGGCCAAAACCGCTCGATGCAACAATACCTTCCGAACAGGTTTCCAGAAAAACGGAAGCACTTCTATAAATATCCTACTGATCAACATACTAAAGGCCAAAGTGAGAGAAGGAGCCCCAAGAGTGTATCTTGCATTTGTAGATCTGTCGAAAGCCTTTGACAAAATAGATCGGGCAAAACTGTGGGCTAAGCTAAAATTCTGGGATTGTCCACCGGCAATTTTGAACCCGATCAAAGCACTGCATGCTGACATGAAAATTAGGGTGAAATTGGATAAACAAGGGGTACTGTCAAAGGAGATCCCGGTAAAGCGAGGCGTCAAACAAGGATGCCCCTTAGCTCCGGCCTTGTTTATTGCTTTTCTAGGGGATTACCAAACTGATGAGAAACAAATCAGAGCCTTTCCCCCAAAAATTGGAAAAGCACAAATATCGCGACTACTGTATGCTGATGATGCAATTATCATCGATCAAACTCAAATCAGACTCCAACGCAAATTAACAAACTCGGCGAAATACACGGAAACGAATCATTTGGAAATTAATACAGCATAGTTTTCGAAAAAACAACAAAGAAATCGGCGTGACCACCAAAATGCTATTTGAACAAAACAAACATTGAGGTTGTGAATGAGTTCAAATACCTGGGGGTGATCATCGACGGATCGGCCAGAGACAAAGCAATGCAAGAGCACCTATGGAGCAAGGTGAGAACGTTAACAGCACAGACGAGAGCGGTGGACAGGAAATTTGGTAAATTCTCCATGCTACCGGCCATCAATTTCTATAAAGGGAAGGTGGTCCCATCGATCATTTATGGCATGGAAGCGTCATTAAACATCCCAAGAACTGTGTGGCAGAAGCTGGAAGGTCACGTCTGGAAGTCGGTACTGGGCCTACCAAAGTCAACTTCCATGCCCGCGATTAGGCGAGAACTGGGCCTCGTTTCCTTAGCATCATTGGTAGAACAAAGTAAAATGAGATTATGGAGAAAAATCTTGATGACAGATACATTACCAATCTACAATATCATCGCAGAAGAACTCAAGAGTGGTTCATGTAAGGCTTTCAAGAACTGGGCGGCAAGCCTGCAACTTATTTTGACCGAAATAGCCTGTACAGAAGAAGACATGATATCCAACCCAGACCGGGTAAAACTGAAAATGGAATGGATGGACTGGATCAAAACAACTGAAAAAGCCAGTGCCAACAAACTATTGGCCCACCTTCCACCAACATTTAACAAAGTGAAAAAAACGCAAAATTATTGCCTGAAATTTCCAAACAAAGGTATGCGAGGCACGATTTTGAAGACTAGACTAAATTTACTGAGGACACATGAAATTCTAGCAATTCGCAACCGGGCAATGGACAACAGCTGTCGTCTATGTAAGAATACTGACCAAGTGGAAACCTTGAAACATTTGACGCTTCAGTGCCCGAAGACCAAACAAAGCAGAGACACATATCTTCAACCTCGTCTGCAAGGGGAAACAATGCTAGACGAAGAGGTGCTGTGGTACAGGCTAATCTCAGGAGAGACAACACGTTGGTCCCTGACAATGGTGAAGCTAATAGAAGCAGCCTTCGATTGATAAACCAGCTAGGCTCCACCGAGAGGGCTACTTAAAACCAGAGAAAAGCCTGATCTGAATTCGACTGCCGAAGAGGGAGACGTCTGTAGCATGTAAAACCAAACAAGAAAATAGACTAGAATGAAAGGACTCCGGACTCAAAAGCACACGCCCTCACTTCGGGAATCTTTAAGACGTGAAAAACCCTTGTAAAAATTGAAAATTTATTTTTTTTAATTAAAATTCAAGTAAATAAAAAAAAATGTTTTAAAAAATTACTAAGACCCCCAGAAGTCTGACGGCTGAAAATACAGACTTTTTTGTTGTTATTGTCTTTGTCAACCCCCTATACACCACATTCATATGTGGGGGATGAACACCCTCAGACCCCCACACTACTTTTATATCCCATACCTCCCACATATATATGTGGTGTAAGGAGTCGGAAAGAAAAGTTGGAATTTCAGGAGTCGGAATTCTGGAGGTGACATTTTGGTGTATTTCTGATTTTATGGGCTGGCTTCCTCCTACCGGCGGATGTCCTTTATTTTTCTGAAGCTCCTGAGCCAATCAGGAGTGTGCAGCTCCAAGTGGAGAGCTGCCTCTTGGAGAAACATCGGATATCGGCCATGTAGGAATGTGCATCATGGTGAAATGCAAAGTGCGGATCAGCAGTGGCCCCAATTAATGTGGGCAGCAAGAGTCATAAGGAGCATATCATACCGCCTCATATAAAAAGTTGCGATGCAGCGGTCGCGCATGTAGATTTAAATAAAAAACAAAAACGTGTGCTTGTGCCATGATTTTCTCAGCATAATTACCAGTGGGGATAATATGGTACCCTTAGGGCTTCCTGGCCTGATAGATGTTGACCATGGCTCATGGACATCACGGCAACAGTGGTTGAGGAGGTGTGGGTGTGAAGGGTGCCCATCCTGTGGATGATCTGCAGGTGGTTGTGCTTGTGGTGCTGGATGCAATCCACGCAGTGCCAAGGCCTGGTCTTCAATGGCCAGGGTCAGCCATGACACAAATGCATGCACCAGCACGCAAATGTTGGTGAGGTCATGATGCGCTTCATCACAAATGACCACAGAGTCTGTATGCATGCTCACTTGTGACGCATTAATTAGCTGGGACAGTGTCTGCCTCAAGGCATCCATCTCCTCGTGGAGCTGTGTCCTTGTGGCTGAGAGTTCATCATGCAGTGCAGTCCTCAAGCTCTCCATCTCACGGTGATTGGATCTACAAGATGCCAACATCTCATGCCTCAGAGCCTCTCTATGTGCCCTAGCATCTGCATGCAGGGACTCCTGCAGACACCTTTTTTCAGCCCAGTGTCCCTTTATATTGGCCTCAATGCCCAGTCTGTGGGAGCAGCACGAGGACCGCATGATCTGCAGCTGTTGCACATCCTGGGCCACTGTTGTGAACATGTTCACGTCCAGGCGATCCATGCCCTCTGCAATTTGATCCAACACATTGCCATGCCGGATGGCGGTACGCAACATTTGCTGCTCCCACACTGTCTCTCCAGCCTGCATATGTCCACCACATGTGCAGGGCCCACGGCGGCGTGATGCAAGTGACCAGTCCATTGCTGCTGTGCCCCTGTCATTGGATGCAGGTCTGCAACCCTCCGTTGGACAACAGCACTGGAATCTGACACCAACTCATGGGAGAGTGGCCTTGCAGCCATAACCACTGCGGACATGGGGCTCACCACTTTCTGGCCTTGTGAAGCCAGCTGCACCGCTGCAGACCCAACAGCTCCATCTGACCTGTCCCTTGAGGCACTCACCTTCTCAGCTAGTCCTCCATTTTTGGTTCTGTATTCAAATCAGGAGCGTCAGAAGAGTCTGAAGAGGCTGGAGCACGACTGATAATGGCCTGTAGAACCTGTGGATTTTCATGGTGAAGTACACTAAGGCCCCCACTGGTGGACTGAAGTACCGGCACTTCTTCCTTCCTCCCCCTTCTCTGCATCCACTGCATCATCACTTGCACATGGACAGATATTGTAATTTTAAGTCATTTGTGTCCTGACAAACATGCACATGTGCATCAAACGGGAGACAGAAACAAATATGGCAAGACACAACATCTGACATTGTGACTTGGCACACTGTGAACTGTATGCCACGGATATATGGCATTTGCTGACATGCAGCACCACCCTACCACTGGTCCTGTCCATTCCACATTGGACACATAGATGTACTAAAGTGCGGAAATAATGATGCAAGGGAGAAGGCATGTGACTGATCGACTGTTGGACACATACAGGGCTATCATGTCAGATAGGTGGTATTATTTTGAACAGTATTAACACATTTGTAATTCAACCATGCACCTACATGATATGCACACACATTGGTATTATTCATACCCCTAACCTTTTGTATTAGCTGTCTACAGACATTTCAATTGGAGAATTTCAGACTGCCCACCTTGCCATGATGACCCACCATCAGCGATTATTCACCATGTTTTTATTGTGCTCCCCTTGCATTACATAAGTCAAGTTGCATCTTCAGAACGCCTGCTCCACAGGGCAGTGGTCTGTGGGCACTGATTCCACGGCAAGCTGCTGACATCACAGAGTGCCATGTCAGACAGCTAAGATATGCATAACACGTAACGATACAAACATGAAACTCTGCCGAAAATGATGTGTGTGGTTGACATATAGCGCATGCACTTGATGTACACTGCAATGCGACAGGTTCCCAAAAAAGGGGAAATGAATGATACACGTGGATGTGGCATTGTTTGGCATGACACAGAGGTGAGCCCTATGGGTGATGTGTGCCTGTCAGGGGTACACGTCATGGGGTGTTGCATTTGCACATGTTCTGAATATTGAAATTCTGCATGGAAGTACTGCCACAGCTGTGTAAGCCATCAGACAGTTATGTGAAAAGTCACGCTAACATGTGCCACAAATGTGGACCACATAGGAAAATCACTGAATGCAGGCCATGTGACAGACGTGTACACAGTAGCAAACATGCATAGCCCAAGGATGGCTGCCAACTGAAGCATGCTACACTATTACACAAATATTGGTTGGTCAGCCATAATTGTCCACACATATGATGCACACAAATGACTTCACCAGATGTGTACTCATGGGTCTCCATGCCTCCTACGCCTTGCACCTGCTCAATGCTGATGAGTTGACTAGTGACCTCCTTGATTAGAGACAGCTCCTCCTCTGGTGGCCCTCCTCCAGTAGCCAGTGCAGATACCAGGTTGACACTGAGCTTCTGCTTGATCATCTGTGTGAGTTAATTCCACTGCTTCTGGACCTGTTCAGAAGTGTGCATCTCCACACCTAAGGCGTTGATGAGGTCTGTGACATGCTGCCAATGCACCATTCATTTTGCAGATTTGAACGTGCTTCCCGCATACAGGAATATCTCACATTGGTTATCGGTTACATAGTTAACGAGGATCTGGAGCTACCTCTTCCTCAGGGGCCAATTCTCCTGTGTCCTGTCTTGGGTTGGAGCCTCTTATTGCTCTGCAGGGTGCCCCTCCTTGGCCCTGGTGGCCCTAGGGGTGCTGCTTCACCCATCTGGCTGCGACCACTTCGACATCCAGGTGCCGGGTCTCCTGTGGGCTGAGACTCACCAAGACCTCCTGTGACTGGGGCAGATGTGTCCTCACCATATCCCCAACCACATCTGCTCCCTTTCCCTTTTGGGGCCTTTCCACTCATGGTGCAGTTGTAATGGATGAATTGACACTACACCAAGATATTGTACTGGGCAATATGAGGAAGGGAACAGTCAATGTGATGTGCAACGTAGATGTGTGGTCCAGCAAGGCTCCAATGTACCCCAAAATTAAAAACATTAATTTGTGATATACATAGGCACCCCAAAAACCATACATTGCACACATGATACCCAGAAATGTTCTGAAAGCTGAACAAAGTGGAACATGATACGCAGAGGCACCCCAAAACCAGAAATTGCATACATGATACCCGAAAATCTTCTGAAAGCTGAAAAAAGCAGTATGCAATATACAGAGGCACACCAAAACACAAATAAATGCATATGCTACATGCAATAGGCCTCAAAATAGAAAAAAAAATACATGCACATACTCGCAGAGGCAACCCCCAAAAATAAAAATGTGGTGCGCGTTACCTGAAGGAAAGGGCTTGCGTAGCACACCAAATATTGTAAGTGATTTCAATCCAGCACTCCAACTAAGTCAATGCCTAGTATGGGATGCCCAATATAAACCCTTATTTATATATTTTTATGTCAAAGTTTGTTTAATTCTGGATGATGTACCCTTATGTAACGCCCCTCTCTTTAAATTCCCCCAGTCTCACTGAACCAAGAAATAGGTTTGTTTTGCAAATTAAAAGATTTATTTGAAGAATTAAACAATATATAGATTACACTTTTATAACTATGAATAATATTTGAATGTCACACTTATGAATATGAACAATGATCAGCAATGGGTAATATTACAATATCGACAATCTCTTTAATCAATTAGGAGTAGAAACAGCATAGCAGAGAATAACTTTGTGTGGGTCAAGGAAATGCAATGATATTGAAGAATGCAGCACAGAAATAACTTGATATGACTTCAATCAAAAGACAATATAATCACCCTTTCCCTCTGTTACTACTCACTCCCTCTACTATGCAATATGAAGAGATGGAATGATGGCATACAGGTATCAGAAATACAATCAACAATACAGTTCAATCCCACTTCCCCCCAGCAAGCAGATAGACACAGGAATGCTTTAAAAAAAACGGTCAAAATGCTTTTGAATGTGATTTGCAATGAATGGGAAAATGCTAAAATTGATTTTAATTTGTTAAATGGATTCAGGATAAGTGAGCGTTGCTTTGGATAGGTTCAGCTCAACACTAGCAATGATTATAGAATGATTAGCAGATGGAAAACGAAATTCAGAATTTGAAAGCAAGAAATAGCTGTTTTTCTATCGAATGAAATTGAGCCAAATTGCAAATCGCGGCAACTTTTCCGCGTGCGGGAAACGCGAATGGAATGTTGTTTTGGGTTCGTTTGAAAGCTGAGGATCTTAGCTTCAAAATGACATTTTCTAGGATGTGCGGTTCAGAAGTTACAGAAGTTTTAATAAAGGTAGATTTTTCAGAAATGAAGTCAAGATTTCAAAATGAAAGATGCGCTTTAAAGATTTACCAACAAGAATAGGCTTACACTAAGGAGCTATGAAGAAGCAAGACACTCAACGGGCAGCCACTAAAACAGCGGCGCCTCCGCTCTGACCTCTGTCCGTCAAAACACTTGTCCCTCTTCAGAAAAAATATCAGCGCAAAGATGATTATTGCTACAATTATCACAGACAATATGTGGAGGAGAGAAGAACTTAGGATAGACAACAGAGATTCAATAATGCAGTTATGAATAGTTTGGAATGGTTGGATTGGGTTACTTAAGACTAAGAGGCTGGTTATGGACAGTTCTACACTAAATACTTACAACTATGGCTTTGGAATGGAATGGGCCCGTCAAAGATCTGGTCAAGGGTTTGGACTTCACACGCCACCGGACAGGTCTCTGGCACTGGGCTCTGCTCTCAGCAAAGCCCTCTGGTCTGCGCGGCCTCTTGGAATGGATCTGACGGGTTCTGGGTTACAGCTTTGCTCTGCGGGTCTGGATCTTGGTGTTAGGCTCACCTGGTATCCACAGGGACGCCACCCAGCTGGGTTACTCGCTGGTATGCTTCTCAGCTTTGCCCTGATGTGGTCTGTGGGGAAGGTTCTGCCTGAAAATACAGGAGGACTGTGTTCAAGACTGACCGACTGGGGTAAGTACCCTCCCTCCACCCCGTATGCTTTCAGTCCCTCTGGTGCCCTCTCCTCACCTTGTGGTAGAATTAGGTGTGCTCTCCATCCTGCCTTCTTTGCAGGGGCGGGTTGTCTTTCATGGGCGAGTGCGGTCCAGTTACTTCACTGACGCCGGCCGGTTTGATATTGTTCAGGTAGGTCTTATTGCTGTTCTTTAGTTTTGTTGCTATATGCATGCCTTTCTTTGTTTAAAATGTCTCTTTTTTCTCCCTTAGGTATGCAGAGCTTCAGCGCGGCGAACTGGCTTGGTTGAGCCCCGCTGGTAAATGATGGTGCATTAAGAGCGCTATGATGCGGTAAGTAAGCGCTATGCGCAGAGCTGCCAAGTCTTGCCTTTGCTAACCTGTGTTTTCCTTCCTTACAGGTCGCGGTGTTCTTCAGCGCAAGTGGAATGTCCGGAGTGGTGCCAGCCGAGAGGCGACCAGCCAGGTAAGCCTTTTGAGCAGTTCGTAATTTGTAAATGTCTCTTCAGCTTTCTTTAATGTTGCCTCTATCTTCCTCTTTCAGGTTGTTCGGTCCGGGAGACGTGCAGATTCGAGGAAGCTGTTCTCAGTAGCTGCAAGTGTTTAAAGATGAAGACTGCAGGTAAAATGCTGCTGCTAATGATGTTCCTTTTGTCTCATTGCAGGTTCTGCTTCTCCAAGGTTCGAGGGAATAGCTGGACACGGTGAGCGTCATGTTGCAAGCTGCAAAGTGACATGAAGCATGTTCTGCAGTCAGGGTGTGGTTTATATAGCCCAGGTAAAGTAGTACCAGGGAAAGTAGTTCCAGGCCTGCCACACCCAAAACACTAGACCGAATACCTTGGTTCTTAGGAACCAAGCTATGTGGATGCGTCCATGTTGGCTGACAATACAATAAAGTAGTTCCCAAGCACATTGTTGTTCATGGTGTATGAGCCTGGTGCCATAGGCGCCAGGACTGGCCCCGTGAGGGCTTTTGAAGAGGATGCCAGGCACTAGAGGCCTGAGTACTGACTCCACCTGGCCAATGGGTTTGCCAGAGGGGGCTTTGGGTGAGGGTCGTGACACTTGGTTCTAGCACGGGGTTCTTAGCTAGAACAGCAAAACAGCTCAGCCAGTCTGTTGGATTTTGTGGGGTGCCTCTTGGAAGTTTGGGGGTTAAAATCAGGTTGCAAAAGATTCTGAAGCCTGCTGAAAAAGGGTTCAGCTTCTTAGGTTAGACCTCTCTGCTTCAAAGTTCTAGAGTTTGGTTCCAGAGTCTGGTCTCTGCATCTCTGTCTGGTGCCTGGATCTCTGGGTGTGTGTCTCTGGGTCCTGAACAGCCCCTATTTATGTATTTCCAAAGTGGGTGGGAAGGCTGATTCTCTATGCCCAACCCTCTAAGGATCAGATAGGTCAGAGAATTTCCTGTCCCCTGATATGAGAAAGGAGCAGAGTGTCATCCTGTGTCATTATGTGTCATGTTTATGACTTAGGGAAAAACCCTCCCCTTTGACTCTGTACAGTATATCTTAATTTTCATAAAAAAACATATTTACAATATGCACAACTTGTTAATATTACATATACACATCACAGATTAATTAAGGCACGTCTCTGTTCAGGTCCCATGTTCCTATGAGCTTTGGTTCGTAAATGACAACTTTTTCATGCTTTTGGTGGGTTTCTCAATGTTAGTTCTGCACCAATTTTTATACATGCATGCATATCCCATCTGGGCACATTGCTGTAATTTTTCATGTTCCTAACATGAACACAAGGGCTACAATATGAATAAATTCTGGGGTTCAGCCTCAGAACATCACACCGATTCCAGCTAAGACTTAAACTGTGAGCGAATGTTTTATTTTAACAATCTCTAAGTTTCATATTTTTGTCAGTTCAGTACACTTTGCTATAAGCATTTTTATAAAACATACATTTAATCCAATGTCCAATCAACAATTTCAGTCTGGCCCGCCCCCAGAGCTGGGATGAGTCAGAAGGTCACATGGCCTGCCTTCCTGCCAGAGCAGTTTGTTGTCAGTCACATCCGAATTAGCATTCCTATTCAGCCCGAGGAATCCATTGTTTCTTGGTATGGGCAGCAGGGGAAATCTCCTCCCCTCCTGATTAACACATCAATGCGATATCCTCCTTTTGGTGGGAATGAACAAGGTGTGAGTTTCCCAGGCAAAGAAAGCCTCTTGGGAGTTTCAGCTAAATCAGGTTACCTTCTGGTCAATTGTAACAGAGTTCCTTGTGAAAAAATACATTTATAAATTTAAAATAAGCAAACATATTCTTTAATTCCAGTCTTTTTTCAACATGAAAATCAATGTGTGGCACTCTTATATGGCATGTTGATGGAAATCTCTTCTTTGGCATAGTTTGAGTTCAATGTTCACATTACACATGATGGTTTTAAATCGCCGGCTTCTGACAGAGGTAAGTAATGGTACTACACCCATTTTTGACAGATTTCTTTAGGCAAGTAATCTTCAATGTGGATTTTGTTTTGATGACATATGATTCTTGCTGACATTGTATTTATGTGGATTCTTGCAGTAGCATAATGTTCACCACCCAACAAGGAGGTTGGATCTTTTTGGGTGGTTTGTGAGCCATGATTCTTGGAAATTTTTGACAATCAAGAAAACAGATTTCCAAACAGCTCTGTGTTTCTTTTTGGCCATCAGCATTGCTTTTTCAAGTGATTTCTGGCTACTTTGTGGGTAGCCCAATGGTGGGTTTTGGCAGTGATCTCCTGTACTCACCAAGATAGGCAAAAGTGGATGGTGGACTATTTTTCATATTTTTACTGCGCAATTTTGGGTGATTTTTAGTGAGCAGCATGCTTTCCAGTGGCCATTTCTGAGGTTTCTGCTGCCAGCAATGCACAATAATTTTGCAGGGCCTGGACCAGTGGGTTGAGACATCCTGCAATACATGTATGCAATACTCATTCATACTCGTCCATCTCATACCTTTGCAGCACACATCCAGTGATAGTGATGCGTGTCGCGTGATGTAAATTACACTGTCATTGCTGTGAGCTCCACAAGCACGATGTGTCCAGCGTATTGAACGTATCTTACATGGTAGGGGCCTTTACTCTGTTTTTGGCTGCTACGGATGAGAGACGCACACCAGAGTTCCTCCTGCATGGCAACCATTGCTTTTGCCTCCTCCAGCACTGCTTTGCCTCACACACTTCTTATCTATTGCCGCCTGATTGTGTGTGAGGGTCTGCTTGCTTTCAGAACTGTCTTGGAGTGCCAGCTGTCCTGCTATTGCATGTACTCTTTTATTGGGCCTGTGCCCACCTCTTCTGTGTTTTTGACTTCCACCTCTTCCTGCCAACACCGCCACAGCACCTATCCAGGACCCAGCAAAGCCATACCTGCCTCGGGGAGTGCTATGTCTGGACCATCTACCTCTTTGGAAGAATGCAGCACCCCGAAGTCGGCTAGGCAGACGACTGCCAACCACCACCGAAGTTGGCATCCTAGTGGATCGGCCCTGTGAGCCTATGATGCAATCTTGAACCCAGCAACACTGCTGAATAACAATGCATGTCTACACATGGGATGACATTGTGGCTGCTAACAACACAGAGTGGGTGGCAGACCATCTGATGAAGTCGGCCGTAGCCATTCAAAGGTGGTGGCAGCCCTCGCCAAGGAAACTACCGTGGAGGTGTACCGTGTGGGCTGTCATCTGTTCTTCCAGATAGATCTGCTGTTCCATGGGAGGTTTTATCTGGACCTCCACACCTGGATCTGTGCTTGGAGAAGTCACCTTTAAGCTACTGGTGAGTACCCACGTGGAGCAATGCTCGACAGTGTATGTGTGGCATGCATGATTGCAGATGATCCATTCTGTATGCAGCTTGGGTGTAGGTGTGAGACACAGTAGCATGCCGCCTCTTTCCAGAGCTGGGCGTGTGTCGCATCAGACATTGTATTATGACATATGCATGGGTATTTGCTGAATTAGTCCTCTGTGACTTGTTGGACTCATGCACGTGCTGTGTGAGATCATGGACCAAGTGCAGGGACAGAACAGATGTGGGCATGGTATGTTTTGGCCATGTGAGGGACATGCATGACGGCCACCTCCATGTGTGGCACACCTGTAAGTGCATCCATGCAGACATATCTGCTGAGAGTGACACATGTGCATGGATGTCTGTGAATGTTGTGTATTTGCATTGACAGGGATTTGACGTGTCATCCCACTGCATTTGAAGCAAAAAAAAAGTTCTGAGTTGCTTTCAGCTCTTAGCTTCCTTTTCTGCTCCACTGCCACAAGTTCAATAAAGTTCCACAAACCCTTGTGGATCCCATCCCCAAGTTCAAGGTAATTCAGTTCCAAAGAAAAGGGTCTTGAGAGCTCTGTCCTCAAGACAGCATTAAACTTCATCAAGTCTCAAGATTCCTTTCCCCAAGACTTCAACATATCAACTTATACTTGTTTCAGTCTTTCAAAGTTCCACACAACTCCAGGTCAACTTGACACTCCTTCTGAATTGCATTAATAGTTCTATTAAAGTGCTCCTTCTTGGTTCGGTTTCACAATGTCTTTGACTTTCAAAATTGGGAGGTCCCCAGTCTAGGCAAAATTGTCAGACGACATGGTCCACCCATCACAGGGAATGCAACCAGGAACCCTAGGCTCTTCAGCACACACAGGTTCTTCTGTATTTTGCCATGTGTAAGGATTGACACTCACTTAGTTTCTCCTTGTCAGCCTCTAGGCGTAATATGCAAGGTCACACTCACATGGCTTCTCTTGGTTAGTGTTTTGGCTTTGCCATAATGTGTCACATATGCTCTGCCAGTCTTTGGCATTGCTGCCCTGAATTCATTCATAGAATTCACATTGTGGTGGTTTTACTTCATCCCCACCTTTCCTTCATGCTCTTTCGACAACGTCCACACTTGCACTCTTATTTCATATACTGTTTTCAAATGGGCACTTTCACATTTATCTTTCATCAGACCGTAGCTTTGCTCATAAGGTTTTCGTTCAGTTCGGTATTCAATATTTTCTTTACATCTCATTCTCAAGTATTCCTAACTTTCTTGGTTTTAAATTGTATTTCCAAAAGGCGACTGTCAGGATTCATTCAGTATTCAAAAGTATTTAAAACATTAGTTAGGACTGTGTCCAATTACGTTCAGTTCACTTTGCATTCACAGATTGCTTTTTTCAGTTTGTTTGGCATTCTCAGAAATGTGGCAGTATTAGCAGGCCCCCCGGACAGAGTGTTCCCTCAATTGCACTAATCTGCTGTCCATGACTGCTCTCTATTGCTTTGCCGGCTCTCAGATCGATCCTCCTGTATCCACAAGATTTGCCTCTCTCGTGGGGGCCACTGAGAGCTTCCCTTGCTCTCCCGCTTGCTTCGGCGGCTGCGGGCTTCGGACGGAGCACGGCTTCCTGATGTAGCTTCGCCAACCGCAGCTCAGAAGGACAATTAGTCACCCTTGTGTGCTGCCCTTGGCATGGGTATCTTGCTCCTTCTCTGGACTCACACCGCTCCCTCTGTTTTTTCCTACATGCTTCTCTCCAGCCCGTTCTGTTCCCTGCTCCTTATTTTTCTCTCTCACATGGGGTGCAGGCCCACCTCTTATACTCCCTAAGAGTGTTAAAAGTCCACAGGTTTGAATCAGTACGTTCAATTCCCTGACCTCTAGGCAGCCTATTTGTGGGATTGTGGGACTTTTCCAATGATACTCTTCCTTAGTCTTCTTCTTCATCTCAGTACTAGAGTGGTGAAAATACCTAATGGTGTTCACTACTCCTAGTCACACCTTCCTTGTCCCAGTACTGTAGTTGATTGAATGGAGAAAATTGAGGGAGCTAGTTCACAGTATACCATAAAGGCTGGATGACGGTTAGGTTGGTTCTCAGAAGGAAAAGGGGGATACCATGTCTCAACTGTGAGTACCCTTTTACCAATCCCCAAGGACCCTCCACCCAGGTGATCCTCCCTCGCTTCTCCACCCCCAGGGTCGGGATCCAAAAGCGATGGCCTTTCCCAGGCCACCTGAGGATCCAGGGATCTTAGCAGTGAGGATACCCTCAGGTTTCTCACAGTGTGTACAAGCAATATGTGTATACTGGGACACACAACATGAGCAATTGATTCCCAGATATGTGTGCCGGTACATGTTCCTTGCTTGCTGGTCAGGCTGTCGCAGATGCATGTTGGCGACTGTGATTGTGCGTGCAGGTGCCCTGGTGCAGTTTACATGCCCCTGGCTGCATGTCATACTTGTGTTGGTTGGGCATTGGTATGGTGGCCCTACACATTTTTCGTAATGTGTTTGTGGCCACACGACAACATTCTATGTTGACATGTGTGCTTTTGTCATGACTGCGATTCATCATTGACACAAAACCATGCAGCTGTAGACATGCAGTTTGCATGGGCGTGTCCGTATTTGAGTGCATTGTGTGTGTGTGTCAGTTTCTGGTTGCAAAATGCAGCATGATTGGTGATGTTAATGTTGTGTATGTCACACATGCATTGACAAAGATAACTGATGTCATTGGGCCTCATTACACGGTAGGTGGTAGCCATGGCGCTATTAGCTACCCCCTTACCACATTCTGGGTCCGTGTTCCCAGAATAGGGACTTACCGGGTCATTCCGACCTTTGAGGACCCGGTAAATCCCCATTCCGGGAACCATTCCCCATTCCCATTGAGCCCCCATATGGCTTAATGGGAATGGGGAAGGAGCTAATAACGGTACCGCTGCAGCTCGTGAAGAGGGTGAAGGCCTTGCTGTGGAGATGAAGGACAGGGACAAGGCCACTAGACCCAAGTGCACACCCCAGCTATCCACCATTGACACCACCTCATTTCTGGTAGAGTTGGCTGGGGGAGTGGAAATTCCATCAAGCAGAGCTGCTGGGAGTACGTTCCAGGAGGTGGTTGTGATGGGGAACTCCTCAGTGGTTGTGGGCCAGGGTACGGGGACAGAGGGGCCATCTTGGGAGGAATATTTGATGTGCCTCCACCTGGGTCAGCTGGCACATGCACTATGCTCTGGTAGTCTCTGTGCGCTGGCACATTCACTTGCCCTCTCCTCCATTCCCTCCTCTGTGCCCCAGTCCTCCTCCAGGGAGCCTTCCCTTTCAGTTCAGTTACCATCAAGGCCCCCACTACGCCAATACCATCCACAATGCCTGGTCTGGTGGTAAGCACGTCCCTACCTCTGGTGAAAGTCTCACATGCAACAGAAGAGGTATTCACTGTGCCTTTCCAGGCACCAAGACAATGACAGGCAGAAGTCGGACAGCTGGCATCTCAGGACAGTGTTGGCACCTCGAGACAGTGCTGGCACTGTTCCCCCTTATGTGTGACATGCAGACGGCTGGGGTACCTACACAGCCTACACGCAGCCAGGCAGCAGCAGATGAGGAGTGTCCAGAGGCAATCCATGTAGGGCCATTCGTCAACTAGGAGGCAAGTCAGACAGGACAGTTGTAACATCTGGAATGGGGAAAAGAGGTGATTCCGGGATATGGTGTGTGTCAGGAATGCATTTCAGAGGCTGCTGATAGCATCAGAGATGCAGCGGGTAAGGTAGGCAAGAATTGCAATGACCAAGGCAGAGGTGGTGGAGAAGCGTACATTGAGGCAGGCTGCCATACTGGTGGGGGCTTGCAGGGGCGAGGGGGAGGAGGAGAGGAGGATGGTAGGAGGACTGCAAGCCATCCAGGCAAGAAAGAGGCCCGCCTCCAGGCAGAGGATGAAGAATATGACTCTGCCGTGCAGGACGCATTGAGGGACATTTGAGCCCGCTGCCAGTGTAAATAGTTTTTTGTGTGCAGTTTCATTTTTGACTTTTGTTCTTTTATCCTCCTTGGACATTTCCTCCCTTCCACATTGGGCCTCTTCATAAATTGGGTGGCATTCCAGAGTTAAATTTGCCGGGATAACGCCCAACCCAACAGCATTACCGCAACTCGGTCCAGTGCAATTAGCCTTTGGACCCAATGGGACATTTTGGGCTCTATTACTGTGGCACAATTTGGCCGCGTTAATAGAGGCAGAAATTGGTGGAAACTCGCCAGATTTACCTCCAGCTCAAAGCTGGAGGTAAAGTTGGGTGACTTTGGGCCCAACCTATGATGAGGCCTATAGCTGTTTATTGTAGTGTACATATTTGGAATACAGATTTCTGATTCTTGATCACACACTTGTTGCTGTCTCTTTGTTCATGTGCTGAATTTGGTTTACTATGGTTTAGGAATTCATTTGTTCTGTGACGTGGGTTGGGGGCTTCACTGTGGAAATGTGGTATACACTCATCACTTGTGCTGTTGTTTTTTGGTAGGTCTATCCCTCCCAATGCATGGCCACCCACCTGCACACATCAGCTATCACCAAAAAGATGCTCTCATGTCATGCTGCACACCTACCTGCACATCTACCACTCAAATACTACATTTTCACATGATAGATTTTTTAAAGTCTGGCTATACACATGATCCATCTACTTGGCTCACACACTCTCAGACAGCCTTCACATAACCCAAACACATGCTTGTTGTACTTGTGTTACTTGCAAGGACGCGACAGCTATGCCTTCCTACCTGACTCCCTTCATTCATTGCTTTGTCCAGGCTACTATGCACACACACATTACATGTGACTCTGTCCCATCAGTGATGTCTTGGACTGGTGTACTACAAGGTAGCACCTTGAAGCCTTTGTAAAGGAAATATGGGCACAATGATGCATCACATTACATAACATTGCTTTAATATGTCACATGTACATAGTGCATTCACAGTGTAGCTGGCGGTACATTCTGCTGTCCTGTTGAAGTGCAACTGAGTGTGATGTACTAGGGAGACCTGTGATGAGCTACAGACATGGATTCTGCGGCAGTGCCCCCAGCTGTTCAGGCTATGGGATGATATGTGGCCGGTGTACTTCATGTTGGAGGCAGGCCAGTGGAGCTGAGGTTAGTTGTTGAAGAATATTGGACTGGTAGGGGTGTAATGTGGCAGGGTCAGGCTGCGGTAGTGGAGGTGAGGGGGGCTGGTGAGTGGTATTGGGGCTGCCTGGGGGTTGTGGCAGAGATGAGGGGGGCTGGTGGGTGGTATCAGGACTTGAGGGGGCTGCCTGGGGTAGTGGCAGAGGTGAGGGGGGCTGGTGGGTGGCGTCAGGGTTGCCTGGGGCTAGTGTTTGAGGTGAGGGGTGCTGGTGGGTGGTTTCAGGACTTGAGGGACTGCCTGGGGTAGTGGCAGAGGTGAGGCAGGCTGTTGGATGGTGGGAGGACCTGAGGGGCTGTCTGGGCATAATGTCGGAGGTGAGGGTGGCTGGTGTGTGATGCCAGGACATGAGGGGCTGCCTGGGGGTAGTGTTGGAGGTGAGGGGGCTGGTGGGTGGTGCCAGGACTTGATGGGCTGCCTGGGGTAGTTGCAGAGGTGAGGGAGGCTGGTGGGTGGTGAAAGGACCTGAAGGGCTACCCTAGGGTAGTGTAGGAGTTGAGGGGGGTGGTGGGTGGTGTCAGGACCTGAGGGGCTGCCTGGGGTAGTAGCAGAGGTGAGGGGGGCTTGTGGGTGGTGTCAGGAAGTGAGGTGCTGCCTGGGGTAGCGGCGGAGATTGGGGGGGCAGTGGGTGGTGTCAGGACTTGAGGGACTGCCCGGGGTAGTGGCGGAGTTGAGGGGGGCTGGTGGGTGGCATCAGGGTTGCCTGGGGCTAGTGTTTGAGGTGAGGGGTGCTGGTGGGTGGTTTCAGGACTTGAGGGACTGCCCGGGGTAGTGGCAGAGGTGAGGCAGGCTGGTAGGTGGTGTGAGGACCTGAGGGGCTGTCTGGGTGTAGTGTCGGAGGTGAGGGTGGCTGGTGGGTGGTGTCAGGACCTGCGAGGCTGTCTGTGCATAGTGGCGGATGTGAGGGGTGGTGGTGGGTAGTGTCAGGACTTGAGGGGCTGTCTGGGGGTAGTGGACAGAGGTCAGGGGGGCTGGTGTGTGGTGTTATGAGTTGAGGGTCTGCCTGTGGTACTGGCGGAGGTGAGGTGGGCTGGTGGGTGGTGTCAGAATATGAAGGGCTGCCTGGGGCCGTGGCAGGGGTAAGGGGGCTGGTGGGTGGTGTCAGGACTTGATGGGCTGCTTGGGGTAGTAGCAGAGATGAGGGGGGCTGGTGTGTGGTGCCAGGACCTGAGGGGCTGCCTGGGGGTAGTGTTGGAGGTGAGGGGGCTGGTGGGTGGTGTCAGGACTTGATGGGCTGCCTGGGGTTGTTGCAGAGGTGAGGGGGGCTGGTGGGTGGTGAAAGGACCTGAAGGGCTACCATAGGGTAGTGTAGGAGTTGAGGGGGGATGGTGGGTGGTATTAGGACCTGAGGGGCTGCCTGGGGTAGTAGCAGAGGGGAGGGGGGCTTGTGGATGGTGTCAGGACGTGAGGTGCTGCCTGGGGTAGTTGCGGAGGTGAGGGGGGCTGGTGTGTGGTGCCAGGACCTGAGGGGCTGCCTGGGGGTAGTGTTGGAGGTGAGGGGGCTGGTGGGTGGTGTCAGGACTTGATGGGATGCCTGGGGTTGTTGCAGAGGTGAGGGGGGCTGGTGGGTGGTGAAAGGACCTAAAGGGCTACCCTAGGGTAGCGTAGGAGTTGAGGGGGGATGGTGGGTGGTATTAGGACCTGAGGGGCTGCCTGGGGTAGTAGCAGAGGGGAGGTGGGCTTGTGGATGGTGTCAGGACGTGAGGTGCTGCCTGGGGTAGTGGCGGAGGTGAGGGGGCCAGTGGGTGGTGTTGGGACTTGAAGGGCTGCCTGCGGTAGTGGCAGAGGTGAGGGTGGCTTATGGGTAGTGTCAGGACATGAGGGGCTGTCTTGGGTCGTTGCAAATGTGAGGGGGGCTGGTGGGTGGTATCAGGACTTGAGGGCTGCCTGCAGTAGTGTTGGAGTTGAGGGGGCTGGTGGGTGGTGTCATTACCTCTGGGGCTGCCTGGGGGGAGTGTTGGAGGTGAGGGAGACTGGTGGGTGGTGTCAGGACCTGAGGGGCTGCCTGGGGTAGTGGCAGAGGTCAGGGGAGCTGCTGGGTGGTGCCAGAACTTGAGTGAGCTGCCTGTGGTAGTGGTGGAGCTGAGGGGAGCTGGTGGGTTGTGTCAGGACTGAGGGGCTGCCTGGGGTAGTAGCAGAGGTGAGGGGGGCTGGTGTGTGGTGCCAGGACCTGAGGGGCTGCCTGGGGGTAGTGTTGGAGGTGAGGGGGCTGGTGGGTGGTGTTAGGACTTGATGGGCTGCCTGGGGTAGTAGCAGAGGTGAGGGGGGCTGGTGTGTGGTGCCAGGACCTGAGGGGCTACCCTAGGGTAGTGTAGGAGTTGAGGGGGGATGGTGGGTGGTATTAGGACCTGAGGGGCTTCCTGGGGTAGTAGCAGAGGGGAGGGGGGCTTGTGGATGGTGTCAGGATGTGAGGTGCTGCCTGGGGTAGTGGTGGAGGTGAGGGGGCCAGTGGGTGGTGTCAGGACTTGAAGGGCTGCCTGCGGTAGTGGCAGAGGTGAGGGTGGCTTATGGGTAGTGTCAGGACCTGAGGGGCTGTCTTGGGTCGTTGCAAATGTGAGGGGGGCTGGTGGGTGGTATCAGGACTTGAGGGCTGCCTGCAGTAGTGTTGGAGTTGAGGGGGGTGGTGTCAGGATGGGGCTGCCTGGGGGTAGTGTTGGAGGTGAGGGAGACTGGTGGGTGGTGTTAGGACCTGAGGGGCTGCCTGGGGTAGTGGCAGAGGTCAGGGGAGCTGCTGGGTGGTGTCAGAACTTGAGTGAGCTGCCTGTGGTAGTGGTGGAGCTGAGGGGAGCTGGTGGGTTGTGTCAGGACTGAGGGGCTGTCTGGGGGTAAAAGGCAGAGATGTGAGGGGATGGTGGGTGGTGTCAGGACTTGAGAGGGCTTCCTGGGGTAGTAGCAGAGGTAAGGGGGGCTGGTGGTTGGTGTCAGGATCTGAGGGGCTGCTTGGGGTAGTGGTGGAGTTGCGGGGCTCTGGTGGATGGTGTCAGGGCTGCCTGGGTGTAGTGTCAGATGTGAGGGGGACTGGTGGGTGGTGTCAGGACTTGAGGAGGCTGCCTGGCATAGTGTCAGAGATAAGGGTGGCTGGTGGATGATGTTAGGACTTGAGGGGATTGCCGGGGGGTAGTGTTAGAGGTGAGGGGGGCTGGTTGGTGGTGTCAGGGCTTGAGGAGGATGCCTGGGGTAGTGTTGGAGGTGAAGCGGGCTGCTGGGTTGTGTCAGGACCTAAGGGGCTGCTTGGGGGTAGTGTCAAAGATGAGGGGGCCTGGTATGTGGTGTCAGGGCTGACTGGCGGTAGTGTCCGATGTGCGTGGGGCTGGTGGGTGGTGTCTTCACTTGAGGGGGCTGCCTGGCATAGTGTCGGTGGTAAGGGTGGCTGGTGGATGGTGTCAGGAAATGAGGGGGCTGCCTGGAAGCAGTGTCAGAGGTGAGGAGGACTGGTGGGTGGTGTCCAGGTTGCCTGGAGGTAGTGTCAGAGGTGAGGGAAGCTGGTCTGTGGTGTCAGGGCTTAAGGAGGCTGCCTGGGGTAGTGTTGGAGGTGAAGCGGGCTGGTGGGTGGGGTCAGGGCTGCCTGAGGGTAGTGTCCAAGGTGCAGGGGGCTGGTGGGTGATGTTTGGGATAGAGGGGGCTGATATGACTTATGGGATCTAGCAGAATTTAGGATGCCTTGGGAGTGGGGGGGGCACTCCACAGTTTCACTGGTGTGCAGCCATACATATGGGGGTCCACACGCAGTTTCAATGGGGTGCAGCCGTTACTTACGTGGATCTCATGCAGTTTCACTGGAGTGCAGCCGTTACAGGGGACCTTGCACAGTTTTGCTGGGGTGTAGACATTACTTCCAGGGGAACTTGTGCAGTTTTGCTGGGGTGCAGCCGTTACTTATGGGGGAACTCATGCAGTTTTGCTGGGCTTTAGCCGATGCTTATGGGGGCTTGCGCAGTTTCGCAGGGGCGCAACCTTGACTTGCCGGGGGCCGCATGCAGTTTCGTGGGGCGCTGGATGGTGTATCAGAGTTGGACATGAAGGTTTGCGTGAAGGTTTGTCTTTTGTAATGGTTTTGGTTTGCATGGAGGGCATGTTGTGGGTGTTCCTCACGCAGCTGGTTTGCTTTGCGGGTCGGGTTACTTTGTGCTTTGCATTCCATCAATACGCAGAGCGCACATACGAAACTTTGCACGTAGGGATGCGCAAAGTCGTTTTAGGTATGGTGACTTTGCAGGATCAATGCGCACCTTTCCATGAATCGGGCCCAAAAAGTGTCCAAGTAGTACAGAACTGTATATGAACGATTATAGTGGCCATGGTTAACTTGTTTTTACTTCTTTATTCAAAAAAACGTCTGGCGATATTATGGTACGTTCGTGCATGCACATGTGCTGTTTCCACTGCACAATTGTAGTTGGCTCACTGCAAGTGAAGTGCAAGTGTCTTTGCTCTGTTGCAATTGGATCCTCCTTTTCTCGCCTCTTCTCTTCTACCTACTCACTTTTCTCGAGAGACAAAGGCCGAGATATTGCGGACCAAGTCACAACAACCAAACTTCCAGACATGCCCAAATACTATGCTTGTGAATTGGCACTGTTTGAACGCTTTGCAACATAACACATGAGCAAACAAAGCCTCGACAAATGCACAACAGAAGCACCACAAATCTTCGTTTGACCAAGAGATCCTAAAATTTAGTCACGAGTTCGAAATACAATTGCTGATTAACGCCTCCTTGCTTTGCAGGAGAAGCGGCATCGCACAACTCCTATGCCACGTAGTTGCAAAGCTTCTCCCTATATGCGTGACCCCGCTGCCTGGAACATTAATGCCCAGAACATGCCCTTTGCTGTTAGAGATTAATGCTCAAACAAAATGAGAAATACTGAAGGGTAGACTGGTGCCGGTTTATTGCGAAGACACCCGCCATAGACATCTGCAGCCTAATGCCTCTGAGTCAAACAGGGCCATATGATAACAACATTTTAATTACAAAGAGCCTCGAGCTATTGCTCATCCAATTTAGATTGTGAAAGGTTTCCTCGCTGTTGGTAACAATAACACTGTTTCCTTTCAAGATGCGTTAAATCATGACATTCATCAGCAGTGAGGAAGAAACCCAAGGACAATTTAAATAGACAGCAATAAACACTCTTTTATGATTCTTGCTTTGCTTGATGTCAGAAACCATCTGATGACATTTAAATATTTGCTTCTAGCGGGTGGATTATTCATGTATACTGGCTGTTTCCATGGGAGCCCTTATGCACCTCGTGACATGTAATTATAAAGAGGCTTTTGCTCGGTGTTAGCTTGAAGACACACTAAAGTATCCTCACAAGACACGCCATAGAACATACACACATAGGTTTCACCTTAGCAAGTGGTCAGTCTCCCTGTTCGTACGCTTGGATTGCTGTGCCAAGCAAACACTTAAGCTATAGTGCCTGTGCCGCTGTTCCATTCCAGGGATTAAGTGCCCGGAAAAGGAAGATTTAGGGCGTTAAGAGGAGGGGAGGGGATGAGTGTACTGTGAAGGCATCATGAATGAGGAAACAGACAACAGATTCAGAGTTCAAAAAGACCGCTTTTATGAACTTAAATGTCAGGATGGTTGAAGTCCTAACTTGCCCTATGCCATGGTGGGATTTCCATACCGAAAAAAATGCAAATGAAAGTCTGAGTCAAAATGTTCAAGTTTGAAATTCTTCTGAGTCCAAAACCAATGCTTGCCCACACAACTAATTCTATGCAAATTGAAGGGATGCCAGCAACCCAAAGGAAATAGTGTTCAATGCAAAAGTCTGAGCTTCTTCCATCTCCCTTCACCAAGTGTAAAGTAGTTCCACATTTTCCTTCTTTGGATTGAATAAGAAATAGTTTTAACCAAGGATCAGGGCTTCTTTCATCATAGATCCAAGCCCCAAAACACAAGGGAATCTTGAGACTCCACCTTCACTTCAGCCAATGTCTCAGATCTCAAGGGTTCCCTTCCCCAAGTGTAATTTGGTTAAACACAGTTCAAAAGGAAAGCTCCTTGCTCCCCTTCAATTTACACAGTTTTGTTGTTTCCAATTTTCAACTATTACTTTAGGCAGCTTGTAGTTTTCATAAATGTTGAAAATAATATCACTTTCTGTGGTTTAAGTTTAAAGTTCTCATACACAATCAAATTCAGGGTTTATTTGTTAATTCTTCAGAGTTAAGTTCAATTTGAAACACAACATGTGGTCAATGGCGTATCCGTTAGAGTTAAATTCACTGTGAAACTCTGCATTGATTGATTGATTGATTGATTTATAGGGAATTGATTCTGTCTGTTCTCAAAGCTTTAGTTTATTTCGGTATTCAATAATGGGGATTTTCACATGTAACTTAGTTTTACATGTTCTATTGTTCAGGAAGTGTTGATTGTTCTGCTTAGAATGCTTCTGTAATTGTCTGCTGTTTGTTCGTTCTGTGTTAAGTGTTTAAAGTTAATTTGTTTTGCTTTACGTGGATTACACAATATCTGGAGACCTTCAGAAACATGTCTTATACTACACAGAACCACTCTGATACAAACTAATCTTGCTGGTTCACTGATTGAAGTTGGGAAAACATGCTCTTTAGATCCACTTGACCATTCCGCTACAAAATATCTCTTGACAATAAAGTTAATTTATTTGTGCCCTGGGTGTCCCAGCCACCAGTGACTCACTGGTCGCTCTGACAGATAGCATTGCATCCTGGAACACAAGTCTCTGAATTTCAAGGCCCAACCTCCTCCTTCTTTGCCTCAGGCACTCCTGTGTGGGCATTTCCACATAGGGGAATGAGCAGCGTGGAAATGAGAGCAAGGGGTAGCCTTTCCTCACAGCTTCCCTCCCTCTACTCCATGGAGTTTCAGCTCCTCGACCACGCTTCCATGGACCCTTTTCTTCCACAGTCCCCAGCATCTCGCCGTCCCATCCCAGGAAGGTTCTCTGTCGCTTGCCTCAATCTCCTTGCTACTTTTCCTGTCTCCTTCTCAATCGCAATCTCCTTTGATGTCTTCTTTGAGCTACTTATATACACCTGATTCCTCTTGACAGGCTGCAGGTGTGAGCAGTCAATGAGTTCTGCCTGACCACAATTCATGGGACATATCCGACCCTGATAGCTCTTAACAGGCAGCTTCTTCATCCTAGTACCAGAGTGGTAAAAGTGGCTGTTCTTCATTGCTCTTAGTTGCCTCTTCTTCGTCCCAGTACTGTCAAATGCCAATGATGGTAAAATGAGGGGAACTGGCTTGTAACAGTCTTTGATAGTTGGGGAAAGATTGGGTAGGCTGTACATAGAAAATAGGGATACCATGTCTCGCCCTAGGACACCCCATTCTTTGTCACCTTCCTTATAGGTGTTCAGGGTTTTCCTTTTCTCCTGATGTCACTCCAACCAAAGGGAATGTGGTGATAATATCACACCAAGGCTTCTGGGATTAGGGATACATCACTAAATGGAAAGGGGGAATATCGTGCCTGATCTGAGGATATTTCATTCCCCTTTCCCATAAACCCTCCACCTAAGTGATCCTCCCTCACTTCTCTGCCCCCACGGTCGGGATCCAATAGCATTGACCTTTCCCTGGCCACCCGCGTATAGGATCCAAGGGTTTGAGGGGTGAGAATACACTCAGGTTTCTCAAAGTACCTAATGCCCAATACCCCAATTCAGGGTACTTCCAGGTTTCCAGTTACCTACTAAAAATAGAACTATAAATTGTAGCACAACAAGGGTATGAAATTAGATATACAAAACAACACAACTCTCCCCCACGAGGACAATGTGTCCAGTACCTTTTTAAAATGGGATAGACGACCCTCAACCCTTCCTCACTGCAACTAAATATTAGAAAAATGGTCTGTGACAAAGAACATTTTCCCAATCACTGAAAAGATGATAGATGTTCGATGATTAGCGAAATGTTCTTTGTCGTATGCATAGAGATGCCTAATGCCTATCATTGCCCAGATGGAGGATGTTAACTCTTTTTGGTTCTATCTTGATGCTGGATAAACTCACAACATTAAAGAAAGTACATTTCTGACCAGGCGGTATCTCAACTGAGCCATGTTGCAAACACATCTGCAGTGTGAAAGGTGATTTTGCAAGGAGAGGAAGCTGTGTGTATCATTGTGGCTTGGGCTTGTGCACAAGGTAAGGCTGGTGAGGAGGGCACTGGTAAGATCCAGCCAAACTGTACACCCACGTCGGTAGGTGAGAAAAGTGTGGGGCTGTGGAGGCAGGTGGGAGTAGAGTGCATGTTAAGCCGGCACTCGTGGTGCGTATGAACATTTCATGTGGATGGCAGAAGTATGCAGAACTTCCGGGAAACTACCAGTGAATAGTGCCTGAAATTCCTGAATTCTGTTTGGCTAGGATGCACTGAAGAGTCTAAAAGGAATGCTAAAGAGAGAAAAGCAATCCACTGTGAGGTGCTATAGAAATGAAACATAATTAACTGAGTGAGAGAGTCACATCATTAATGGAGGATAGCACAGGGGCAATGTGCGGGTCTTGGAAGCAAGACCATTCAGAACAACAAAGGTTCAAATCCCAGATCCAAGCTTAGAAACCAAACTCAAGTACGGTAATAGGCATGTTAGGAAAAAACAATTAAATACACTACAAATAAATCAATTATCCGTGATCGTTTTATAAACAGGCGATTATTCCCCACTGATTATATGGAAACCACCTTGGCCTAACTGTCGCTGAAAATGTGGGTGGAAATCACCGCTTAAGAGGCATTTGTTGGTGTGAATGATCAAGAGATATGTTTCTTGACATCCACCTTTGCAACAGACTTAATAGATGTGAAACCTAGGCCCTTCTCACAATATTCAGTACTCTCAGACCTAGGTGTTTTGTCTCTGGTGTTAAACTACATTTTGTAAGGAGTGCTGTCTTAGGCCTTGCCTTCTTAGCAAAGCGTTCATCCAGCAAACTGTTCTACTATTGTCTGAGCTCTTGTAGTTTTGTTCAATTGTCCACTATTGTCTTGTCTCTCCTTGTCTCGTCTTCTTGCGCCCCTCCCTATGTCCTTCCCTAGCTTTCTTCCCTTCCCCTTCCTCTTCTCTACTCTCCCCACCCACTCTATGGTGATCTATGTCCCTCCTATCTTTTCTAACTGCTTCTCTATCGACTATCCTGCTCTCCTCACTAAATGTGGTAGGAAGAAGTTTAAAAAGGACATCCTGGTCTCCAACCCAGGCCTCCCTATCGCTGACACCTTTACCAGTTTTTCCTCCAGGCAAACCCTCACTGACATCCTCTTTGTCATTCCCTCTCCAGACCTATGGACTCTTCATATGTTCTCTGTGCTTTCTCCTTTAGCTTCTTCTCTCACTAATGGTGGCACCTGGTGGGAGGCCCTCCTGTCCTCCTTCCACTCCTGCAAGGTCATAATTAATGTACAGCTAAATGTCACCGTCTTGGTCAAAGGCCTTCAGGCCAACCGTCTCTTGTTTGATAAATGCTTCCTGCGCCTCATCAATTTCCTTTCTTCTCCTGCTGTCCCCTCTCTTCCCTCCATGGCAACCTTGTCTCCCCCTGCTGTGTCCTCCTTGGCTTCATTGCCCTATCCTCCTTACTCTACTGCCCCCACTTGGGCTTCTTCTACACCTCTGCAGGGCGTACCTCTGATTTGTGCCCCTAACCTGAAGTCTTTCAAGGACGGCAACCTTCTCCATATTGCCACTCTAAACTCTCGCTCAGCTGTCAAACACTCCTCTGACATCTGCCGCCTCCTCGAAGAACTTGACCTCAATTTCCTCGATCTCACAGAGGCATGGTTCATAGCCAGCTCAGTCACAATATTTTACACTCTCCTCCCTGACAGCTAAAAGATCCTCTCCGCGCCCAGGTCCAATCCTTCCAGAGGGGGTGTAGCCCTTATCTCCCCTGAGTGGATTCCTGCCTCTGTCATTCCTACGTAGACCTACTCCTCTTTGGAATGCCTCGTCTGCAGGCTCGCTGTCTCTCCTATAAATCATGAAAAGGGGAGTATTGCTGTGCCACATGTTTTAAAGCAAACGGGTCAATAAATTTTAGTAACCTCTTCTTGCCAACCCTCTATTTTGCAGTAAATGCATTAGTGCGCGTCACATCTATTCCTTTGACAAAGAGAAGAAAACACCAGAGAAACAGGAAAAGTATATATATATTAAAATAATTCTGTATTTGGTTGCACAAAAAAGGGTTAGAATAACTGTTGACTGGTGGTATTCAACCCAAACATACAGTACAGACAATCAGCAAAAAATAGTGTAGATAAATACAAGAAGCAAAAAATTACATTATTAATAATTAGTTTGTAAATCAAGAGAACACACACACCTATCCATTCATGTTCATTAATCACAAAAATTTAAGTTTAAATTAAGGAGGTGGAATAGGAAAGAAGGGGAAATGTACGGAAAAAGAAGTAGAGAAATTAACAAAGGTGTGAGAGGACACAAGGTGATAGTAAAAAGAAGGGGACAGAGTCATTCCTTTCCTAACATAATACTAAAAGCAGATCATTAAGCTGAACAGTACTTAGGCAGCTAAAGTTTTGGAATAGCACTTTGTCAATCCCAATTTGAATCCAAAAATTGCAAACAAAATAGTAGTGGTACATCCCGGGAGTAGCTTTGTTTTCCGAGGTCTGTCGCTCTCTCTCCTATCCATTCCCTTACTGTGGCTACTATATATCGGCCTCCTGGACAGATCTCCACCTTCCTCTCTGAGCGGCCGGACCTCTCCTCTTCCCTCCTGGTCTCGACCACTCAACTCCTCCTCTTTGGAGATTTTAACATCCACCTGGATATTTCCAATCCTTCTTCTGGACTCTTTCTCAACCTCTGCAACCCTCTCACTATCTATCCTCCCCTCTGGCCCGAATCACTCTGCAGTGAACACTCTGGAAGTCCTGATCTCTACAGACCTTCCCCTTTCTATCCCTCTCACCACTCCTCTCTCCTGGAGTGATCACTTTCTCCTTTCCTACCAGCTCACTCTCTCCACCCCTCAGGTCAAGTCAACTCCAGCACTGCCACCTACATTCTTGGTTATTCGACCCATGAAGCATGTGTCAGTTGAGACTTTTGTCGTCCCTTTCTCAATCCCCCACCCTCCATCGGCAGACTGACACCCTGACACAGCGCTTTCTATGCTCCACTCTCTGATACGATTGATGTTCTTGTGACTGTTATGAGGATCCGCTTGGAGCCCAAGGCCAAGTGCAACTCCTGGTATGACTCAGACTTTGCCACCCTTAAACACAAGTGCAGGGTGGCTGAGAGGAAATGGCTAGCTTTCTGTATATCCTCTGAAAAACGGGACTGCCGCCTGCTCCAAAGGCAATACTAGCTCTTTGTCCGCACCAAGAAATGAGCCTCATTTCTGCAACATCCAAGAACTCGGCCAAACTCTTTACAATCTGCAAGGAGCTGACCAATTCTGCTGCAGTCTCTACCTCTCCTCCCAGGTGCTCTGCACAGCCCTGGCTTCTCATTTCATCTCTAAAACTCAGGACATCCTGTCCTCTCTCTCTTCCTCTCCTCCTACTCCCTCTAGTCCCTGCTCTTCCTATGGCCCTTCTGTGGCCACCCCTCCTCCCTCCTTCTCTGCCGTTCCCCTGTTCTCCCCAGACAAGGTTTCTAGACAAGTCCGGTCTATGAAAGTCTCGTCAAAACAGGTTCACCCCTGTTCCTCCAAAACCATCAAGGATCACATTGACACCCTGGCTCCTGCTCTGGCTCAGTTCTGCAACCACTCCTTTTCCACTGGAGTCTTCCCTTCCCCCTGGAGCACTGCATTGTGCACCCTCTTCTTAAGAAACCCTCTGCTGACCCGTCATGCCCGGCTAACTAGCGCCCAATTTCCATCACTCCTTTCCTGGGCAAACTCCTGGTAAAGCTGGCCATCTCCCAGCATAATCTTCACAAGGAATCTGTTGGTTTTCTCCATGACCATCAGTCTGTCTTCAGAGCTGCCAGAAGCACAGAAACTGCTCTCCTAAACATCTGTAAAGACCTGCTCTCCAACCTCGATTCCCACACCCCTACGTCCTAATCCTACTTGATCTCTCTTCTGCCTTTGACACAGTCAACAATGCATTCCTGCTCAACTGTCTCCATGATAACGTGGGTATCACTAATCAGGCCCTGGCTTGGCTGACTTCTTTCCTCTCCGATCTACCCTCCCAGGTCCAACTTGGGTCCTTCCTCTCCTCTATCTCTATCTCTACCTGTGGTGTTGCCCAGGGGTCTAACCTCCCTGGCTGTTTAACCAGTACCTGGCAATTCTAGCCCACCCCATTGCTGTTCTCTGCCCAACTTTCAGTGCTATCCGGATGACGCTCAACTCATTTTAGGCTCCCTTCTGTCACCTCTTATCCTTTATTTATTTATTTTGATTTATTTGCATTTATCAAGCGCACTTGCAGCCCATAAGGCATCGAGGCGCTGTTACAGATGATAAGCAGACTATATTTACAGGCGGGTGCCCAATGGGCTCATGGTTACACGGTAACGAACAAATATGCAGGGAATTGTTCAAACCAACTTGTGATGGATATTCTGTTTAGACAAAGAGTCTAGTTTTAATAGCCTTACAGAAGGCTATGTGTGATTCAATCAGTCTTAGGTGAGGTGGCAGGGCGTTCCAGTGCGTGGCTGCTTGGGTGGGGAAGCTGGAGCCTCCAGAGCGCACCGTTCGTGAAGTGGGTGTGACAATCGCGTTGGCATAGCGTGATCGTAGGGGTCTGGTGGCCGTGTGCCTGATGATTCTGTCGGTCAGTTAAGGCGGGGCGAGCTCGTGGAGGCATTTGTGGGTGAGGGCAAGTGTTTTAAAGACAATTCTCTCTTTGACAGGGAGCCAGTGGGCTTGCCTTCTGATTTCAGAGATGTGGTCTCTTCTGGCGGTACCTGTGGCTGCCCTGAGCGCATTGTTTTGAGCTAGCTGCAATTTGGCGATGTTTTTGCTGGAGGTCCCAACGAGGAGGGCATTACAATAGTCTAGCCTTGACCCGATAATTGCCCTGGAAATGGTGAGGCAGATGTGGTGGGCCAGGAAGGGCCTAGCAGCGTTGAGGATTTTAGAGTAATAGGCTGAGGAGGTGACGATAGCATTGACCTGTCTGTCCATGGAGACGTCGGAGTCAAGGTAGACTCCGAGGGTCTTAACATGGTTTGAGACTTTGATAGGAATGTTATCGATGTTGAAAAATGAGTACTGGTCTCCAAGGTTGCCCAGTGTGAACGGTGATCCTATGAGGAGGAGTTCCGTTTTTTCACTATTGAGGCAGGCCAGTTTTCTGCTGTTAAGCGGAAACCTGTGCAGTTCCCTCTGGGACCACTGCAAAAGATTTAGGCCTACAGGTGTTTGGCAGTAAACCCACTTGGTAGCGGTCTGTACCACACAGATTCACTTGGTAGCTGTGGCCGAGCAGTCAGACTTCCCTCAAGAAGAGTTAGGCAGTATGTGGAGTATACAAAATAGGGCAATTTACACAGTAGATCAAGCAGACATGGAACAGAGCTTGGGTGTAAAGATATATAGTTATTTATTTATAAAAACACATCTATGAAAAACACAATGGCACTAATACGGCAAACAACTTCAATTACAATTACTATAAGTATCTCACTCCTCTAACAATATTTCCACAAGTCTAGGTTCAACGGCACCACTTACTTGCAGACAGAGGTGAATGCTTTTACCTAGATGGCACTCTAATATTCGTTAGAACGGGAGAGAAAAGGCAGGGTATGAAACCAACTCGGTACCAACTCTTTTACGAAGCAAATGCAAGGCAAGTAAGGGAGGGTCTACTGTGGATCACAAAGTTCAGAGGCCAGGCCCACTCGGAGAGAGGCAAGGCGATATGTCCCAAAAAGTATCACAGTGGAAATGCACTTCGAGTCTTTGTAGCAAATTGTCACAGAAAGGTTGGACCAGTTTAGAACAAAAAGTTAAGAAGGTCTGGAGGCGACCCAATGGGAAGGTAGGGATTTAAGACACCCCACGCTAACCGTCACAAGGGAAGCCAGACGGACACAGTACCTTGTATGTGCAGAGACAGCTTCGGCGGGGGCAGTTGTTCCTGGTGGTGGATGCAAGTCAGGGCTTTGCCAAGAGATGAGATGATCTCGTCGTCGAAGGAAAGTTGAAGATCGTTGCACCACCAGGGAAGAGACCAGCCGCGGAGTGCTCTGTCACAAGGCACCACCTTTTGGTCGCGGTACGGGCTAGTGGCTATCCGGTTGCCGGGGTGCTCAGCACGGGCAATTCGACCACTACGCCCTGGAAGCGAAGAAAAAGCAAAGGGACTGGTTGTTCCCACCAGTCAGGGGAAGAAGACTCTCCAGCCGGGAGATCTCCTCTGTCGTTGGGAAGTGGTGAGACGGTTCAGCAGGGCTCCACCGGAGGTGTCGTCATTGCAGGTCGACTCAGCTTTACCCTCGTCGGATTCTTAGGTCCTGTGGCGACTTCTGAAGATCCAGTCTCAAAAGCCCTGCTTTTATGCAGAAAACCCCCATTCATTCAGCCTAGCTGTCAATCAAAACACGCTAAGTGGTGAGCGGGGTGGCTCACCACTTGGGCCAATCACACCAGAGTGCGATTTGAGTTGGCAAGGTAACTCAGTCCAGGGTGCCTAAACCCCCTCCTGCACCCCCTGTGGTACCCAGACAGAATGGCACCACTTTGGAGGGCTTCTGTGCAGAAGCCCGCCAAAAGTGGAATAAAGGGCTCAACCTTTGGTTCGGAGTTACAGAGGCGAACACAGATGCCATTTTAAAAACCGAGTTCTGGCAGAAAATATCAACCGTTAGATTTATTTAAGACAAATAAACCGGCGGTATGTTAGAGACCAATGGGAAAAAGTATTAGCCTCCAACAATGGGAAGAATCCCATAGAATTATATTCGGGGTCGAATATAACAAGTAGTTTCCACTGCCACCAGCCAAAACTCGATGAGGGGGGACGGGACAGTGCCCCCTTGACCAACAGACCCAGGGGTAATCGAATTACCCCTACCAGTACGTCCACAATAGGATGGTTTGTACTAGTTCTGTTAGTAAATTTAGGTCTAGTAAAGCCAATGGTGACTTTACATGCCCTGGGAGACAGTAGTCAGTCCCAGGGTATGGCGTCTATGGTGGGGATCCTCTAGGACTCCCCAGTGTTACGGCACAGAGGGTGCGGTGTAACACACATAGCAAAACACATGAGACCCTATGGAGTAAAAGACCCCATAGCCCATAGAACACATTGACATTCAAAAGAATTAACCACATTCATGTCCAAGAGTGGGAGAGAAGAGTCTCACTCTTGGCAGGATGGAAAAAAACAAACTCCAGAAATCCAGCAAAGCTGCTGGGGGACTCACTAGGTTAGGAAATTCAGCCTAAACAGAGAATTCTCCCTAACATCTGCCATCCAGGATTGGATGGTGGAGTAGATAGTGGTGAGGGCGTTAGTGTCTGCTTGGTAGTCGCTCGAGAGTGGGATGCGTACCTGTGTGTCATCCGCGTAATTGGTGTAGGATATGCCAAGGGAATCCAGGATGCTGAACAGGGGCCTTATGAAAAGGTTGTAGAGCGTAGGTGCTATACAGGACCCCTGGGGAACACCGCAAGTTAGGAGGCTCGGGGTGGTGGATGCAGACTCCGAGAAGACTTTCATGGCCCTTTCTTGGAGGAAGGAGGTGATCCATTGACAGGCTTTCGGGGAGAAGTTGGCTTGGGTGGCTAGATGGTGGCACAAGTTGTTGTGGTCCACGAGATCAAAGGCCGCGGATAGATCAAGGAGCAGTAGGAGCGCAGGTTTGCCTGCATCTCTAAGATCGTCCATTTGATTCTTAAGGTCTAGGAGGGCCGTCTCGTCTCATCTCTGACTGTCTGCCTGCTATCCAGGAGTGGTGTGCCACCAATGAACTCTGCCTTAATGCCAGTAAGACAGATATTCTCATCATCTGCTCCCTGCATTCCTGTCACTCTCTGGCCAGCCTCTCTTGGTCCTCGTCCTGCTCTCACCTGTGAGGCTAAAACCTTGGGATCATATTTGACTCCACACTCTCCTTCTATCCTCACATTTCTGAAGTCTCTAAGAAGTCACACTACCAGCTGCACCTCCTCAGAGGTAATCTTCCTTTCCTCTCCTTCCCCCAATAGCTCACTGTCTCCAGAGCTCTGGTTGAACTGCTGCAATAGCCTCATTCTAAATCTGCCTTCCTCTAGTCTCCGCCCTCTGCAACTTATCCAAAACAGGACTGTCCTTAGCCTCAAGCCCAGGGATCGTATATCTCCAAGACTGAAATCTCTGCACTGGTGCCTAGTGGCGGCGAGGATTAAGTTCAAAACCCTCTGCATTGTCCATAAGGCCTTCTGGGCCTGGGACCTCAATACCTTCAACTCTCTCTTCCCAAATATCTTCCTTCTCGAGCACTTTGCTCATCCGCCTCCAACTCCTTCCGGGTCAGTTGCTTTTCCAAACAATGAGTGGGTGGTAGAGCTCTTTCTTCGGCTGGGGCCTCCCTCTAGAACAGCCTCCCTGCCTCTCTGAAACTTGAAGAGAACCATCTGTGGTTCCGGAAGCACCTCAAGGCCTTCCTCTTTTCTTCTGCTTTCTCTCCTCCTCTCCCCTGCTTTTCGCCTGGCTGAAGCTGAAACTGAACTGGTTACCTGGCTACCTTCTGATATCGGGCCCAGGTTCCCTCCCCGCCTGTTGCACACCTGCACTGTCCCCCAGGCAACACTTGCATTTAGGGGCTATTTCCTTATCCCTAAAGCCCCCTACCAGCACTTGACACCTGATGTATGCACTTACCCTTGCACTTGCCACACTTTATTTTAAATGTTATTTTATTTATTTTACTGTTATTCTTTGTACTGCACTTCCCCCTCTCCAATCCCCCACACTTTTCCCCCTACCCCACCCTACACTTGCAAAATCTCAATGTCACCTGGCCTAGTAAGATCGTTGTCTCTGTCTTCCCTCTGTTCCCCCTCCCTTTCCTCGTCGCGTCTTGAAACACTTGTGTATAGGGGTGTTATACATGCCATATCATATCATATCATATATCATATTTGCTATAGACGTGGCCAAACACCTGTCAATATTTGATGGAAATCATGGCAAAGAATTTTAGTAATATGCTGCCTTTCCTGTCTTCTGGTTCTCCCACTTTTGGAAATACTACGGTTTGTAATACAGGAGTTGAACTTGTAGGAGAGTATAAATATATGTAAACATTTATTCATCATACCAAGCCTGCACAAAAATGTGAGCTGAGAAAGTCACAATGAGAAACAACACAACCAGCGAAGAAGTAATGCAGCTCAGTTAGTGAAAAACATTGCATGCAGGCCCACCAAAGCCTGGCACAGGCCTTTGATGTACGCTATAATGTACCTTTTATAGGGAAGCACAGATTGGTGCCGGTAAGCCTAACAGCACCATTGTTACCGGACCAGCATAGTACGACACTGCGGGTGGGTGCCATTCCGCCCGCCAGTGTCAGACCTGGCGGGCAGAATAGCACCCTCCCGCAGAGTTTCACAGAAGCACAGGGACTGTTATTAACGGTGCCGGTGCTTCTGCGGTCCCCATTCCCATTGAGTCCTATGAGACTCAAATGGAAATGGGGATTAACATTTACCGGCTCCTGACTTCCCGGGAATGCCAGGATTGTAATCCCCCTGTGTTTCCGGCAAGCCAGGCGCTGGTAAATATTGCAAGTCTGGCAGCAAGCTGCCAGTAACACCGGCAGGGTTAATGCTGGCCTTGCAATGAGAACCAATATGTTAGTGCCAATTGCTTAGGTTCCATGAGGAAGGAAATTGTTATAGTTTTATTGTGCCACCGTGACCAAGCTGTTTGGTCAAATTATTCATTCCACTTCCACTCACCCTGAAACAGCCAATGGAAAGGAATGTTTGACTGATAGATGTGTCTAATGCTTCTGTTGAAACTGCACAATGAGCTAACTAGTTTATCACATGTTTAGAATAGGCCAATTGCTTTCTGAAAACATAATATAATTAATTATTAATTACTCACTCCCATTAGCATTTGAATGACTGTTGGATAATTCCCTGCCTGGCAGTCTATTGCAATACATTTGTTTTGGTTCCTGTATCTTGTGCATCTAATGTTTTGTCTTTTTGGATTATTTTTTTGGCAGCAGAATGGACATGCCTTAGAAACTCCTATGCAAAGTTTCACTGAGCACATGTTGGTCACATGTATTCCTATCTGTAGTCTTCAAGTCCTTACAGGATTCAAACCCCGAAGAATAATCCCTGTGAAGCTTTGGCCACTTCACCATCATTTTCATTGCCCAAATAGAAGTTACAGATCTATGAAAGATCACTTGGAATTAAGCTACTTTTTTTTTAAGCCATGAGACCAGCTGCACAGAGATGTAATCGCTGGGGATGCCAGGGGTCATAGCCATGACACCTGGGTTCTCCTTTGATACCCTGGGTGGGTGGATTGGTGTGTGCCTGTGTAGAGAATGCAGTGAGAGTGGATGTAAGAGAAGTTGTATGAGTGACTGCTGGGTAAATGAGTATGAATGTGATATTGTATTTCAATGTTCTGTATGGCTGCAGGTCTGTCCGGAGAATGCAGTGTGAGTGGATGCCAGAGAAGGTGTAAGGGTCAGTGAGTAGTAGGTGAATGAGTAGGAATGTAATAGTGTGTGTTTGAATGTTATGGGTCGGTGGGGGTCCTACTGCGTGGAGTATGCGGTGCAAGTGGATGTGAGAGGTTTATGGGTGAGTGAATGGTGGGTGAGTGAGTAGGAATGTGAGTGTGTATGTGTGTTTGTAAATGTTCTGGGTGGGTGGGTGCCAGTGTTAGTTTATGTGAGAGAAGGTAAATGGATGAGTGACTGGTGGGTGTATGGGTAAGAAAGTGATTGTGTGTGTGAATGTTCTGGGTGGGCAGGTGCATGCCTGTTTGGTGAATGCAGTGTGAATGAATGTGAGAGGAGATGTATGGGTGGGTGAAAGGGGATACCTGTGTTTGTGTGTGTAAGGCCTTGGGAGACTTGGGATCACTAGTGTTTTTGACACATCCATGATTGACTTTGCATTTTTTTTTGGTATTTTCGGGCAAAGCCAAGTTCATGTGTGTCATTACCTGGCTAGAATGGCATTTTGGTACAGCTAGTCTAGCCATTTCTTACTGTGGCATGACATGTATTACTCGTCATCTTTGATAAAGCAAGCATGATAAGTAGTATTACCATGCTAGACTGACGTTTTGGTGTTGCGGCCGGTATACTTCTTACTCTAGCCTGACTTATTATTAACTGAGCATCTATGATGAAGCAAGGATGATAAGTGTTCCTATGGGTCTCGGCATGCTTACATTGGAACCAGTTTGGGCATGTTTTCTTACTGTGACATGTCACTTTTAATGGCCAAACCAACAAGAGTATTTTCTTAGATAGGAATACTGGCATATATTGTCAGAGCCAGCGTTGTACCTAGTGGCAGTAATGATAGTATAAAAAAACATCTCAAAGCGAACATGAGTATGTTCTTGTATGGGAACGCTAGCATATGTTGGTGGTGCCAGAATGGAAATGTATCGGCACAGCCAGCATGGACATGTTTTTTATACTGGCAGATATTGAAGGAACTGGCATGACAATGCATTGGGAAATGCACTTGTGCACTTTAGGTGACTTGCATCTATTGTACTTTTTTCTATGAGCTACCGTATACCCTACAAAACCAATTGCAAACTGCCTGGACATCTACCCAAACGTTCACAGAAAGTGTGCTCTGTAATGAAGCATTTTAACCCATTATTCAAAATATTTCTCTCATGGGAGGGGGAAGAATCCCCCTGAGCCCCGCCCCCAACATGCGTTTTTGTTAGTTCGGGCCCCCTTGTTCTGCTCAGTCGCAACTTTGTAATGGGTGAGGTGGGGCAACTAGGGGAATGTATGTATTCATTGTCGAATAATGTGTATATATTGCAATTTGTGGGCTCATATATAGTCATGTTTTTGTATATAAAGGTAAATTTGTATTTTTGGAAAAGAATAAATACATGTTAAAATAAATGCATATTTGTGGCAAATAGGTATTTTATGGGTCCAGGCAGCACCTCCTTCTTTCTACACTTGGAAAAACATTTACGTTTTGATTAAACAAATATTTACTTCTTTCACTTGGAGTAGTGCCTGCCCCTGCAGCGGCATAATCATAATCATGGTTCGGGCTAGCCTGGGGTTTGGGGTGCCCTGTGCTTTGTTAAGGAGCTTGGGGGAGGGGCTCAACATGGCTCAGAAGGGGCCAACCACATTTTGTGCTATGCTACTGATTGGGTTCTGCTCACCTTGAACCGATTCATGTGCAATGTGAATGGTTGAGAGGGGCTGCAAACTCGACCAGGACCCTGCTCTGGTGCAACACTGTTTAAGAAAATAAGTGTTGGACACAGAGGGGGTCATTCGAAGTATGGAGGTAGCCATGCCGCTTTAGCAGCATGGCTACCCCAATACCAGGTACCGGGTCCGGGTTCCCTGAATGGGGAAATACCGGGCCATTCCAACCTTGGAGGGCCCGGTATTTTCCCCATTCAGGGAACCTAGACCCTGGGTATCCACATTCCCATTCGAGCCCCCATAGGACAGGCCTGTTGTTAGCATGCTGGACCGCTCGCGGGACCCGCTATGGACGGCTGGTTTTACCAGGCATCCTTAGCGGGTCCCGCGAGCGGACCTCACAATGAAGGGAAAGGCAGTTAACGGGGCCAGCAGCTCTACCGGCCCCGTTAAACCCCTACAGCTAGGGTTGTAATGACCCCCAGAGTCTCAGAAGTGAGAGAGTCATGAAGTGACCCACCCCTACCCACTCAAACTCCTTCTTGGAAAGGGCTTTGTGGAAGCTACGTTCGTGGGCCGGTCCCGGGGGGGTAATTGAATAATGCATCTCGCCCATAGAGCTCTGAAATCATAGATACATTGAGCCCCACTCTTAAGGGACCTGCATCCCCCTCCCCACACCTCACCCAGTTAAAAAAGATTGAAGAAGAGTCATGTATCAAAGCCTAGGACAATAAGATGTTATATTAGGCTCTGGGTTGTGGAGAACAACATGTGGTTTCTTGTCAGTTTACACCCACACTCTGGGTTTCTTCTATTGAAGTGGTAGCTGACTCATAGATACATTCATAACCAGGGAATTCTGTTGATACGAAATCCTGGTCAATAATTAAATTTGCAGGCCTTGCTCATGCAGCATTTTGCTCCTGGGTAAACAGACAGCACAGGCCTCCCCAGGTAAGTGTTTTTTTCTCACTTTTTTAACACATCAATGACATAGATAATGGGTACTTCCATGTCCAGTGATCTATAGATGTTTCATACACTAGCTGTAGCCTATGTTAGACATTTTGTTTACCCTGTTACAAGTACTGCATGATGTATGTTTTACATATAGGCTCCACGTGGAATCTGGAAAATTACATTCCCCAAATGTGTGATCGTGGACAAATCTCGCCTCCCTCTGTGCCTTGGTTCTTATATCTGGCTGAAATGAGAGCGCCTGGAAACACAGGTGTTAGACACATCTGAGGTTCGTGTGACATCACTTCCTGTGATGTTACTTGGGGGTGGGGTCGACTGACATCACTTCCTGTGATGTAATTGGAGGTCAAGGGTCATGTGATGTCACTTCTGCTACCCCTAGCATTTTGGTGACATGTCATGCCTGCAACTGCATCTCTCTTTTTGAGCAATTAAATAGGGCATCTTTTAGGATAATGTGTGTCTCTTAGAGTGTCCCCCTTTGTGACTTGCATACACATACTCTATTGTTTCCTGTATAATGTTCTGCAAAGATGAAGTAACTCAACTTCAGAGAATAAATCTAGAGCTCTCAACACACACACAACCTCAATTCCATGCTGAAAACAGCAGATCAATCACTCCATTCTTTGTAATATAGGGGTCACCCATCTTATCTGCGGCACAGTCATCACATGCTCTATCATCACTTTACTCATAGTTTGTCAAGGATCAAGGCAGAGATCTGGTACACTAGACCTGTCATGCATTTCATAAAAAGGTGAGGCCTGGCGCAAATTAGGGATTTCTGCCTCTTGCCTGCTATCACGTTAAAACGTCATATTGTGGTGCATGCCCAGATGCTGTAAATATGACTGTGGAAGTGATTTATTTTCAAAGGCAGAATTCATAATAACAATGTACAGTGACATATATTCTTTCAGCCATTGTGCAACTCACAGAATGAATATAATTTCATAAATGCCCATCTTCCTCATGTGTTGTACAGTATGCAAGCCTTCTTTGCAAAGCATGCCGATGTTGTGTGAATCCTGAGCTCAAAACATTAAGCACAGCACAGCATGTGTGCATCTGAAATGCGGCTTTGAGCAGAGAAAACTGTAAGGTTTAAAAATTAACCATAGCACATGTAAAGATGATTTCATTAGAGCAAAAGGTATTTTCAAGCCGATGTAAACATATCTATATTTTCCTTTATTCTGCCTACGTTAATGTATTCAGACTACATATATTGTTTGAAATTCATGAGCTGGAAACAATAGAACTGAATCAAATTGCATGTTGAGCACAGTTACCACCTGTATGCATCCTAAAGAGAACAAGGGCCTGCACTTAAGATCAAACTTGACAGAAAATAATTCTAGACTATAGTCAGGCCAGATTCCTTAACCATCACAAAATGAACATGAAAACACTCTAAATTGTCTTTGGGCACACACTAATGGCATCGTGCCTCGCATCAAAGAGATATCACATGTTATTTTACAGCATCTCATGAACTGAATCCATTAGCTTAAGAAGAGGTCAGCAGAAAGGGTTACTGACAATTTATGCATGGCACCTGCCAGCTGCCTTGGGTTAGTTAAGGTTAAAGCTCACTGAAGATATGCACAACCAAGACGTTTTACTGGGACTAGTAAGAACATGGAGAAAGAATATTTAGTCAAGGTCTAGATTCTGGTCTCTTGAGGGAAACAGTTACAAGTGCACACCAAAGAAACCAATGCATTTTCACATGACCAAAAATCTCTCTTAGATGTGTACAAATAGAAATTAGCGGTGCACCAAAAGAAAACTTGGATCAATCCCATGTTGGGACAGTTGGTAGATAAAAGTGAGCTCTTTCATAATATTTAAATGGAATTATATGTTGCCATTTAACAAATGGCTCAAATTGGCTAAAAACACAAACAAATGCCAAAAAGTATTAAAATGTCCTCATGTAACATGTCAAACTGTTCACCTATGAAGATGGATGGGCAAATTCACCCCCACCTCCACCTCCTATAAAATGCATGACACGAAAGAAGGCCAGGAGATACCATGAACACCCATACTATTTCGGACCAATTCCTAGGGCTCCAATAATTGATAAGTGTGTTGAAAGGTATCCACTCGGCCAGCTCTACTGACTAGGTGCAGTACAAGCCTTAACCAGAGCGGACGAAGAGCATCAGGCTGCAACTAAAGAGACCTCAATTGACAGTGTTGATGAAAGCACCAAGAAGCCACGTCACTGACGTCGTTAGAGACACCACGACTTAGCAGCCATCCAGACATCGGGACACAAACACACATTCGAGGACAGATACATATACATACTGTCATTGCTTTTATTATTTTGTCATTAGCTTAATGCAGCAAAGCAGAAACCGCAAGAAGCAGGAGATCCTGAATAAAGCTTGCAGTTGGAAAGTGAGTCAGTCCCACTCTAACAGACAGAAGCCTGCAAGAAAGACGTTACAACACGAGACAAGTATTGCACAAGATGAACAAGTACTCTCATAGTCTAAGGTGGTGAACACAATTTACAATGCAGACACATAGTAATTCCTATTACCATGAGAAGGTACACCAAGAGCTGAGAACCATTGTGGATGACAGGCCTGGGGAGATCAGATCTAGCCAAACACAATTCAGACTCCTAGGGGTGGATAGCAACGGGCAAGAACCAATGGTAAAACCCTCACACTGCAAAATTGTTTAGAGATAGTAATTTGGGGATGGACCAGGCCAGCCACCTGACTAACATGTATATTGTCCACTATAGGTGGACCATTACTCAATCCAGTCGTGCGATCAGTTTTCTGGAGAGGGGCCCAGGTTGTAGCATCGCTCTGACATCATTTGGTTACAAAACTGGCCTTTGAGCCAGAGAACATTGAGACGTCTTTATATTTCTTCTATCCTTGTACTGATCCCTGCTGGTTCTGGCTGTAATAAACCACAGTTTGAACCTGCTGTCTGGCTGGGTCTACTTTCCTTTTGGGGCAAGGTGTTGGGCCTTCTGAGAGTCCACAAACTGTTAGTAGCCTTAAACCCTAACTGGGAATTTGTCCTCAATACCTACATCTGTAGAATCTAAAAATATAAGTTGTATTATGGTAGCAACATTGAGTCAAAGTTAGAGCATAATAACTAAATTAAATTATTTAGAAAAAGCAGCAGCCCCCTCCTTTTTGGTCAGGTAGCTGGGAAACTACACATCTATGTTAAGAGTAGGGGTGGGGTAGTAAAGGCCTATAGGAATAGCATACACGTGCAATAGACAGAAGGAGCAAAATCTGTATTCTGAATATTGTGGAAAAAGACTTAAGGGGAACACTGTTCTATGGAAAGAGGCATGCCAGAGAAGCCCATGCATGAATGCCCAGTTTGCGCAGGAGAATTGACTTCTAAGCTAGCCAGCTGAATTGAGGGATTGTGCTGACAGGATGATGCCTGCCTGATGGGATCCCTGGCTGATAATCCCAAAATCAGAAATTGCTTCTTAAAAGGTGAATCAGAGGAAAACCCTTCTCATTTCCATAAAAGCTGCACAATATGACGGGGTGTTTTGCCACAAAGAACTATGCTGACATTGTCAAACAGTCAAGAGTGTTTATTGTAGGTTCTTCCACAAACACAATAGCTGTTAGTTCCTAACCAACTGATGCTAACAGGTTCCTTAACAGGTTTGGCTCTGGGGCAGTCCCTCTCTCTCTTAACTTCCCCATAGTTGTCCTCCTCCCTAGCCGAGGCGTCTGCAACAAGGATGCTAGTTGTATCGACAGGTGACCCCTGTTGTCTATGATTTTTCCTACCTTTTAGCTTTCTTAACTGGGAATACACTTGGGCACTTTGTGCTATTGAACTTTTTGCAATGTGAATAAATCTACCCATGCACTCCACAAGGCTAGCACTTAATTTTTGGATTCACTTGACCTGGGCACAGGGTTTTTCTTTGAGTTTGGAACTTCTGCTTGCATACAGCTTCCACCCTCCAGTTGAAGTTCAGGAACCTCTAGCAAAATATTAGCTCTTCAGGGAGTTTGGGATTCACCATTACCTGTGTTCTCCTTAAGGTCCCACCCATCTGAAGAGGTATGCTAGTTGGAACATAGTAAACCCATCCTTGTAGACACACCAGTTGGCTCTCACATTCCCATGGGGTTGGCTATCTGGCAGTAAGAGCTCCAGTTGGATGCTGCTGTATCTGCTACCTGGGTGCAGGGTTTTTCTTTGAGTTTGGAACTTCTGCTGGCATACAGCTTCCACCCCCCAGTTGAAGTTCAGGAACTTCTAGCAAAACATTAGCTCTTCAGGGAGTTTGGGATTCCCCATTATTTGTGTTCTCATTAAGGTCCCACCCATCTGAAGAGGTATGCTTGTTGGAACATAGTAAACCCATCCTTGTGGACACACCAGTTGGCTCTCACATTCCCATGGGGTTGGCTATCTGGCAGTAAGAGCTCCAGTCGGATGCTTCTGTATCTGCTACCAGAATGTAATAAGGGCCAAGCCATACTTTCATTAACTGACACTGGCACCTGAAAATCCTCTTCCAGAAAGTTGATTTGTATTTACATCTGTTGACTGGAGAAAACACCTTTTGATATTCTCTTACTTCCCTTCGTTGACCTGGTTTTCTGGACTGGATCACTATAACGATTTCTAGGATCAAGGTCTTTCCCCAGGCCAGGAGCATAGACCTCTGTGTTTGGGTAAAAAGGCTTGCTCCCCACAAGTCATTGTCCGCTGGACATTGTTGTAGCTACATGGTACACAGGCGATATATGTCTCCTTGCGAGGAACCTTCTTCTTCTTCATCCAAAGAAGTGTCCAGCCAGCAAGACACACTTGTGTATACGCGTGTTATAAATGCCATATCATACCATATCAAGATGTCAACCTAAGTGCTGTTGTCACTTCCTGATCATGACACTCATTTCTAATTGTCCCAGAATTCCATAGCCCTCCTCCATGGGCAATAACTCAGCTCCGTGGTGCATGTTCTTTTTGAAGACTGGTTCTGGTGTGGTCTCTGGGTTCACGATGTGCATTGGTATTCAGGTGCAGCTAGTTTCCATATTGCCCCTACCATTCCTGGGTTGGAGGTAGTCCGGCCCCAGAGATAGGTGTCCCTGGCAATTGACCCAGTGGTTTTGCTCATGCCCTTCCCATTGACCTGTCCTCAGTTGGAAGAAAAACATTAGATTTAACTTTGACACAGCAATGGAAAGACACCTAGTTGTTACTTTGGCATAGCAATGGAAAACACTCAGATTCAACATTGGTATTGCAATTGAAAAGCATTAGATTCAACTTTGGCACAACAATTGGAAACACTCAGATTCAGCTATCGTAGAGGAACAGATAACAACTAGGTTCCACGTTGGCGCAGCTGTTGAAAAGCACTCAGATTCAACTTTGGTATTACAATGGAAAAAACCTAGATTTAACTTTGGGGCAGCAATGGAAGAGACCTAGCTTTAACTTTGGGACAGCCATGGAAAACACCTAGATGTAACTTTGGTACAACAATTGAAAAACACTTAGTTTCAAATTTAGCACAACAATGGAAAACCACCTAGATTCAACTTTGTGACAGCAATGGAAAACCACTTAGATTTAACTTTGAAACAGACATTGAAAGACAGCTAGATGTAACATTTGCACAGCAATGGAAAACACTCACATGCAAATTTGGTAGTGCAATGGAAAATGACTAGATTAAACTTTGGGACATGAAAGGAAAAACACCTAGATTTTTTGGCACATCATTGGAAAAACACATAGTTTTAACATTGGCACAGCAATGGAAAAACATTCAGATTCAAATCTGGCACAACAATGGAAAAACATTCAGATTCAAATCTGGCACACCAATGGAAAAACGCCTAGATTTAACATTGTGACAGCAATGGAAAACACCTAGATTTATCTTTGGCGCATCCATGGAAAAGCGCTCAGATTCAAATTTGGCATTGCAATAAAAAACTCCTAAATTCAACTTTGGGACAGCAATGGAAAAACACCTAGATGTAGCTTTGGCACAGCAATGGTAACACTCAGATTCAACTTTGGTAGTGCAATGAAAAACAGCTAGATTGAACTTTGGGACAGCAATGGAAAAACACCTAGATATAACTTTGGGACAGCAATGGAAAACACCTCAATATAACTTTGAAACATCAATGGAAAACATTCAAGTTCAACTTTGGTACTGCAATGGAAAACAGTGGGATTAAACTTTGGCAAAGAAATGGAAAAGCACTGTGATTCAAATTGGGCACAACAATGGAAACCAACTAGATTCAACTTTGGCACATAATAGAAAAACACCTAGATTCAACTTTGGCACAGCAATTGAAAACCATTCGATTCAGCTTTCTTGGTGCAATGGATAACAACTAGGTTCAACTTTGGTGCAGCCATTGAAACACACTCAGATTCAACTTTGTTAGTGCAATGGAAAACAGCTATATTCAACTTTGGGACAGCAATGGAAAATCACTTAGATTTAACTTTGACACAACAATGGAAAGACAACCAGATGTAACTTTGGCACAGCAATGAAAAACACGTAGATTCACCTTTTTTAGTGCAATGGAAAACAACTAGATTAAACTTTGGGACAGCAATGGAACAACACCTAGATTTATCTTTGACATAGCAATGAAAAACACTCACATTAAACTTTGGTAGTGCAATGGAAAACAGGTAGATTCAACTTTGGGACAGCAATGGAAAAACACCTAGATTGTACTTTGACAATGACATGGAAAAAAAATGTTATGCAAATTTGGCACAAAAACTGAAAAACACCCCGATTCAACTTTGGGTCAGGAATGGAAAAACATCTGGATTTAAATTTGGCAAGACAATGTAAAAAAACACCTTTATTTGCCTTTGGGACAACAATGAAAAAACACCTAGATTTAACTTTTTCACAGTAAAAGAAAAATGCTCTGATTCAAATTTGTTATAGCAATGAGCAAACAACACACCTAGATGTAACTTTGTTGGGCTGTAGCGGAGTCGAATGCATTTGGGCCACTGGGCCCGGAAGCACTGTTGACCACTAACACAAAGATTCCGGGAGGTAGTTTGTTAACCACGTCCTTTTTGCGCAACTCTTGGATTGAGGTCTTGACATTGCTAGGTAGGGACGCGTTTAAGTGTAAGAATGCCTCTATCTGGCTGAATTATAGGATTAGAGATAATTCCAGGACGGTCTTTTGGCCCGAATGGTTCCTAATGAATGTTAAAAAGGTTTCTGATTTGGGGAATGATGTTCGGTGGCTGACTGCTGCTGAGCTGAGAGAGAGATGGAGTTTTGAGGATTTGTCAGACTCGGCTTATAGACGACTCAAGAGGTCTGTCGGTGAGGTGGACTGGTCTGACTCTTTTGACATAAATATTTTTGTGACGGATTATAATGGACAGGGAGGTGGTTTAGCCAGTAGGTTATACAAACTTTTTGTATCGTATTTTCGGAGCAATGACAATTTGAGGGAAGTGTGGAGCGAGAGAATTGGGTCTGATATTGATCTTGAGGCCTGGCTGAATATATGCGGAAATGTCTCCTTATGTTCACTGAATCTGGGCGAAAGGTCTAGACAAATTAAGATTCTGAACAGTGTGTATTGGTGTCCGTAAACATTACATAAAAGGGGCATGGCTGACAATGCTGATTGTTGGGGTTGTGCTCAGGAAGTTGGATCATTGGAACACATGCTATGGAGCTGTGTGCGGGTCAGGGATTTCTGGATTGACATTTGTGATGTGTGTGTCAGAATTTTGGAGGAAGGGTGTGTCCTGGACTTTAAGACAATGATCCTGGGGGATGATTCTGGGCTGGCTGATGTCAGCTCTGCCCTCAAGAAATGGCTTTTTAGAGCAACCATTGTTGCGAAAATGTTGATCCTTCGAGGATGGAAACGTCAGATTCCTCCGTCATTTGAGGAATGGGTTCTGGAAATGCATGGTCTGTCTAGAACAGAAAGATTAATCTACAAATTGAAATGTAAGTTGTCTTTATATGCAAAGATTTGGAATATGTTCAATGACTTTGCTTGATCCAGTTTTTGCTTATTATTCTTCTGTACTTTGATGTTGTTTTTGTATATACTTGTAAATAAATAAATAATAATAAAAAAAATAGATGTAACTTTGGCACAGCAATGGAAAGCATTCAAATTCAACTTTGGTAGTGCAATGGAAAACACCTAGATTTAACTTTGGCACAGCAATAGAAAAACACTGAGATTCAACTTTGGCGATGCAATGGGAAAACGCCTAGATTTAACTTTGGGACAATAATGGAAAAAAAATCTCCTACATTTAACTAAGTATTATTATGCAGCACTACAGTGTTCTGGAGGAGAGGAATTCACTGACGGGCCCATAGGACAGCGCTCACCCTCTAGAAAATGTAAAACAAGATAGCTGCACCATGTGAGGGATGGGGGTGCAGGATTCACTTACTCTGACACGACTCAATAATGAGGACTCAGTAGTTTGCAAAGGGAAGTCCGTTTAATGACAAATACATCAAACAGGGAAACAAAAGGAAATCAGCTGTAGTGCGATCACCTGTCTCACTCCGACTTCCTCGAACTTCAGTTGAACAGCAACTTTTATAGGCAATATTCGGCATCATTGATGTCTAACTCTACAAAACTCGACATGCAATTGAATTGGTTAGGAAAGGTAACTTAAGTATAGGTGCTATATCTGTATATGATAATAGGGCATGCGGATTGGATAACTCTTATCTGGTGGGCATCTACGCCCATCCCACTACATCACACGTGATTCACGTCATCACAAGTACAACGTCTCATTGGTTCTACTATCTATAGGACTCCAGATAACTTGGTCCATTGTGATTGGTCAGGTTACACCCCTAGACATAAATCCCCATTTTAATTAGCGGCATGCAGAATGGACACCCAGGTGCCTAGTGTCCCAAGTTTCACCCTGCCTCCCTTCCATCAGTCAGTATTTTAGGGCTATGTGTCAATTAGTTGGTTGGGTATGGCCTCGGATCTGTGGCCTCTTATCAGGAAAAGTTATGGCATCCTCGGGTTCTGGATGACATCAGGCGATGGTACCTCTTCGCACCTGGCTGGTCACATGTCTTTTCATCATGGATCTGCTTCAGTTTCCAGCTTTTATTGTATTTATTTCTGCTTCATCCCTACCGCCTGCCTGGGCCTCTCTTATCTTGACCTTCACGGGCAAGCTGGTATGCTCTGAAGTTTGGTTCTTGGAGTTCACACTCTCCTCCCTTTTCCGGCTGACCTCGATTTCCCAGGCATGAGCCTCTCTCTGTTGAGTTTCGATTCCGCTCTTTCTCTCTGTTCTGGCTGAGTTGTGAAACTTGGCCTGCCAGGCCTCTGGCAGCCTGGGCCCATTTCTGCCTGGCTCCTGGGGTTTCTTTGTGGACTGTAAGTAGGCACTCCTCATTTCGTATCATTTGCTGGTATGGCTGTCTGATAGGGTACCATGCCACCCAGGGTGTCTGGTTATGGGCGCTTCAACAGGTACAGATCTTCTAATGTACACTGGGCAGAGCCCCAGTGCAATTCCATGTTGGTTCATTTGTTCTTCATACGTCACGTACCTTGGCGAGTGCTTTCCAAGTACCTCAAAAGGAGGGGCTGGGTTACAGGTCATGTTTGGAACCACCTTTACAACAGGTCCACAGAGATTAAACACTAACTTTAAATGTCTATACCTAAGATGTATGGGGCCTTGTGCCCAAAGTTCACCAACATTCCACACATTATTGTGAGATGGGAAAACATTAGTGGAGGGCTTCTGGGATACAATGAATAGTTCCAAAGGGTAGAGGAATAATTATCCTAGCTAATTAAAGTGTCCACCACTTTTGGAATGCTTGCACGATCAAGCAATGGCAAAGCCAATCTATTAGAAAACTTTTCAAAGGTTACCAAACATTTAAAGGGAAAATAAGGGTTCAGGTAAGTACTGTTACTACTCAACCCAATACTCCACTTCTTCTTAGGACTTGGCAGATCTTCTTAAGAGGGTTCAAGGTTGCTTTTCCAACCTTCAGATATGGTCTTTGATGCCAAGTGGTCAGCAACAAATGCTGGTGCAATGTATTCAAGATGGAGATTGCAGAAGAACTTGATGCAGGGCCCCCCTCAGCACAGTACTGGATCCCGGAAAGCTGTTTTGGATGATGGACACTGATGCACATTGAAGCAGGGGGACCCACAAATCACAGCCAGACTTTGCCTCGAATCTCGTGTCCCTTAGGGCTAGAGAAAAGATGGATGGGCGACAAATGAAAAACCTTGTGGCACGGCCATGTTATGACACTAGCCACAGTAGGTAGCCAAATGTGGTAAGGCTAAATGAAAATACACTATAAAGTACCTGCTGCCAACAGCTTGTCCCTTAGTCACACCTACAGTAACCAAACATCTTCTGAGTGTTAGTCTAGGGCAAGACCCAACATATACCCCATTGTAGTGCATTGTAAGATATATTGTACAATGATATACAGTTACCAAAAGTGATAACAAGTTACTAAAAGTGGCAAGAAAGTAACATGACTAAGGGAAACAATGTTTCCCAGTACTAACAGCCTGAAAGACATGTCTGTTTCCCCAAATTAGCAAAAGCCAGTGTAGTGAGGCTGGAGGCATCAATGCACTGCAAAAAGAGGTCAGATTCAAAAATAAAAGCAACACGTTTTGGGGTTCATAGAAATTGAGGGAAAGGTGCTGTAAAGATACATCTTTCACAACACTTCCCCCCCTCGACCCCTGCCAGACTCCAGACACAGGGAACTAATTCACCCTTGGATGGGTACTCTGTCCCAGTCAGTTATCCCAGTTGGACAGCCCATCAGCATTGCTAAATTTGGTATCTGGCCTAGGTCCAACAGCTAAGGTCAAGGCCTATAAACTCATGAACCTCCTGAGCCCCTTTGGATTCTCTCTCTTAATAGCCATCCTCCAGAAACATCACCTTTAAGTAATATACACAGAGAATCTACTTTGCAGCCCTAAATGCAAATCCATTCACTCTAAGTTCCACCTCAGCCCTTCCATCACTCACAGTTTCCTTCTCCTATGTCGGGTTCCCAGCTATGATCGAAATGTTGCTGACTCTCTCTGCGACTCCCTCTCAACCACTCTGACCCAACACCATGCACTCACCTTGCTAGGAGATTTAAACATCTGGTTTGGTGTTCCTGCCAACCCCATGACCCGCTGGCTCACCAACATTCTGGAAACTCTCGGCCTAACACACCTGTTTTCCCACCTGACCCACCTTGCAGGACCTACCCGTGATGCACTATTCTGGACATCATTCTTAGTCTCCCTACACCTGCATCACCCCCTAATCTAGACTGATCATCACGCTATACACTTTTCACTTCAATACCACTTCCCCACCCCACCACTTCCAGCAAACATCTCCACAACCACCCCAGCCATACTACCTGCAGAATTAAATCATCATCAACCCATACCTGGCTAATTCTTTACTTTACACACTCCCTGATGTCTCTCGCAAGGAAAGACACCCCCATTGACTTCTTTGACCAATGGCTCTCCAAAACTATGACTCCCCTCACACCATCCCGTCGCCCCTACCAATGATTCTGCCCACACCAAAAGTGGTTCACACCTTATCTTAAAGCTCCGAAAACCCTCAAGCATCACCTAGAGCGAACCTGAAGGACCAACCCTACTCCACAAAACAAAACAGTCTTCGCTATACTGAGCAGCAATTAGCAGTACTAAATCAAGAAAGGCAAAAAAAAACACTATGAAAACAAAATCTCCAACCTGATCCTCAACCTGAGCAAATCAGAAATCCTACTATGTGGCAAATTGCTCTGATTTCCCAACCTTTACGATGGCCAAAAGCATTGGAGCCCCACCTGCCTCCTCCCCTCAGTTAAAAATCTTGGATGCACCGTGGATACAGACCTATCCTTCTCCAAACACATCAACTCCATATCCAGAACTTGTCACTTCCACTTACGCATCCTAAAACAAATCCTGCCCTATCTCTCATATGCTTAAAGAGTCTCTGCAATAATGGCCATCATCATCTCCCGCCTGGACAACGCTAACTCCCTCTATCTTGTCGTCCCAACGTGCCAGAACAGTAAACGCCAACAAATCCAAAACTCAACAGCCAGACTGCTCCTTGCCCTCTCGCTCAGAGGACATATCACCCCCACCTTTAGAAGACTACACTGGCTCGATATTAGCCTAAGAACAACCTTCAAAGCCATATGCATCATACACAGAATCCTCCATAATACAGGAGCAGAGTTCCTACAGAATAAATAATCTGCTACCAACGTCCCAGAAACCTCTGATCGGGCTCAGCACTCCTCCACGCAATTCCCCTATACAACGCCACCAGAGTTGGTGGCTTAGCCCTCTCTATCCTAGCTCCTACCATCTGGAACACACTTCCCCTGTACATCCGCCTCACTGAGAACTACCCTTCCTTCAAAAAAATCCTCAAAACCACCTGACTATTTGCAGTACTATCCTGAAACCCGTTCCTAACCTTCCAATTCTCAATTCGAGCATAGTAACACTTAGCACCATTATCGCGGCAGCCCGGACCACACCTACTGTCAAACACCCATCATGACCCTGGTTTCCCACTAGAACCACCATCTTAAACACAGACCTTCATATTGTTTTTCACACAATGAAATATCACATGATTGATTAGTCATTGCAGCTAGCATGTACTGGGAAAACAGGCAAATCACACTCAAAGTGGTTGTGATAGAATCACCACGATGGCAATCGGAAAGTTTGGAATGCACTGCGCAGAAGTGTCATGGGAGGAATTGTGCCATGGCCATGTCTCGTGCCAGAAAGCTAGGTGGATGTTTCTAATACATTACTTCAGGAAGGCAATCAGGAACTAGCTGCATTATCATTTTGCTGAAGCATAGACTGTCACTGTCGCTAACTGTTTTATCGCAGCAGCAAGAATCAACAGAAGACACCAGTACCTGATCGGGCGCACATGCAACAAATCACCAACAAATATGCTAGGTATGTATAAGCACCACTCTGGTGGACACTGGCCACAGGCGTGGCCTTCTGCACACATCAGAAAACAGCAAGGACTATGATAAATTTGGCCATGCTGGTTCCATAATCCTCCACCTACTTTCACCAGACTTTGCCTCAACACATCTGACATCAGTATCCAGTGAAGACCTATGACAAATTCAGGCACGCTGAACACAAAGCGAGCATCTAGCACTCACGCCATCTCCTGACTCCTTTCAGCACCCATCCACAAGCCTGACCACATGGGTTGCTCTCTACCAGACCTGGCCAGGCCTGTTAAGCATTATTTGGCAAAATGCACACACTCATTCTAATCTTACTCCATGACCTCCAACACGCTGGACTTCGGTCCCCGATGGTATTTCCCACCACCAGCACATTGAGACTATAGTAAAGGTAAAAGGCTCTAGTTAAATGGCAACTACAATACAAAACAACCACTTCAAGGGCTTAGGGTGAGCATACACAGTGAAGTGTGTCCTATGGAGGTAGGACTTCAGCTTCCTAAGGCACCTTATAATGGAACAACATGTCTTCTCCGCCTTGGGCCACCTGAGTTCTCCAATCCTAAACTGGTTGTTGATGTGACATTTAATTTGTTCCTCACTTTGTCATTAAGCTTTGATAGGGTTCCTACTACCCCAGTGTCATAGGCATCTGTCTGCAATATGAAAGTCCTCTTCCAATCAGGTGTCCTAAGACAAGGGGTCTGAACTAGGGATTCTTTTACGGCAATGAAGGCCTTCTCACACTCCAAGCTCTGTAAGATTTATTTAGGTGCCCTTGAAGTAGTGAAGGCAGTCAGAGGGGCAGCCCTATGGCCTGCCACTTTATTCATGTGTTTTCCAGTGAGGCCTAAGAAATCCTCACTTGGGTTTTGGCAGTGGTGGATTGCCAGGTTCTATACATCATGTAAAGAACTGACAAGAGGTTGCATCTTGCCTCCACTTACACCAATGTTATGCTCAAGGAAGGCAAATGGTTCTTGTTCAGTCTGCCACTTGGTAGTTTTCCTGAACACATTGGCCAGATGAAGGTCCTGAAACACAGTGTTCTCAGTTATAATGATGATGATGAGTGTCAGATAAAATCTAGTCTTGAAAATAATCTTCACAGTTTATTTGTTTTTTGTGTTGCTCCTCACATTTAATTTAAAGTGACCATAAGCAATTTTGGATATCACTATTTCATTAGCTAAATGTTTTGGCTCATCTTGGGCTAACACTGCTGGTGTATGCATGTCTTTTTATTGGCATAGTTGTATTTTTAATGGATTTTTAGGAAAGGAAATTAAGGAGCTAAGTTAGAGAGAGAGGAGTCAAAGTGTCAAAGCCCCGTTTTGTCACCAGTCAATACTGTGAATTTGGACAGAGCATCTCAGTGGGCACTATGCTGTCTCTACTGAAAGGGATTTGTTCTCACATTATGATGGTATTGCATAGCCCAATCATTGCTGCTCATGTTTCATGTTGGTCACTCGATTGGAAGAAAATGAGTGAGATGGACAAATGTCACAGGCCTCTAAAAAGTATAATTTATGATTGGTTTATTTAACCCAATAAATAATTTTAGCTTTTTCCCATAATGTCAAACACAGAATATAAGCAGTTGAATTTATCACAAACTAGTTTTTGCTGGGTTTATTACATTCCTTAAAATATAGTAGACAATTAGTATTACAATACTTATAGACTTCCATTTATGAGGCAGAAAAGGCAGAAAATAAAGCCACACTCATTCTCTTTTTGCACATCATGTTTCTATTTATTTTTAAAAAAATATGTGTCATGTTATTTTATGATGTGATTTGTGTAATTTCCACGTCAGGTCTACAAAACCAAACATTATTATATTTTAATGAAAGTTAACGTTTCACAAATAATTGCGTTGTGCTGCATTAAAACCAATGATAAACAATGCAGACCTGTACCAAAATTGCAGACTGTGCCCAAGGTGTGCGATCCTGATACCTCATTTAATATCACAGTGCATAATAAACAGTCCTTAATACTTCATAATCGTCAGCCTAGAACAAGTAATTTAGTTCTTAGTGTGTGCTCTTCAAATAAAATCCAATGTTGTGCTATAAGTGATTACCCGCTGTATATAATAATATGCCAACTATAGGCATATTGCACACCACAATCTATTTCTTGGCACACTCATTGCAACACTTTCATCTGAATATGGTACCTTACTACATTTCAAAAATCTACTGACGAGGACTTTGAAAACAAGAAGTATGGAGTAGATGAAATATAAAGCCATACTTCAGATAGAACAATATTTTTAACGTAACTCCCCACAAATATGGGAAACAAGAGTGCAAGAAGTCCAACAAATGGGTGCTAGTTCTCAGATTGTCAAACGTTTAAAAAAAATGTAATGCATTCACCTGTAATTTCATGAGCCACAATGCTGTGTGTTTTTTTTACAACAATAAGGAAAATGAAATGGCTATCAAATGACTATCCTGTTAACAATATATGTCATAAAGAATTGTGATGCACTTATAAATGCAGCTAGAAGCTTATTGTAAATGTGTTAAATGTTATATTGATAAGTGAGACTTTGAACAGGGAATAACTTAATTTTAAATATTCATGGTCATATTGGTGATATAGTTTGGAAATATTGCAGATTATATAAGAAGAAACAAACAGGGAAGGAGAAAAGTGTTCTAGGACTGTGAACTCTACAGAAAATGTAACATTTCAATAGGATGAATGCTGAGCTTGGATACTATCTGGAGTTGATTGGGCGTGCTTTACTATAGGAGGGATACAGTGACCAGAGGGGGCCTAGCTCACTAGGAATTGCCTAGCAAATTATGTGGGTCCTTCCTGGCTCTTTGCCTTAAAGAACTAATTCAAAGTGAGCATGGCAATTCCCCAATTAATTAGATATAGGCCCTCTAGAAACATTTTTCTGCTAAATCCCAGAAGTTGGTCGACTCAGAGGGATTGCCACTAGGAGTGGTTCATTCTAAACAAAATGCTTTAGCAATTTAGTATGAAATGCATCATTGCTTTCTCGCCATATTTACAGCCAAGAGAAACCTGATGCATTGTAGAACACAAAGCATGTTCCTCTCAGCCGCAGTGGTTGATACATTGTCAACAATAGAATGGGAATAAGAAGTTTTAGCTGGTCAGTGTAGCTATAGCAAGCTTTCACCATATTAAAAGATGATTGAGATTACATTTAAACTAAAACAAATAAAATGTTTGCCTTTCGATGCACTGTGGGTGCAGAGTAGAACTGGTAGCCTTTTCCAGCGCACAGCATTTTGTAAATTATATCCAAACAAAATCAACCAACAGCATTTTTAACAGGTATAGTTATAACAGATTTTATGACATGGCACACTCCAGCCTGGGACTTCTTCCACTGACACTGAAGGCGGCACACAATAAAAAACACCTTTTTATTTTTATTTGAACCCTAGGTTTTTTCTTGAGAAGGCACCCAACCTACCTCACACCCACCTTAACAAATATCCTGTGTCGCAATGGACCATGAATCAGGCCAGTGTGTAACAATGAAATATTTATTTATTTTTAGAATTCAAATGAAAAAAATCAGAGCTAAACAAAATTTAGGGCTGCAACCACCACAGTGTGACAATACAGCTGCAAAACCTTATAACACAGTCAATTCAACTTCTAACAAAAGATACATGCACCTTTAATAGAAATGGAAACACAATCACTTTTCTTCACAATCACAGGTGGCACATAGGTTATGCACTCCCCCTACAACACTTCCCCCAAACACATGCAAACTAAATTCTGTGTGGATGGAAAGCAGTGGCAAGGAGTCGAAAACCTCAAAATGAGCAAAATGGCGTACTCAGGTCTTAGTGCTTACTTAGAGATCAGTTTACACTTGCGGTAGGATAGTTAGGACAGAAATGTGCAGCTGCACTACTGAGACAAGGAAGCTTACAGGCTACTAAGCAGGGCACTAAAGCAACGTGAACACAGTTGAGAAAATCAATGTTGGGAGGAAAACAATGCACAGGAAAACACAAGCGGCAGGATTGCAATTTCTTTTTCACACATGCTTTAAACTAGCAAATAGCTAAGAAAATGGGCTTAGCAGTCAAAATCGGAAATCGGTTTTAGGGATGGGAAACAAAGGCACAGAACGGATAGGATACTGAGGGGAAAGGTTGACTCTTTATAGGGGAAATGCAAGTCGGATTTTAAAGAAAAGCAAAATACATGGGCACATTTGGTTTTGTTAGCACAATTACCAGTTCTACTGAGACTATATTTTAAGGACTATAATTCTTAAAGAAAGGCACTTGGGATGAGGTGGTTTGGTTCGAATTGCAAACAGCTCACATGAATCTCTTTACAGGGCAATTAATTATTTCAAATGGTACTAAGGACTTACACAGATAACTGAAATAAATTATAAAAGGAATACGCTGACAGATATGGACTAACACAGATTGTACTAGGGAAAGGGTAAACAGAGGATACTGACAATTTGGGATATGACTAGGGTTTTTATGGGATTTTAATAGGATTTGAACAGGATGCAAGATAAAAAGAGCGGGATATGCAGTTCTTGGCTACTGGATGATGTGATACTTACAAGGTACACTTGGGTTTGGTAATTTGGACAGCCAGCAAGGTGTCTGGGCTGTGGGGTCAAGAGATCTTGTCACTGGGACAGCTGGGCTCTCCTGGATGGGAAAAGCTGGTGAAGGTCTGGTGACTGTGGACAGAGGGATGTGTCAGCTGGGCAAAGGGTCTGATCACTGGATTCTCCTAAAAGGGATCAGCGGCCTCTCCTCTTTTTTCCCTGGATTATTGGGTATTTCTGGGTCTGGGTGGGTAGTTCTGCCTGGATCTAGATGGGTGGTTCTGCCTGGATCTGGATGGTCCTGCCTGGATCTCGATCAGTAATTTGTGTCTGGATCTGGTTTTGGGTCTGAGTCAGCAGGTCAGGAAATCAGGCAGTCAGTTGGTCAGGAAGCTGGGAAGTAAGTAAGTGCCTTGTGTTTCCCTGTCTCCCCCTTATATAGCCAGAATGACATCAGAGAATTTTACAATCTGGGGGCAGTACCCAGGAATGAGTCCTATCCTAGGATAGGCCAGGCTATTGATGTCCCCTCCTCCCTCCAGGCTGATTGGTTCAAGGGAAGTGACATCACCTTATGTGTGTATATTTTATGACTCCCTTTGTTTCACAAGTCTAATTTTGTACAAGAATGAGTTATGGAACAAAACTTCACTATTCACCATCATAAAAAGCAGATATGCAGATCCCATATTTCACAAGGAATTTGCCAATTCAAATAACAATTCGGTGCAATGTTGCATCGCCCTTTGGCACAATTTCACAGTTTTTAGGAAAAACATAATATCTAAAATGCTGCAAATGGCTACACATGTGCATACTAGTGTGTGGCATATTCTCCCCAAGTTCAATGTCTCTGGCATTTAAGCTTCACCCAGAAATGCATTTTTCCTGCAATTCCCGTTCCTCAGATGCCAGAAAGACACACATTTTCTCACTGTGCTTGTCTAAAAATCACATAAAATACTACAATAATATTGAATTCTTGTGTTTTTAGGGTGCTGGGCAAAATGTCTTAATGTACAAGAGTTTTTAAAATCAATGGGCCATATTAGTCCCTTTGGTGAGTGGTATTTCCACTCCCCAGCCAAACTGTCTTCCTCCTATGTCAGCCTGAACAAAGGGTTTCCATTAATCCCCTTTGAAGCCATCCAGTGGGTGCTGGTAATGAATCAGAGGAAATTACACCTCCGAGACAACACACAGGGCTTCCCCCTTCCTTTGTCCTTGGGAGCAGTTCTGCCTGGCAGTCTGGTAGAATCTGTAATTATCACAATGTCAGGCCCATAAAAACAGAGCACATGCCCTAGCAGCATCAGTTCACAGGTAGGCGTGAAAAAAATGGAAGGCAAGCTTTCCTGCCAAACTGGATTAACTGAAATTCCTGGGCCTCAGCCAGGCTGATTGAAGTCTTTGTGGGGGGGGGGGGGCATAATGTACATGGCTTTGTGGCACCCGCCCACTTTGAAGTACAATACTATTGCTTGTGTGAGAAACAGTGAAATAGTTGGAGTTTAACTTTAAATGGCTTTTTTTCTGATTTTCAGCAGAGCAAATTCACACGTGTGTTTATTTCAGTTCATTTTGAATTTCCCAATGCGGTTTCTGTAGCACACAGTTTCTTGTTAATTGACCTTCTGGAGTGCTTTTACAGATATGGTCAGTTTCTGGACACATAAAGGTATACTGCCAAGCACCTCTTTGAAATTGACATGAGAAAAAGAAAAACTGTGTTATTTCTTTCATTTCTGAATTCTTTGCCTTTAAAGTGATTTCACAGTACATCAGCTGCCTGGAAATGTATTGCCTCACTTCCTGGTACTCAGCAGAATTAAAACATGCCAGGGTGGGTTTTCATGAAGAGCACAACTTTGTTATGTTTTAAAAATGAAATCACAAGCAAATTGCAAAGCCATCTTGGATGTCATGTGTGCAGCTTCAGTATTCAGAAAACAGAACAGAAAGTGTAGTGCCGTCCTGCATGTTATTATCAGATGGTTTAAATGGAGGTAAAATAAGGCAGAGCTCTTCTTTTGGTGGCATTTCTTGTATTCAGTGCTCACCACACATATGCGTCATGAAAAGAAAAGTGCTGTTTTTCTGCAATATTTCCATGTGGTTTTGAGGTAAAGGGATTTTTGTGGTAATCCTTAAATGTACCCCACAGAGCCCCCCCCACTGCTCTTCTGTGACCTCTTGTTGAGGAAGAGAAGGGCAGAGTTGGGTTCATTTGGTGAAGTTCTTCTTCATCTGGGGACAGCACTCCGGGATCCTCATTGGTCTTTATGTTGGAGGGTATGGAGTGGCATCCTCTTTCCTTCTTTTCCTTCAAGGTCCCCGGGACGGACCACATCAAGCTAGGAGGTGATGAAGTTAATTATCTAGTAGAAGATATATAAAAACACGTTTTAGGATATTTTACTGACATTGTTCCCAGAAGAATTACAACAGTGGGACAATAATTACAACTTACACTTTCTAGGACATAAACATTTCTCATCTTTACCATCACACTAAGTAGATTACTCAATCGGACAAGAACAACAGTTTGACCTTTAAAACAACTTTTTCTTCTATTTATGATAGCATCAAGTAAATTACTCCTTCTGATATAAATATACCTATGCACCTAAATACTGCCCTCTGCTTTTTCTTTTCCTTTCTTCTCATTCTTCTGATGGCTCCCCTGCTTGATTTACCCTTGGCTCATCAACCAGCTGCAAAGTGTGTCTGGGGTGACAACTTTTTAACTGATTGTTGTGGACCCATTTTTCTTCTGAAAGCTCTCCTATGGGGATGCGGAACCTGTTGCCAGGTTAAATTTTGTCTACAATTTCAAAGAAACCGCACCAGGAAGGGAAGGGGAGGGGAAGAATTTTATCTCCTTAGTCTGGTTCCTCTGAAAATGTTACAAATAGACCCTGTCTCCTACTTGGTATTCTTTTTTAGTTGTCTTTAAGTCGTAGTGGGTTTTCCTCCCCTCTTCTGATTTCTCCAGATTCTGCTGACCGTACACAAAAGCATGCTGAAGGTGTTTTCTTAGATTCTCAACTGACTCAATACTTTGGGGAAGGCCGAAACGTGAGAAGATGTGGTTGATCATCAGGGCAGCTTCTGTTTCTGCCTTGCAATTTTGGGCCGGGAGTCATACCACCCATTTGGTAAACAAGCATGTTACTGTTAACATGTACTTGTTTCCCCTAAAGGAGCGAATCACGGGCTCGCTGAAATCTCCTTGTACATGTGACCAAGGCAGTGTCATCCTCCTCTTCTGAAGGGGAGCTCAGTGTGTGAGTGAACTTGGCTGAAATTGTGTACACATAAGTCACCCCTTCAAATATAGATCAAGGTCCTGCCCCATGGGTGGCCAGTGCCAACCTCCCGCAAGATTTCTAAAGTAGTGCGAAACCCCTGATGACTGGCTGTGGCCGTGTCATGGATGTGACTTAGCATTAGGCTTCAGAATGAGGTAGTTACCACCCACTGGTCACATTCAGAGATGGATCTCCTTAACAACACACCGACTTGGATTCCGAACATTTTGGGAGACTTCATCAACACCCTGAGATCCTCTTTCCCAATGTAATCGGTTTCCGTCAGAGGAAAGTTCTTGGGGTCCTCAATGTGTTGGTAAAATTTCTCAATAATCGGATCCCCTTTTTGTGCCATAATTAAATCAGCATCTTGGGTCTCCTTACTCTACTGGGCAGTTGGGAGTTCATTGTGAGCATGTGTCTGGGACCTGGTGACAGCATTGACCTGGATTTCCCCCAACAGGGACTCGATCTCAAGGAGATCCCCTTAGATGGCTCCAGTTTTAGCCAACTGATCAGCCAGGTTGTTTCCAGTTTTGTCTTTTCCCTCTATTCTGGAATTACCCTTAATCCTTTTCCAATAGTTGGGGCATCCCATTAGAGGTGACCAAATCATCAATATTTTATATGAGTTTCCCATGGCTTATTATTTGCACACAGCATGCCTCTGGTTTTCCAATTTATCATTTGCTCCACAAACATGTTCCAGACATAATCTGAATCAGTGATTATGACCAGTTCAGTGTTGCACGGTAGTGTGGATGGCCTGGTGAACTGCCATCAACTCTGCCACCTGACTACTGCGGGGACTGATCTTGTACCCAGCGGTGGATTCTGGGGCATCATCCACCCAGGCATTCCTAACGCCGGCCACCAGTTCCTTTTTCCCGTTGTTGTCAACATGGTAGGAGCACCCGTTTCAAAGAAGGTAGCAGGCGCTCCTCTCCAGAAAGAACCTGGCATGATAACCTGTTCTGAGATGAGTTTGCAGCACACGCTTTTTGCTCACTGTACCTTTCACAGATGGGAAATATCCATTTGCATATCAGTCTTTGTCCCGCCCACATGGGCAGTCCAGCACCGAAATGCTATGGCAATTCCTCTCTGAACAAGAGTACCAAAAGCAACCCCATACACGTGTTTCAGCCTTGTTGGGCCTCATCAGTGAGGTGAAGCTTTGTCTCTCTGAGCACAGTGAGCAGGGAGTCCACGTCTGGTTGCCCCCAGGTAACTCAGGGTGACCAACCCCAAGTTCCTTGCAAACATTTCAAAGAAGGTAGCAGGCGCTCCTCTCCAGAAAGAACCTGTGGGCATCCCCGTGCAAGTTTCTTCTTCATAGACCTTGTGCGAGAAAATTCAAGTACGCCTCCATGTTGTCTTGGGCTTTGAGACTTACGTCTTCAAGACAGTTTTCTCGAGCAAAATCATGCAAGTCACCCAAACCTTGCACAAGGGGACTCTTCTTGTTTTGGCCATATCTGACCTCCACAGGAAAGCCTTGCATGGACAGAATCCAGGAAGTAATTCTGGAATTACTTACATTTCAGGCCCAGATTCTGTCACATTGGAGGTATTGCAAAGGCTGGTGCAGAGTCTCCACAATGATGTGCTCCCCTGGATGAACGGGCGGTAATTTTTCAATGCCCACACCGTTGCCAGGAGTGCCTTTTCACAATCATTGAATTTTTCCTCCACAGAGGCTAAAGTATTGTTTGAATAGAAAATGTCTTGATCGACCTTGTCATGCTTAAGATATAATACTGCTGTTAAGCATGCATTCCAGAACCCTGTCTCCAGGAAGAAATCTTTGTTTTTGAAAGGGTAAGCTAGACAAGGTGCTTGTGAGAGACTTCTTTTGAGTTGTTTCACTGCTTCAGCTTGTTCTGGACCCCGCTCCCACTTGACCCCCCCTTTAACAGATGGACCAGGGGTCTTGTGACCTCTGCGTAATCCTCAATGAACTTCCTACTGTTATTAGTCAGTCCAAGAAGGCTCCTTAGTTCACTTAGAGTTGTGGAGTCTTTCAATTTTAGTAGTGCTTCCACTTTCTTTGCCTGGGGACAGAGACCCTCAGGGGTGATTTTATGTCCCAAGAAGTTTACACAGGTCCTACACCACTGTGCCTCCCGGACGGACAGTTTGGCTCTGGCAACATTTAATTGGGTTAGAACATAGCGGATCTCCGCTACGTGTTCCTCCACAGTTGAGCTTTTAATGAAGACATCATCCACCTAGGCCAGGTTACCCCTTTAACCCAAGTCGGGCATGGCCTTGTGTAGAAAGATGTTGAATTAATTGCCGGAGTTTATGTATCCAAAGGGAGTCCAGGTCCATGTGTACTGCTGCCACACGAAGGTGAAGGCCAGCTTGTACTGGTCCTCCCTACTGATGGGTACTGTCCAGCATCCATTGTTCAGGTCAATGATGGTGTACACCTTTGACCCCTGGATATGGGCCAGTGTTAAGACTGATTTTCTAAACTCGGGTTTGGTGGACATATTTATAGAAGTCCAACCTATATTGTGACAGGGACAACTCTGGGAAGCTGTAGCCAAACCAGTTTAAGGTAGCAGTGACAGGCGGTCTAGGCTAAGTTCTTCAGAGGGTTGAGAGTGTAAAGGGTCCACAATGAGGTCACACAATGGGAGTCATAAATTACACTTAGACAGGATTTATAAATATACAGTTATTTAATTATGGCGAAACACACTATAAGAAAAATGAATACAAGCAGGTAGACTTATCAACCAATACCATCAAACTAAAAATACATCTGTACAGTCAAAGGTTCATGTGCATAATACCAATCAAAAAACTCCTGCAAGGGAATGAATAGGTGCGTATCACACACAAAAAAGGTCCACAGAGATAATCCCTAACTAATATTGTCCAACCCTAAATTGTCTGGGGCCTTGTGTCATATTGTTCAGGATACAATAACAATGAATTTAGGATGCAGGAAAAATGTAGGTAGGGTCTCTGGGGTCCAGTGATGGATTCTTAGAGTCAGGGTTCAATATAGACAAGTGCCCAAAATTACCCCCAACAGTCAGAAGTCTTGTCAAGGCAAGTAATGGCAAAGTCAATGGTGTTAGAATAAAGGTTATTATAAGTCCATTGACTTATAATGGGAGTGCAGGGGTATGTTAAAAGCTCAGTAACTTGCCCCCTCACTCCGAATCTTCCCGAATCTTTTCAGAACAAAGGAAGGGTGCCCTGGCTTGCTTTTCCCACTGAATTCCGCGGTTCACGATTTTCACGGGTTCCATGTTTGAGTGATTCTCCAGTTAGAATCTTTTGCTGGTGCAAGGACTCTTGATGAAGAAATGCAGAAACAAACAATGCAGCACTCTTCCTGGGACTGGAGGCAGGTCAGAAAAGCAGGTTTCGGACCATGCACGCCGTGCACAGCGATGCAGAAGGACTCAGTGGCCACGGTCGGACTTTACGGTCTTTCTCGGGTCCCCTTGGTTCTAGGACATCGAAATTTCGCAGAGGATGTCGTTGCAGTGACAGCTTTTTCAGCAGAAACTCGGAAAGGCAAAGAAGATAACCCGATAGCCCAAAAATGAAGCTGGTCAGCCACAGGATGATTCCCGGGCACTTCCGAAGGCAGTTTTTGTGCTGGACACTGAGTAGGCTTCGGGAATGGATGGTCCATCCACTCATGGGGTTCTAGCACCTTCGCAGGCCTACTGGAGATCACGCGATAGACAGGGCTCCACCAGGCCTGTAGCAAAAGTTGGTTGCCAGGCCTCCTTCAGACAGTTTTCAGGTTTCCTTGCGGGTCTTCTCAGCTGGACGGATTCTTGGCTCATTCAGGTTCTTCCAGAATCTCTAAGAAATGTATGCAAGGGCCCTATTCTTATCCTAAAAGCCAGGTAGGAGTTGAAACTCCCACTAACCAATGGCAGAACTAGCCCAGACACACACCCCACAGTGGTCCAATCAGGACCACTGGCTGGAACACTCATGCATACCACTCAGACACACAGAAACCAGGATGTGTATTAGGGTCAGACTGACCCAGCCCACATCCTGCTTGCAAACACACAAAGCCCTCCAATAGCGCACCAAAAGCTGCTGCTTTTCCGGGCACTGGAAGTCCCTATAAGGATCTTTCTGGACTATGAGGCCAGGAAGAAGGCTAAACAACAAGATGCAAAATGAATAGGCGAAAAACCTTGTGGCATGGCCATGTTTGACCAGTAGTAACAGTAAGTAGCCAAACCCGGCAAACGCAGTTAAGCTAAAACAAAATTCCCCAAAAAGTGGGGAAAAGTCACTGCTACCACCAGCCCATCTTTTAAGCACCTCTAGAGTAACAGAAAAATCCTTTGAGTGTTAGTCTAGGGCAAAACAAAAATGAACCCCATTGCACTACAGTGTAAGCTGCTGTGTGCAATGATAAAAAGTTAACACATGTGATACAAAAGTAACCAAGTAGCAACATATTCACAAGACTAAGGGGAACACTGTTTCCCAGTACTGATAGCCTTAAGGACATATCAGTTTCCCCATAACATGTGAGCAAAGGCCAGTACAGTGAAGCTTAGGGCTTCACTGCATTGCAAAAAGTACAGGTCAGATTGAAAAATAAAAGCAAAACATGTGGGGGTTCCATAAGGATCGAAGGAAAGGTGCAGTAAAGAGAATCTTTCCTAACACCCAGTCCCTGGTCAATGTAGGGAAGAGACCTTCAGGACATTTGGACCTGTTTGTTTAGCTCCCTAAGGTCTGCGCAAAGTCTCCATTGGCCATCTGGTTTTAAAATCTGCAGTACCGGATTATTAAAGGTACTGTGGACTGGGCAAATGATCCCACGGGACTCTATGTTTTTTATCATTTCTGTAAGGGACTCCATAGACGCGAGTGGCAAGTGATCTTGCTTCATGAATACAGCAGTCATTCCATGGTCTGTGGTAATTGAGGTAGAATGTATCTCGGTGTGACCAGTCGTACAAGTCCACAGCAAAGATATCTTGAAAATCCGAAAACACCTGTTTCAACTTTGGCTTTTGTTCTTCGGTCTCACAGGCATCAGCAAGATTGACCCGTTCTTCAACCATCTGTCTGATGCCTGGGAAGACTTTGGGTTTCGCGATCTCGGCGGCATCCTCCGGCTTTGTGGAGAGATCTCTGGTGAGGGTTTTGACCTGGACAGAGGGATTCAGGTAGGAGAGGCAGTCATTGTGGACCTGGAATTTCACCTCATCCTTTCTGATGTCACAGGTCACCTCTTCCCCCTGTAAGGGCAGGAACAGTACACCAGGAAATTCCCCCCTTGCCGGGTGAAGATCCTTTTTGGTGGTATGTCAATTTACAGTCATAGCAGTCATTGGGGATTGGTCCTATGATTTCATTTCCTAAGTCCATGGAAAAATGCTGGTTATCAACCGCCATTCAAATAAACGTGTCTGCGCCCAGAGTGATACTCGTAGGTCACTGTTATCAACCAATATCGGATTGGTGTTGTGTTCTAAGTCAACTGATGGTGTTGGGTTAACTACAACCCCTGCTGTTGGAGATGGTGATTCAGGTGTACATAAGTGTCCGTATTTTGGAGTTTCTGTCCTCTCTTAATTTTTAAGTAAAGTGGGAATTGTAAGGTCCATCCTGGGATGGTGACCTCCTCTCCAATTTGAATTTCAACTGCATATGGTAGCAATTAAGCTGACCGAAATGCCTTTTCAGAATTATCAAAGCCCATAAGGTTGCCCCCCAGTCGGGACCAGGCCTTTAAGGACTAAATGAATTGCAAACCGAATGAGGATGTCACTACCTAAATCAAGTGTGCAGAAGGGACATCTCACATGACCAAACAATTATGCTCTATGCTTTTATCACCTATGGACATTTTTAGCATACACCTGCTAGGCAGGAGATATTTGCAAATGGGAATTTCCAGGCCCATTTCCCATTCATCAGCTAATTTAAATGTAGGAATGGTCGGATCTGTTGGGTGTTTCCTGAAAAATGCTCAGCTGATGAAGCGTTTTCATTATTCAGGCACACTCTGGCGAGAACAGGCTCCCTCCCCTCATTTAACTGAATAGCGAGGAACAGCTGTTCACCTATCTTCTGAATATCAGACCGGCTTTGAGCTGGTTTTTCATCACTTTTGACTATAGATCTTGGATTTTCAGATTGGGGATCGGTATAAAATTTCAAGGTATTTCCTTACACTGCCACTTGAAACTTGAAGGAAGGTTGATTTTCAGGAATGGAGAGGCATTTCCATCACCATTTTGTTGTCCTACAGCAATTACAGGGATGTCAGGTATTTGATTGTTTTGAAAACGGAACTCAATTTTGTCAGATTTGCGTTCAACCATGTGGCCATTTAAACTGACATAGTTGATGCTTTGTTTTAAATTATTTGCCGGTTAGTCTGAGTCCAGAGGACATTGTTCACACAGTCTATCAGGGGAGAAAACCTCCAAAGGAGGTCATGTCCTAATAGACAGGGGGTTCCTTCTGGAGTCGCAACTATTACTTGGTGCTTCACCTTGTGTCAACCCAAATTTCATTCCCGTCGAAGTTCTGAACTTGTCAGGAAGAGGGGTAAGAGGGATCTAGTGTCTCCCCCCCACTCCTGACATTAGCTGCTGAAAGGCCCTTTTGGGCAGTAGAGTTTCTTGGGATCCAGTATCCACCAGTGCTATACATTGCCCTTGCAGTCAGACGGGAGCATAGAACCTACCTTCTTTTTCTCCTCCAGTGAGCAAAGGAAATGGGCATTTTGGGCAAGCTGGGTGGTTAGTTTCTGTATTTTGGACTCCGACACTGGGGAATCCTGGACAGTTTTCTGTGTCTGAGTTCGGGAATCTGTAAATAAAATTTGGCCTCCTGAAATAGGTGGGATTTAAGAATCACCTTTTTTCCTTTAGCCCTGTACTCTCCCCCCTTACCTGGAGACAGTCACTAGAACCGGTTTGTGGGGAGGATCCCTCAGTTGCTGTTACATTCACAGGAAGATATTTCCAGGGTTTAGGGATCGGGGATTCTGAATCAGACCCCACCTCTACCCAGTCTGGGTTGTGGTCCTTTGGGACACACTTTATTTGGGAGGAATTCCATCGTCCTTGAAGGAGAATACTTTTTTCCAGAATCCTCCAAGGATTCTTCCCCTTCAAACTGGAGGACACTGACTTCCTCCACAAAATGGGCCTTTTTCCATCTCTTTGTTTCTCCTACTCACCCTCTGTTCCCTGGGTTGCAGGTTTTAGGGGGGGGGAGATTTTAGTTATGGTTCCGGGTTGTCTAGGTGCTTTTCACCGGTGAGGAAGGAAGCTTCCTCTAGGGCTATGCATCCCCCTTCTTCCCGTGCCTCCTTCTCTGGAGCCGGTTGGTTATCAGGGTTCTCTCCCCATCATTGTTCCGGGTTGCCAGACCCTTGGTTTGAGTTACTCTGAGCTGCCATGTTTATCTGAGGGTTCTGTTGAGACCTCAACATGCAAATCAGATCTTTAGTTAGGTTCTTGACCTGGTGCTCCAGTTGGGACACCGGCTCTGTCTGGTAAGGGGGTCTTGAATCAACTCTGGATGGCTCTCAGGAAGGGTAAATATCCCTTCTACCGGAGTAACCTGGGTACTGGGGGTTTCGCTGGTAGCCCTCCACCCTTGGCCTGCCCTCTACCGGATTTGGTGGTCTGGACTCCGGGAGAGTAAGGAGGGTTGTCCTGAATGTTTGGGTTTTGTTGGGGTTTTGAGGGCACCTAGGGAAAAAACTTAAACCAGAATTTGGGAGATTACTGCCCTCCTGAGGGAAGTTAGGAGGGAAGATCCCTGGGGCCATACTCACCTAATTGAGCCGGGGGAGTCCACACATACCCCAAGATGGGTCTGTTGGCCTTATATCTAGGGCTGATGTAATTGGCAGAGTTAGAGGCCACATTTGTGGGGTACCCTACCTGACTACCACCTGCTTGTGATTGATCAGAGGGTCTTCTGATTTGGTTGGTTTTGGAAAGGTGGATTTTTAGCGCCCCATGTCTAAGTCCAAAATGGGGGCAGCCTTCACCTCTGCCACCTTGGCGTTGGTTGGTTTGGGGTTTTTGGTTGGATTATTTTTTTTCTAGAGGCTTTTGGACCTCGTAGATCCGGTAGCTTGCTTTATTACCCAGTCCAGGGTCCTGTAATCATGAAAATCCCTTACCAACTTTGTCATGATATATTTTGAGAGTGCATGAAAATAGGTATATATAAATTCCCTACTATTCATGCGCACCAGCCTAGTAGTTTGCGCAAATGCCCATTTTAGTTCCTGAACAAATTCTCTTGGGGCCTGATCCTCTCCACACTGCAGATTGTAGGCTGCCTTGCGGGCCTCCTCTGGGTTTCTGTGTGTGGCCAAGTGCTTCAAGATGGCCGCCTTGTAGGTGGACCACTTTGAATGGTTCTGGTCTTCCAGCCCAGCAAAGAAGCTGGAGTTCTCTGGAGAGAACGTCCATTTGCAAATTTGTATGGATTTCTGGTTATTTTTAAAATTGTAAAAGAGGTCATCATCTGTTCATATAGCTCCAGAAGCTCCCAGACATAATATTTGGCATTCTTGTGGTACAACATCCTAAAACTTCTAATAGCTTTAATCTGTATAATGGGGTCTTTCACCAGAGTCCTCTTTTGTTTATTAGCCTACTGTTGCCGCTGTGCCTGAGTCCATTCGCCCTCAGACTCAGAACTGCTGCTAATTGAGGTACCCTCGTTATCCTCTATGCACTCCCTAATTATTCGAGCTTGTGAGTTTCTCCCAGAATGATGGGGCCTATTCTCATCTCCCATGGTATGCCTTAGGCTCTTAGGGTCACTCCCCTTGAACTCCCTCTTTCTTACAGAGAGTAGTCTTCTGACTCCTGCCTGCTTCCAGGGTTGGTGGGGAACCTCCCGCCCCCACTTTATTGATTGGGTGGAGGTTTTCAGAATACACTTTTGGGGCCTCAATTCAGACTTCTTTTTCTCTGCAAAGTGAATTAAGTGCTTCTTTTGTAGGAGATGTTTCTGCAGGTCTTTCTCCCTGATTTTCTTCTCATAGGAGCTTTCCTGGTCAAATCCATCAGCCATGCCATTTTTTAATCTGAACAGGGATGCCTGCTCATCAGTTTCTGATGGACACTGACCTGTCAGCTCAATCATGCTAGGCATATTTAAGTCTAGCTGTCTCAAGGTTTCCAGTTCATGTGAACCTGTAGACATGAAGTCAGCAGTGCCTTGTGCATAGGAGCTGGTAAATGGGTTTCAGGCCCTTGTACAGAGTGCATCACACTGTGATCAGGGGTTGCCCTGCCACTCTCTACTTGTTCGGGGTCCCTCAAGTTTTGATTCAATCTAGCACACTCTTTTTCTAACTTCCCAAGTTTTAACTTTTCAGCCCTTACCTCTTGATAGTGGGCAAAGGCATGAGCCTTTTACTCTGCTATCAGGGATTGACTTGCCTCTGTTACCTTCCCTTGGGCTGTACCTGGCTCTGGAGTCCCCTGTTCTCATTGCAGAGGGTATAATTGTCGTGTTGTGCTTTTGCATTGCCTGGGAACACTGAGGCCATTTTTGTTGCAGGAGATGCATCTCCTGACTCTGAACATTTTTGGCTTGGGTGGTCTCTTCTAGAGCACCTTCTACTTGTCTCATGCACCCTAATACACTTCCATATTCAGGTTTTAGTTCATTCAGTTGCTGGAAGTCTGACTCTCTTTTCTGTAGCACTGTCTTTAATTTGCACACTGCCTGGTATAGGGCATCCTGTTCTTGATACAGGGTGCACACTTGTTCAGTCAGTTCATATCTTTGTTGTTTTATAGTGCCTAACATCTGGCGCTATTGGTCAAATTCTGTTTGGAAATGGAGTTCCTTAATGATTAACTTATTATTCTCATCTTCCAATTTCTCAATCTGATTTTGTAAAGTGGTTATCTGCTATTAGCAGACTCTATTATATTTTATGTGTTGGTTCAAAGTCAACCTTTTCTTTACTCTTTTAATGTCGCTAATCGGCCTCCTGTTCTGAATTGATTTGTTGCTGTGCTGTCAACTCTTCTTTTAACTGTTTGATATGGTTTTCAAATTCTACCTCAGATTTTTGGCTCTCTTGCAATTTTTCTTCTACCTTCACTCTAGGTTTGATTTAAGAGGCCAGACTAGTGTTGGGCAAAGGTTATGCTTTCTTGGTATTTTTCCTCCATGACTACCATGTGGAGGTATATGTAGGCAGTGAATCGGACCATTTTAAGCTGCTCCTCTTTAATATCCAGAGTCATATAGAACTCAGTCAAGTCTTGATGTAACAGGCCACTGTTTTGCCACACATCCATGTTCATGGAGGTGACCTGTTGCATCATGCTGGCTAGCCAGGCTTCCAGCTACTGCTCCACCCATTCCCCTCTAATGAATAGTTTGGCAGAAGGTACTGCCTAGCTATATTAATCTCTAAGGTGCTCATTATGAAGAGTGTTCTTCCTTCATTTAATTATCTATGCAAGGACACATCTATACTCTGCTTTTGTCTAGTTTAGGATTAAGTTTACTACATTTTTACACGCAGGCCTAATGCCGAGGGTTTACATTTTGGTGCGGCGCCTTCCAGTGTAACACAGTTTTCTTATCAGTAAAGGTATCACTACCTTCACTGAGTTAGCCTGCTGTGTTAAGCTGTCACAGGTGGAAACACTTACTTCAATCACGGCACGAGCCCCCAACGTGTAACGGATTTTATGACACTGCACACTCCAACCTGGGACTTCTTCGACTGACACTGAAGGTGGCACACAATAAAAAATGCCTTTTTATTTTTAGTTGAACCCTGGGTTATTTCTTGAGAAAGCACCCAACCCGTCTCACAGCCATATTAACAAATACCCTGTGTCGCAATGGACCATGAACCAGTAGGCTATTATTCTCATCTTCCAATTTCTCAATCTGATTTTGTAAAGTGGTTATCTGCTATTAGCAGACTCTATTATATTTTATGTGTTGGTTCAAAGTCAACCTTTTCTTTACTCTTTTAATGTCGCTAATCGGCCTCCTGTTCTGAATTGATTTGTTGCTGTGCTGTCAACTCTTCTTTTAACTGTTTGATATGGTTTTCAAATTCTACCTCAGATTTTTGGCTCTCTTGCAATTTTTCTTCTACCTTCACTCTAGGTTTGATTTAAGAGGCCAGACTAGTGTTGGGCAAAGGTTATGCTTTCTTGGTATTTTTCCTCCATGACTACCATGTGGAGGTATATGTAGGCAGTGAATCGGGCCATTTTAAGCTGCTCCTCTTTAATATCCAGAGTCATATAGAACTCAGTCAAGTCTTGATGTAACAGGCCACTGTTTTGCCACACATCCATGTTCATGGAGGTGACCTGTTGCATCATGCTGGCTAGCCAGGCTTCCAGCTACTGCTCCACCCATTCCCCTCTAATGAATAGTTTGGCAGAAGGTACTGCTTAGCTATATTAATCTCTAAGGTGCTCATTATGAAGAGTGTTCTTCCTTCATTTAATTATCTATGCAAGGACACATCTATACTCTGCTTTTGTCTAGTTTAGGATTAAGTTTACTATATTTTTACACGCAGGCCTAATGCCGAGGGTTTACATTTTGGTGCGGCGCCTTCCAGTGTAACACAGTTTTCTTATCAGTAAAGGTATCACTACCTTCACTGAGTTAGCCTGCTGTGTTAAGCTGTCACAGGTGGAAACACTTACTTCAATCACGGCACGAGCCCCCAACGTGTAACAGATTTTATGACACTGCACACTCCAGCCTGGGACTTCTTCGACTGACACTGAAGGTGGCACACAATAAAAAATGCCTTTTTATTTTTAGTTGAACCCTGGGTTATTTCTTGAGAAAGCACCCAACCCGTCTCACAGCCATATTAACAAATACCCTGTGTCGCAATGGACCATGAACCAGGGCGGTGTGTAACAATGAAATATTTATTTATTTTTAGAATTCAAATGAAAAAACCAGAGCAAAACTAAATTTGGGGCAGCAGCCACCACAGTGTGGCAATACAAATGTAAAACCTTATAACACAGTTAATTCAACTTCTAACATAAAATACATGCACCTTTAATAGAAATGGAAACAAAATCACTTTTCTTCACAATCACAGATGAAACATAGGTTATGCACTCCAACTACAACATTTCCCCCAAACACCTGGTGACTAAATTCTGTGAGGGTGGAAAGCAGTGGCAATGAGTCAAAAAGAAGAGGGAAAATCAGATTTAAGATTCAGCCCAGCACCCCAGAATGGGAGGCCAAAACGAAAACTAAAAACCCTCAAAATGAGCAAAAGGACATACTCAGATCTTAGTGGTTATTTAGAGACTAGTTTACACTTGCGGTAGGATAGCTAGGACAGAAATTCATGTGGCTACACTACAGAAATGAGGAAGCTTCTAGGCTACTGAGTAGGGCACTAAAGCAACCTGAACACAGTTGAGAAAATCAATGTTGGGAGGAAAACAATGCACAGGAAAACACACGCGGGAGGATTGGAATTTCTTATTTCACACTGGCTTTAAACTAGTAAACAGCTAAGAACATGGGCTTAGCAGTCAAAATTGGAAATTGTTTTTTGGGATGGGAAACAAAGGCACAGAACATATTGGATACTGAGGGGAAGGGATGACTCTTTATAGGATGATAGTGTAGGTTTTTCTAGGGGAAATGGAAGTTGGATTTTAAAGAAAAGCAAAATACACTGGCAGATTCGGTTTTGTTAGCACAATGACTAGTTCTACTGACACTATATTTTAAGTACTATAATTCTTAAAGAAAGGCACTTGACTTGAGGTGGTTGGGTTTGAATTGCAACCAGCTCACGTGAATATCTTTATAGGGAAATTAATTAATTCAAATAGTACTAAGGACGTACACAGATAACTGAAATAAATTATAAAAGGAATACGCTAACAGATATGGACTAACACAGATTCTTCTAGGGTAAGGGTAAACACAAGATACTGACAATTTGGGATATGGCTAGGGGTTTTATGGGATTTTGATAGGATTTGCACGGGATGCAAAATAAAAAGAGCAGAATATGGAGTTTTTGGGTAATGCGTGATGTGATACTTACAAGGTACACTTGGGTTTGGTAATTTGGACAGCCATCAAGGTCTCTGGACAGCGCGGCCAAGGATCTGGTCACTGCACAGCGGGGTAAAACTGGTCACTTGGACAGCTGGGCTCTCCTGGCTGGGAACAGCTGGGCAAGGTCTGGTCACTGTGGACAGTGGGAGGGGTCAGCTGGGTAAAGGGTCTGGTCACTGGATACTTCTAAAGGGGATCAGCGGCCTCTCCTCTTTTCTCCTGGGATTACTGGGTATGCTTGGGTCTGGATGGGTGGTTCTGCCTGGATCTAGATGGGTGGTTCTGCCTGGATCTGGATGGTCCTGCCTGGATCTGGATCAGTGGTTTGCCTCTGGATCTGGTTTTTGTGTCTGAGTCAGCAGGTCAGGTAATCATACAGTCAGTCAGTCAGTCCGGAAGCAGGGAAGTAAGTCCCTTGTGTTTCGCTGTCTGCCCCTTTTATAGCCAGAATGACATCAGAAAATGTTACAATCTAGGGGGCAGTACCCAGGAATTAGTCCTATTCTAGGATAGGCTAGGCTATTGATGTCCCCTCCTCCCTCCGGGCTGATTGGTTTAAAGAAAGTGACATCATCTTATATGTGTTCATTTTATGACCCCCTTTGTCACACACGCCTAATTTCTTTACAAGAATGAGTTATGGAACAAAACTTCACATTTACACTAGTCACGATCATAAAAGGCAGATATGCAGTTCCTGTATTTCACAAGGAATTGGCCAGTTCAAACGCCAATTCTGTGTGATGTTGCATCGCCCTTTGGCATAATTTCACCGTTTTCAGCAGAAACATAATATCTAAAATTCTGTAAATAGCTACACATGTGCATACTGGTATTTGGCATATTTAATGTCTGTGCCATTTATGCTTCACCCAGAAATGCATTTTTCCTGCTATTCCTGTTCCCCGGGTGCCAGAAAGATACACATGGCCCCATTGTGCTAAAAATCAGATAGCATACTAGCATAGTATTGAATTCTTGCTTATTTTGGGTGCTGGGCAAAATATCTTGATGTCCAACTGTTTTTTAAATAAATTGGGCCAGATTAGTCCCTTGGGTGGGTGGTCCTTCCACTCCCCTAGCCAAACTGTCTTCCACCTATTTCATCCTGAACAAAGGGTTTCCATGACTCCCCTTTGAAACCATCCAGTGGGTGCTGGGAATGAATGCATAGGAAATCACACCTCTGAGGCAACACACAGGGCTTCCCCCTTCCTTTGACCTTGGGAGCAGTCAGTTCTGCCTGGCAGTCTGGTAGAAACTGTAATTATCACACTGTCAGGCCCAGAAGAACAGAACACATGCCCTAGCAACATTAGTTCACTGATAGGTGCAAATAAAATGGGAGGCAAGCTTTCCTGCCATACTGGTTTGACTGAAATTGCTTGGCCTCAGCAAGGCTGATTGACGTCTTTGTGGGGGGAAAAAGCATAATGTGCATGGCTTTGCAGCCCCCAACCCCTAAGTAAAATAATATTTCTCGTGCGAGCAACAGTGAAATATTTGCCATTTAACTTTAATACCATTTTCTTGATTTTCAGTAGAGCAAATTCACACGTGTGTTTATTTCAGTTCATTTTGAGTTTCCCAATGTGGTTTCTATAGCACACAGTTTCTTGTTAATTGACCTTCTGTAAGCGCTTTTACAGATACAGTCAGTTTCTGGACACATAAAGATATACTGCCAAGCACCTCTTTGAAATTGACATGAGAAAAGGAAAAACTGCTTTATTTCTTTAATTTCTGAATTCTTTGTCTTTAAAGTGATTTGCCAGGACATCAGCTGTCTGGAAATGTATTACCTCACTTCTTGGTACTCAGTAGAAGTAAAACATGCCAGGGCGATTTTCATGAAGAGCACAACTTTGTGATGTTTTAAAAATGAAATCACAAGCAAATTGCAAAGCCATCTTGGATGTCATGTGTGCAGCAAAGAAACAGAACAGCAAATGTAGTGCTGTTCTGCATATAGGTTATTTTCAGATGGTTTAAAAGGAGGTAAAATAATGCAGATCACTTCTTTTGGTGGCATGTCTTCTATTCAGTGCTCACCACACATATGTGCCATGGAATGAAAAGCACAGCCGTTTTTCCACAAAATTTCCAAGCGGTTTTGAGGGATTTTTGTTGTGGGCCTTAAATGTACGCCACATAGTCAACAACTGAGGCAATGAACCAAAATGAATGTTTGATTTCCGGACAGACAATGCATACATTAACACTTTTGAAAGCCATACATATTTTAAAAAGACAGATAGAGATGAAAGGGAGTGTAACATTTAAATTCCACTAGATAACCTGAACTTCCAAAAGATCCCCCAAGAAAATTGGGAACAATAGTTGTCTGTACAGAAAGTCAGAATCTTGGGTGAATACGTAAAGTAGATACACCAACATTCATTGTGGTCTAAATACATAGGAAACCTTACCAAAGCTATTATTTCAGTCACATGCATATACTAGAAATCATCCACACCACATTGCACATAGGAACATATTGCTAGTAGGAAATATGTAGCAAATGCACTTTTCTGTGTGACATTTTGTTGATACAAATTACTGTTTTGTTATTAGAGAAAATACATGCTAGGTAATTTATGTTGAACATGTGTAGTGAACACATAACCTATAATGGTTGATAGGCCATGTGTAATAAAATGCGAATTGGATTGTATTATTTAGATAAATATGTTAAGAATGATTTAGAAATATAATTATTAGACTGATAGAGCGAATGTATATGTGTACGGTTTCTTAGTGAGATTTCTACAGGCTTGCCAATTCTTGTTTCTGTAAACAAGCTTCAACGGTATCTATATTTTTTACTGTGGTGACCTCCCAAGCATAAATGTAGGGGACCAATTTTCAAGCTATTTTATTTGAATAAAAGGGATTTTTTTATTGGTAATACAGCCTGTTTTGTGTCCCAGAATAGTGGTGGGAATTATATACCTGGCAGTGTTAAATTAAAAATACCCACTTAGCGAAGAAGAATTATAACACATCCATTTATCTTAACAGCACATTCTTGGTAACTCCTAATTTGAATTGTGTATCTATGCTTTGGTATATTTACAATGAGTGCATTTGTCCATGCTTACCATGTGTCTTCTTCATCCATACTTTAGCGATTGTACATTCTGAGAGGGTGCTCTCTGAGAACTGTACTGCTCTTGTACCGTTGCTATACGGCTACTGATCTGTGCATCGTCGTCTGTACTACAGCCGTTATACCGTCCTTGTGGCTGCTATTGTTAAAATATTGTATTCTATTATATTTTAGTGTATAAAGCATGAACCTAGCTCAAGAGCGGTGGAGTGCTGTACAAGGTTTCGGTAGCCAGTGCTTGGGATGGCATCGTTTAACAGTAATGCAGTATAGTGAGCCACGTTCTGTACATCTATTGAGATTAGTCGAAGGTCAGGTGCTGTTGGAAAAGCCATGTTTTGAGAGATTTGCCAAATTGGATAATTGTGGAGACATTCCGAGTCGATTCTGGGATCGAGTTAAAGATGGTGGGTGGGTGAATGGTAAGAGAAGGATGGTTTGTGGGTGGACTAGTTCGTCTGGATGTGATGTGATGGCTTTGTAGACAAAACATATAGCCTTGACTAGTATACTGGCATAGAGAGGAAGCCAATGTAGTTTGCATAGGACAGGGGTGGTTCAGTCAAATTTCCACTCACACATAATATGATGTGCTGCAGCCTGGTGAACTACTTTTAGGGGCGACAAGTGAGTGGATGGGAACCCTGCCACTAAAGCATTTCTGTTACGCTCACCTGGTTCCCACAGGGGTGTCGATCGGACCCGGACAGCTGCGGGCTCCACCAACGTGATGCGTAGTGAAGAGATGACAGTTTGGACTGGCCTGCCTAATCTTGTCTGCTGGACTCGTAGAAGTATTCTCCTTCAAGTGGAGAAAGGGATTTAGCCACCCGTGGACTTTAGTGATGTCCCCCCCCCCAACTGTTCTCGTTCTCCCCACTAATCACCTCCAAAATCCCCTCTTGGTAATCTCACCTTATGTTTTTAAATGATGAGCTCTCCATCCTGCATGGCATGTAGGGGCGCGTAGATACCAGTTACTTCACTGGTTTGAAGTAACTGGAGGAGTTCCGGAGGAATATTGACTGCAGTGTCTATAAAGTTCAAAGAGTTCAATATGTCCGATGTTCACTCTTGTTCCATTCCCTCGTTAGGTTGCAGCTGGGTCCAAAAGAATATTGCCTGGAGGCAGCTGATGGCGTTCAGGTAAGAGTCTGTATTACCAAACACTGTCCGGTAAAAGTTGCATGAGTTTAACTTTCTGTTTTCTCTCCCTTTAAAGGTGCGGCATAGAAAGATGCAGCGAATTAAAGGATAATACCTCAGGTGGGAAAGCAGGTAAGCCTATGGTGGCAAAGATATTGTCTTTGTCGGTTTTCTCGGCTCACCTTGTTATTCCTTTTATTTTCCCCCCGGGTGCTGGGTTTCGACGAAGAAAATGATGGAGGCAGAGCCGAGTTGAAAGATGCGGTGGACTGGTGAGTATAACGCGGCGCTGCTGCTGGTGAAGCGACGCATGCTGAAATAATGTCTTTTCCAGGCTCGGAGATGTGCTGGGTCCGGAATCAGGTAAGGAATCAAATAATGTCCGTGATCTAACCTTTTCTCCTTTCTTTTCCTTTTGTCTAGGAGCTCCGGATTCAAGGCGGGCGTGGCAGAAGACTGGATGCTGACTTGCAGACACAGTGAGCGTTACGCTGCTGGATGCAGAATAACACAAAGCATGAGCTGCTGTTCAGGCATGGTTTAAATATCCTGCAAAGTAGTCCCAGGTAAGAAGTTCCCCAGAACCACACCCGAGTAAAAAATAGTCCCTGTAATAAAATAGTCCCATCCAGGCCTCACGTTGGCTTGGACTCATTTGCAGCATGGTCTGCATAAGGTAAGTAAAGTCTATGAGCCTGGCGCTTAAGGTGCCAGGACAGAATCCAAACAGCCCCCAGCCGGGGCTGTTGGGGTTTTAATGAGTATCTGGATGCCTGCTCCCAGGGCTGATGGACTCGATCCGGATGCCCGGGGGTAGGCATCATGACAATTTCCCCATAAATGTGCATTGCCACAACGGCCTGCACTATGCTCTGGAAATCCTGCGATGGGATGAAGAGTTTGATTTTGTGTACTCTGGAGATTTGGAGCCCTTTGGCTTTGTTTTTATTGAAGGACAGGCTGCTGTCAATGGTGAAGTCTGAGCAATTTGCTGAATCCAAGTGTTGCGGGTTAAGTCCTTCTGGGCGTGTATCATTAAGCCATTCTTGAACAAGTTGTTGTTTAGTGGGGACTGATGGAATGAATTTGGTCTTTGCTAAGTTTGACGTAGACAGCCAACATCCTAGACTGTATGATGGCTTGGTAATTGCGGAGCTGACTGATGTACTGTCCCATGTATAACTGAGTATCATCTGTGTATTGGTGGATGGCTATATCAGCGGTTTTGAGCAGTGTACCCAAAGGCTCCATGTGAAGGGTAAGAAGGATCGTGAGAGAATGGAACCATGGGGGTGTAGGGATACTGTGTATGGAGGCAGTAAGTGAGCAGCAAACAGGGGCAAGGGGATTAATGTGGGGATTATGGACATCAAATGGTTAGTGCACATTACAAAAGGAAATGCACATTCTTGCACTAAGCATGTGTTTAAAATGCTAGGAGTTCAGGATATACAGGTCAGCTGTCTGGTTTGCACTGTATACATGCTAATCTAAACTAACCCATTAATACCGTTCCCATTCATTTATAACATGTATTTAACAAAGCAGTGCAAAGCAGAAACAGTTGACAGGTTGCAATTGAAGTGCTTTTTGCAATGGATTTAAAATGTGCAGGCACAGTTCACTGGCTCTGATTTCATAACACCAACTACGAGTAAGAAGCAATGTTGAGAAGGCACTATTGTATGCTGCAGGAAGCAATTGTTGCAAACATATTTGGAAAGTTGTTCTCCAGGGGGATAAATTCTGACCAGCTTAGGTGATGTGTATACTTCAGAAAAAGAGGCAGGTTTTGTTGAGTGACAGGGATAGATTTTAAGAGGAAGAGATCCAGGGGGTGTGGGTCAGACTGACAGAGGCTTCCAGGCAGATGAACAACAGCTGAGCAGAGGACAGGCAATGGATGGGGGAGCAGTTATCCTGGCATAGAGTTTGCATTATCCCTGTGGGCCAGAGGCCGTGACTGCATTTGCTGCCAAGCTGACCAGAGAGGAGTGTCCGGAGAACACAGAGAGAATTTTCTGTGTGCGAGGTGAGCATGCCAGTAAAACGTGAGGGCAAGACAGAATGAATGGATTTTTCCTTAGTCAGCCAGAAGTGTTCAATGTGTAATTGATCAATGTCACATGCAAATGTATTTCTAAATGGCAAAAGAGTTTGTTATTAAGCCTGGCTTTTTACAAGTCGCACGATCCAAGGTTGGAGAAACTGATTACGGTCCATTATTATTGAATGGTGTTTATTTTTAAACTGTTTTTTTTATTAACTGCTCCTTCACAGTCGTCTGAGTCTAGCGTACTATTTTTCAAAAGAGGTTGCATGAGACCAGTCTTGAGGATGTCTGTGAATCACCCTTCTGTGAGTGAGGCATTGATGACGCTGAGTAGTGCATTGATTGCCAGGTCCATAAGATGTATATTGATGGAGGCCGAGATTACATCATCAAGGTAGGTTTGAGGGAGGTTATTTTGTTTTAGGAGGTCTGGGGGAAAGAGGAGAGAATTCAGGCCAGAGGGGCAGTGTACATGCTGGAGCACAGGTCAGGGTCCTAATCCTGTGAGAGGTTGATTCGATGATCTGTCAAATTTTGTTTATCTTTTCAATAAAACATTTGTTGATTCTGATTAATTTTTCGTGAGTTGCTTGCACCTCAGAGTTGGATGAGGGTTTGGTACATTAATTTACTTTTTCAGAGAGTGCTTTGCTCCTGTTTTCTGCTACCACAAAGGTGGTAGAGTAGTAAGCAGCTTTGGCCTCAGTAATCAGAATCCTACGGTTGGCGGAGAGAGATATGAGGTTGATGAGATTTCCAGGGTTACGGTTTTCAGTGCCACTGTTTCTGAGGTGTAGGACCCTCTGGTAGGGAGGTCTGAGATGTTTGCTTCTAGCTCATATACTGGGAATGAGTGTGTCTGAGTAAAGGGGCGTTTAGCCTGACCTTGTGGCGTATGGTTGAGTGAATGATCGACAGTGGGATGGTGACTTTGTCAGACCAGTACAATGTGATAGTTTACAAGGTGATGAGGGGGGATAATGTAAACACTAAGTGTTGGTTGTTGTCTTTGTTGTGCATAGGGTAGAGCAGAATTTGCTTAAGGTCCATGGATGTAGTATATTCAAAAAGCATTCTTTGAGTTTGGCTGTCGGCGTGAGGCTCAGGGGTGTCACACTCTCTGAGAAATACATTATTACTGTGTGCTAGTCTGGCAAAGAAGAGTAAGTTGAAGATGTCAGCAGAGAAAGTGTCTGTCCTGTGAGGTGGTCTGTGGATGAGGTGAACGGTGATGTATTCCTTGTGAGATCAAGGGAACCTGCAGGTGAGTGTTTTGAATGTGCTTGTTCTGGGAGAGGGGATGATGGAGCATGGACAATCGCTCCTTTGGTTGATTGCCACTCCACGTCCTGACCTTCCTGGCTGGTTAGCAAGTTGAATGCAGTATCCTCTGGGATATGAGGAAATCAGCAAACCTGGGGGGAGGATGGGCTAAACCATGTTTTGGGGACACAGAGGGCATCAAGGTTGTTGTATGATCTTGGCAGTAAGAGTGGCTGCTGAGCGAGCACTGATCAGCATTAGGAGTCATGTTGGTGAGGGTGTTGGGTGAGGGCAATGACAATATTGATGAGATCTGCTAGGATTGCTTGTTGAGGTTGGCCAGGGCACTTGCCAATTCGAACCCTGGCAAAGCTGGGGTTAGTCTGTGGAGGGAAGAAACCCATGTTGATGTCTTTTGGTGAGTAGTAGCAGTAGTTCCTGAAACTATGCTAAAAAAACAAGTACTCTCATAGTGGAAAGCTAATGTTGCCCTTGATATGCCACTTGTTTATTGTTCACATTCCAAATCAGATCAAGAGGGTAAGGAGAAATCAAGTGAGATCCAACTCGTATTTGAATTGCTACCTGAGAAACGAACCGAGCTATTGGTTGTGATCATGACAAAAGGGGGGGTGAAGGGAGGTGTGTCCCGAGAGTTTTGCAGTGCCTTCATTTTGTTTGTGTATGCAAAACCCCAAAATGTTCTGTGCCCCCAAGCTACAAAATGTGTTAAGATAGCCCTGATTTAAAAGGATCAGACACAATATGACAGGGAAATGAAAACTGAATAGGATCCAGGGTTCTGTTTGCAGCTCTTTCACAAATTAAGTCCTCAACCATAACATAAATAACTTGGACCATTTACAGAATGACACTCCTGCTAAAGCAAACACAAATAAAGGCCATGAATATCTGTAATATCCTCAGATCTGAATCAAGCAGGATGCTTTGACAGGCCTTCTTTTGTAAGGAATGTAACATATTTAATTGTTAATTTTTTAAATGTTATGCGCATAATGATTAGTATCAAGATACTTCTATGTGTCAAGTAGTGACTACAAGCAGTTGACTATCGCACAGACACTTATCAGTTGTGTACATGTCCGAAAGAAGTACAGCCAAACGCATTTTAGTTTTCAGAGATTTCAGGTTATGCCACGTCAGGTGTGACATAATAAACAAGTTCTGGCTTTTAGGTTATCTTCATATTGCAGTCTGTTATATGTCCCACATTTACGATATATACGGGAATATAAAATAGCAATACAAATGTCAGGAGTTATAGAACATGATTTGAGTCCTTTGTTTTCACTTATTTTTAGGAAACAGGAATCTCAATGAAGGAATGAAATTATGTGAGAAAAGTGCATAATGTTACTGTTACGCACAGAAGAGAAAACATTGTTCTGTTGGAGTCTGCAAAGACACTCTATTTTATCTTTACGCAGTTCATAAAATGAAGAATACCGTAGACGGTGCTATTTCAAACATGCATAATTCTGAATATTTAGGAATTAGATCTTTTGAAACATTATCTGTGTGTAGTCACATTTCCAAACAAGCTAGTAAAATGAAACATAACAATTGGCACTTGTAAATGAGCAAACAGGTTTTGGCTCATTCAACTGAATACAGGCTTTGAATGTATGAGGCTAAAGCCAGTTCTGTGGCACTTTAACAACGGGGGGGGGTCCTATGAGTCTCTCTGCCAGACATTAGTCCTGGTTACGAGAGCCTTACCCAGATTCTTTAGCTCACTATCTTTCACATAGGAGAACAATCCTAAACATTTTAGTCTTTGTCCTGCTCTGGGGCAGTCCAGCACTGAAATGCTACGCAATTCTCCTCTGAACAAGAGTACCAACAGCAACCCCAGACATGTGTTTTGGTCTGGTTGGACCTCATCATTAGGGTGGAGCTGTGCCTATCTAAGAATAGTGAGCAAGGGGTCCACATCTGGATTCCCTCAGCAACTTAGGGTGAGACTCAAAGTTACTTAAGTTATGCAAATTAAAAAGGGGGGATCCTGGGCATCTCTCTGACAGATATTAGTCCTGGTTACGAGAGCAGTACCAAGATTATTTAGCTCTTTAGCTCACTGTCTTTCACAGAGGAGAAATAACCAAAATATATCAGTGTTTGTCCTGCCCTGGGGGCAGTCCAGCACCGAAATGCTAGGAAATTTTCCGCTCAACAAGAGTACCAACAGCAACCCCAGACACATGTTTCAGTTTAGGTGGACCGCATCAGTACGGTGGAGCTGTGCCTCTCTAAGAATAGTGAGCAAGGGGTCCAATTCTGGATTCCCCTAGTAATTTAGGGTGAGACCCAAAGCTTACTTAAATCATGCAAATTAACACGGGGATGGGGGATTCTGGGAGTCTCTCTGCCAGACATTAGTCCTGGTTAGACATGTGTGGAATCCATAAGTGCATGTCTATCCAAAACATAGAGAATTGTTTTTGCAAACATTTCCAAGGGCTCCCTCAGTCCGCCCCAAATTGCTCATGCAATACTGAGCTAGGAAGAGACTATTTTGAGGACTGACCCTATTTATTTATTCTTCAAAACCATGAGAAATGTTTGACCTAAGGTGACAAAGAAGATAGTTACTGACATTTTGAACAATGAAAGAGCAGAACATCCCACTTGGATTGCATGGGTGAAAAAACATTCTTTCCATCGAGTTTAATTTTCACTCTCAAATATTTTGAGAATCTTAAAGGTCTGCGCAGAGAGACCATCATTTGCATGAACAACACTATGTTAACTAACCTACATGGAATCAGAGAGAGCTGTGAATTTATCAAGCAATCTAATAGAGATCATGAAATCATTACCTTCATTCAAGACAGACGACCCTATCTTGCATGCACCCCTTGTATACAACATCACATGTTAATGACAGCATTACAATGTGACCGTATTGCTTGAAATACTTTTACGGCTCGCTGGGGGAATAACGTAATGGTGGCTGCCTTTGTCCTTTTGTTGTTCAGAAAGCTGGAAAAGATAATACACATATGTTATTGTCCCAAATACAATTGTGAGAGGAAAGGACGTATGAGATGTGTACAACGTCATTCGATCATATTATTTCTGTGGTTGGCCACGTCTTCCTATTGCATATGGGCACTTTCAAACCTTTCCTAAGTTGGCATTGAGCTGAAGGCCATTAAAGAAAGTTAAGTTTGACAGCCACAATACTTGACTAAAAACCTTTTATAATTATATGTTGCATATCTTGTTCTATCCGGAATATGGTCTGTCTAATTCTATACAGTGTTAATTGACAGCAATGTTTTTCATCCTTTGCTTCTTCGTTGTAATGTGTACTGTAGTATATGAGTTTTATTGACTTCTGTCATTTGAACTCGTTTTGCTTGTTCTTTTTGTATACCTTTTATGGTAACTACCAAAATAAAGTATAAGATAAGAATGTTGTTTATTTGGATAATATTGCTGTCATATTTCGAATTTTGCGAAGCTACTGGCGAATTTCATTCATATGCCTGTGATAGGTCCTTCTGGCGGGTCTTTCTGTTTTAGTAATTAATATTGCAATAGATGCCTCTGCTCTCATAGCCTCTGTACACCCCACTTAGCAATCTATCTTCCAAACAACAAATTGCATCACAAAGTATTTGTAGGTGAGGTGTAGTATTTTGCAGCACACCTCATTTTTACTAACATCACACCCAAAAACACGTTGATTGCCATTGCAAAATAATGTTTACAAGCAGGTACTCTTATCACACAGCTTATTTTGGTGCGAGTCTTGAAAGTACCGTCATAAATCGCAGAGAAGATTTGCTTTTTTGAGTTCAGATTGCTTTATGTTCGAAGATAACAGAATTGGGCGTTTGCTTGAATTGTGTCTTCTAACAAGTTGAACGTAATCATGGGCTAGAGTATTTCAAACTTTGACCTGGTCTGCAGGAGTATGCAAAATAAAACACCTCAAAAAAATACATGTAACTCCTTACGTTGTAGGGGTCCTCTCTTGACCCACATGCATAGTGTGTAGGTCCACCCTTTCAAGCTACCTGGCTATAGCACTCCTCTGGAGCACCTGCAGCTGCAGAGCTGAGATCCAACCTGTGGCACCAGATATAGATAGTGCACTGGACTTCCAACCTGACGTATGCCCCCAAAATAGGGAAAATCCATCTTCAACTGGGTGACCTTTAGGTTAACTGAATGTAGGCATACATACACTCTATTCATGTTAATCGTAATCAATTCTGTAAACTGCATTACCTAAAGATCTCCTTTATCACCCAATTTTCATTGGATGTGTTTCTTTTTTGTAGTCTAATTTCTGTGAGTGCAGTAAATAAGCACTGGGCATTGGTAAGTATATTCAGAATGTATTGTTGTTTTCATCATGTATTGTTTTTAACTATACTGTGCTATATTGGCAATATATATTGTTACCAGTGTATTTATTATTTTATTTTTCTATGACATAGACTCTCACACATGTATTTCTGTTTTTATCAATAGAGGTCTATATGTCCCAGAATACAGTGGGATATTTGTATCTACTATGTACAACACAGCAAATACTGAGCTTGATTGAAATAATTAAATGGAATTTACAAATGCTAGCATCAAAAAGGCATCTAAGCACTGACCAGCAAGAGCACAAACAGCCAAAGAATATGGGAAATAAAGCAGAGCTATTTTTTAAGTGAAGTTTCTATTTTCTTGCAAAATTTGAAAATGCTGTAAGTAGTTCTAATATCTTCTGAAAATTCCTTCCGTAGCTTGGACACCAAGTACTGAAACAATCTTACCATGACTCTAGTCCGCTTAGCCATGAGTGACAGGATAAGGAGAATGTATCTGCTGGACATAAAGATCTGCAGGGGCAATATCATTTAAATTGGGCTCCATGATAAAGGAGGGCATGTTCATGTAATGTCTTGAAGACCAGAGTTAAAGATTTAAATGTTATGCAGGAAGGAGCAGTAAGCCAATGTAGTTTCCTTAAAACAATGGCTATGTGAATATGACAAGGAGTAGTATCAGTAGGAGCTGTAGTGTTCAAAATAACCAGCAGACTTTTAAGAACATAAGAGGGAGCACCGAGAAATAAGGCATAACAATAATCTAATGTACTTCCAAGAATAGCTCTAGAAATGGTTGCACAGTTGCTTTCAGACAAGAACAGTTCATCTGTCTGAGCAACATAAGATGATAACTGGCAGAGACGCATTTGATTTAGCATGGTGCCAGAGATGTTATAAAGCTTAGTAATGGCATTTATAGGATCCAATTGATGAATTCTGGTACAGATCTTATAGCCACTTATTAGCAACTAAAATAGAGACCAATACGAATTCAGTCTTCCCCTGCTTCAAAGAACGCCCATTGTTTTGTGACCAGTTTTCAATGGTTATACAAATATGGATCATATAATTAAAATCACAAGAGATGTCTCCATACAATTCGAATATAATGTGGATGTCATCAGCAAAATGTTGGAGGAAAAACACATTGACTGGATAGGAGCTTATGGAAGAGTTCTAAATATAAGTTGAATAACAAAGGAGACAAGCAAGATACCTGGGGAATTCCACAGTCAACAATATTCTTTTCTGAATGAATAGAAGTAATCAATCTTGTCTCTAGAGGATTTCCCTGACGGACAGAAATGACAAGAGCCAGCTCACCCCTCTGGAGGACAATTTCAAGGAATTCTTTACTTGTGTCAGTAAAAAGGTCATTATCCACACTATGAGACGCTGAAGATTTATCTAATAAAACCAGCAAAGCAGGAGAACCTTTTTCAAGAATTCCAAACACATTTACTTAAACATCTATTATAGATATGTATCATGGCTACATTTACATGGCTTGTGCAGCCTTGTTCACCACATGCACCCCCCAAGATAAAATATTCAAAGTGCGAATTGTGCAGCATAGTACATTTTTGTTATTTTATCAACTTTGCAGGCAGGAAACGCATAGATAGAGCATGCATTTTAGCACACATACAATAAACACATAGTACTTGTATGTCACTGTGCTATACTTATCAGTGACTATACAGGACCCAGTTCATTATGGATGATTGTCTTGGCCCACACGTTTTTTGTAAGAACGTGTGACCAAAACGTAGAGATGCTACGAATTAGCCCTGCCTTGTTAATAATCTTATGAAACTGTCTTAAATATCCCTTGAGGTCTGCCAACATCATTTCATTCAGATTCAGGTTTGGTGACCCATACGGAGTCCTATTATGAAAGATACTTTGGCTCTCAATTAATCCTGCAGTAAGGAATGTTGGGGATACTTGTCTTGCCATATCCTTTATTTTCCAGGCGCCTGTGATACTACTGTTGCACATGTGGGACCATAGACTCCCAGGCAATATGTTCCTTGAAAGGGAATGTGTCAATTATGCCATCTAAGATAACTTCGGGACCTTGCCCATTACCCACTTCATCCTCACCATTTGCTGCACTATTCACTGTTAGGTGAGGCCAGCCATTACTTTTAGAGAGTAGGGAGATTTGAGCTGGCTCATGATTCAATTGCCATCTTCCTTGATCAGAGTTTTAATGAATCTCAGATAGATGCTTAAAAAAATAGAGGAAAAAAGTAATATTTAGGAATATTTGGATTCAAAAGCACAAATCGGGGGTCATGAGGGACGTGGCAGATACGGCCCTAACCATCTCATACATTACACAATATGACACCTAACATCATGCCATCCTGCTATGCGAAGTGGTCCTTATGCTTAATTATCCTCATTCATGAAAGCGCTTTCTGAATGGTGTGATAGTAGCTGGCAGACAGCATGAGGGAAATCACAAGAGCTATGAGCTTTTGCTGTATTTCAGTGATGAAATATCAAGCACTAGAAAGCTCTGTGAGCTTAGTGCTCAACTCTCGAATGACAATTTTGGCGTTGCATATAGAGCAGATGAAGTCTTCCACACGTTGCAATGCACAATGAATAACTGTAATATCATCCTCAATTAATTGGGTAGGAAGGAAAGAGGAATTGCACACACATCATGTAAATGTCTGAAATTTAACCATTTAATCAAATATGGTCTTAAGTACTGGCTTTAGGGCCTATTGACATTTTACATTGTCAGAAGAGGAAAACATGCTTAGGTGAAAAGATGCTGTGATGAAATCCACTGCCGTAATCTGAGGACATGTAGTCTGATGATGAAAAAAGATTGGGACCTCTCCTAGTGGAAGATGAATCCCAAAGTAGCATGGGGAGAGTCAGCTCGTCACCCACTCTTAGCACCCTTCGTGGGCAGGAGACAGTCACATGCCACAACATGGTACCACTGAGCCTTTAAGGACATTGCAAAGAGACTCATGACCTTATATGATGGAGTGGAGCCTCTTGAAGACTGTTGTGGAGGAAGTTCCTGTTTTCCTAGAAACTGTAGTGATTACTCCACAGCACTTTCAGTACCCACCTGTGGTCCCACTGCACACGCGGCTCTGTTGTGGTCAGCGGTCAATGGTGTGTATGAATGAACAGATGTGAACAGGAAATCCAAAATGGTGGACTTCTGCCTCATAGTGCATTTGATAAACAAGCAAAGACACATGGTCTCAACATGGAAATTAAGCCGTACACATCTTGGGGGGGGGCAATCATAATATGGCACAGATGCAAATGCCAAAACCTGATGTCAACACATGGAGGGATCTAGAGCATATAAAGGTCACAGTGAGGTGGGTGTTTAGAGAAGGAGCTTGCGGCAGGCATTTGGAGCAAGTTGTCTGTTTCCAAAGGAAAGAATTTGGAGGGACCACAAAGAGAGAGAGGAGGCTGGAGCTGAGAGGGGAGAAAAGCAATAGGAATTGGAATGAAGAGGGAAAAAGAATCAGGAGGGGTTGGAAGTCATCAGGATAAGAATATTGTGAGGTTGTTGCACCACAAGATCAGTAGGAGGTGGGAGGACGGGGTCACGAGAAAGCCGGGCCTGCTTTCACAGCGGTCTGCAAGTGCCAGGCAGTTCCAATGAAGCTAGAGGTAAGAAAGATTACTGTTTCACCTGAAGCTAGGTTTATTAGAATCAGGATACCCAGAAAGCTAATTCATGTATTCACATTATAGGACTCCTCAACAAAGTGAACAATACCCCCAGGAAATCACATAACAAGAGACAGGTATGCATCTTTATAATTTTGTATAAACATGTTATAGATATTACATTAAAAGTTATTCTTCAGGACAACACAAACAGATGATCAAAGAATTGGTGACACACAAACAATTCAATTTTAGGATTTCTTATGAAATCCTGAAATGGAAATCCTTGAGAAGAAAATCCCATGTTTGCAGAGAATTTAAGACAATATTTGACATGTGTTCATACCGTGTCACAGCAGGTAAGTGAATAATGTATTTCCCAAAATATTTAATTAATACATGAAGAGATGGAACTCAATTTATATTTATTTATTATATTGGTTATTACAAAAATGTTTATGGACTTTGCATCAATGAAGCGAAAGTTGTGTTCAATTAAGAAAGAATTTGATTATGAACTTTTTTGAAAAGATCTTTATGTTGAATGAAAAACATGAATTTATAATTTGATGTGTTTTTTACACATAAGGTCCATTCAATTTCCTCGATTACCCAAACCTCGGATCACTTCATTATTTTACAACACATTGCAAGAGGCCATAGGAACTATCAAGAACTCTGTGACAGTTTATCATCTCCATATCAGTGGGGAATCCTCACCACACTGTACAACCAAACCCAATATTTAAACAAAAAACTAAATGAAAGGTCCCATAAAGTAGTGTGCATGTTCACGAAAGGCACGATAGGAATATTCAGAAGTGTAATGCGCTAAGCAATTGGTAGGGGAGCTGCCATGACCCAAAACCCCAAACCCAAAAAACAAAACCAGTGGAACAATATAGCAGCACACATTTCAATACTATTAAGAGGTGCAATTTCAATACTATAGTACTTTAAAGAAACAATGAGTACTGTAATTGAAAACTGCAATTGTTTATGGAAAGGGAATTAAAAAGCTACAAAGATTGTTAAAGCATGTCATGCCTGCGCCAGTTAATCCCTGGGTGGAATATTGAAACCTATCCTGTGCCATTTTATATATACAAAGGCTTGGTATAGGTACCAACTGAATAGAGCCCCCAGAAAACGAGGCCATGAAGAATCACTGTATTAAGGTGTTGGAGGAAGAGGACAAAACACACATCTCCTGTTTCATTCAAAAGTGCACACAGAATATGCCCAGTGATCAAAGTCTTGTATGCACAAGTCAGACAATGTCAAAGAGCAAATCTCATGGTGTTACAAAGTCTCCCAACATTACACGGCCACAGACCTCAGCATTCATTTTAGATGAGATCTCATTCAAAAGCCTTTCTTTGGCACATGCTTTCGGCTTCACAGTGGTTACCTTGGATGAAGCAGGAAGCAACTCCGGGATTCTTGGTTTCATGACTATTTTCTACAGAAAATGATAACTCTAAAAGGGGGCATCCTCTCACTTTACGTTGATGCCAGGAACATGGGGAGATTAACAATAGAACACAACAAAAGAAGTTCCTGCTGGGATCATTCAACAAACAGCTGCAAGTTGAACTCATATGAAATCAATAGATTAAAGGAAAGGTTTGTATAAAAGTGTTTTGTAAGCCACTGTACTTCGAATTCATCAATAATGAAAACACGTTTAAAGTGCAATAGTGCTGTATCATAGAACCCTGAGGGAACATAACACACTTACTAGAACAAGTGGACTCAGCAAAAATATATGTGACATATCAACACTGCAGCATTTGAACAATACATGAAACATTGATGCACAAAAGTCGCAACCTACTCTGGACCTTTGTGAGCCAGGATAGTTCATTTCTTATTTCAAATGTAGTTGATATAAGGAATAAATCAGAACCAGACTGTTTATATTATAGTTGCTAAACACAAATTCTCTTCAAGTAGTCAATGCTAATAAGAGATTACCAACTTTCAGCAATGAATATATCGCCAGGCCTTCTTAAGGTAAAGCATAATAACTAAATGTTATGTTCATTTTCTGCTGTCCATCTAGGGATAAGAGATCTCATTTTCCATTTAATATAAGAACATTTTTATATTGAATTTACATTTTTTTTTATGAATTCTGCTTTTATGATGTTTAAATTGGTTTCATAATAGTTTGAAAGGGAATTCATGATAGTGTGTGGGTGGCTGCTCCCTTTAAGAGAACCCACAACGCTTAGAGGGTGGCTACAACCTGTGGGACAATGCAAGAACAGTTGACAAGTGGTGCTTGTGATAGTGAGACAATGATTGGATTCAAATTCATTATTCATACAAAAGACAATGGCATGTACAAGTCAGCAACTATTCTGTGCCTCTCAGTCACTACTCCGTCTATCAATTTCCCAATGAAACACACAATGAAAGCACACTTTTTGATGTCTTTCACGTACTTGATAACAACGCCCCATTACCATCTGATGCTCATTATGCAGCACTATGAGGCTTCTCCTGCATTTAGAGAAAATTACCCCCTACCACACCAAAATACCACTTAGACTGCACGTGGTGTGGAGGCAGGTTATCAGTTCAACAACAGCTTGCACAAAAACCACTTGCAGCCAGATTGCTTCCTGTACCATTTCTGTAGCAGGCCATCATCCCATGATATGGGTAAAATGTCCAGAATCAAGCGTCTGTGTGGCTGATGGTGTGCTGTCTACTTCTATTGATGACGTAGGTGAAGCATAGATATCTGAGTCAATGAAGATGATGTTTTACAGAATGTCCTCCAAGTACGATGCGCCTGGACTGCTTGCAATGCTTTCAGTAAGTGCTAGGAATGTACTACCCACTGATGCCGTTAATCTTCCTGTGCTTCACATTCCCAGTGAAGATGGCGGAATCTGAGCTGGTTCTTGTTCTTCTGTCTGCATGCATTCTTTCTTCAATTGATGTTGATATCACTGCTGCAAAACCCCATTGCACAATTGCACACAATCCCCTCTTTCAATGTTTGCTGTGAATTATCCTCAACCTATGCAGATAAAAGTGGCCAATTTTACTTTGGTCCATAATGGAAACTGTCAAATCCACCAAGGTTGAGAGCAGGTCTCTCACCAGCTGTTCTGCATCTCCAACACGTGCTAATAAATGGTCCACAGCCATGATGGTCAGTTTGAGCTCAAGCAGGTACAAAGATTAAGAACCCCACTCAAGGACATATTGCAATGGCTAACCCACTTGGCGGCCGCCCTGAAAGGTTGGAGCATTGAGCAGACATTGGGCAGCAGCTGTCATTGACATAGAACTAACAATTATCCATCTAGACTTCTTCTGTGGGTGTTGCAATTCTTTATGATTGCATTGCACTGCTCACATAGCCTTTCCAATGTGTGTAAAGTAGAGCTACAATGGGTGGCCACTTAGGCCTCTATGTGTCTCACACCTGCGGTTAGTGGAATGCATTTTTGGCATGATAAGCCAAACTGATATTTAAGCAGGTCTTCGGGGACACAGGGACAAGTTCTTTGAAAGGCTGACAATTGCTGACAAAGCATGTGACCATGAGCATTGGCTTGCCAGTTCGTAAGGCAGCAAGGGTTTATAACCATTCCATCAACAGCCAAAGCATTAAAAAAAGCATCTAAAAAAAAGCATCTAATGAATTTCTTCTTTTTTTTATTGGGGGGGAGGCCTCCAACCCTCCCTTATTTGACCTTAAATATGATTTTTTATTAAACTTAAACCCTTTACCATCTAAAAAAATGCATTAGATGCTTTTTTTAGATGGTTTGGCTGTCGATGCTTTGGTTGTCAATGCAAAGACCGGATCCCGCAGCAAGGACATTTGATTCATGTTCTGCTGCAACAAAGCCCAAATGAAAAAACATATTGGGCCTCATTACGAGTTTGGCGCCAAACCAGGCTCCTTCACCGGGTTCCCAGAATGGGGAATTACCGGGGCATTCCGAGTACGAAGGGCCCGGTAATTCCTCCCTCTGGGAACCCGTGCCCGGACCTTCCCCATTCCCATTGAGCCCCCATAGGGCTCAATGGGAATGGGAGCGGGAGCTAACAACAGGCCGATTACGACCAGCCCATTGTTAGCTCCCTCTTCCCCTCGCAGGACCCAGTAAGGGGACTTCCTAATTTTGCGGGACAGGTTTAACGGGTCCGCCTCCATTAGCGGAGCCCGTTAACCCATTCCGCGAATCTTGTAACGAGGCCTATTGTCTTAGCTAAAGCGCATCCACCTGTCCTACCTTCTTCCAGATGTTCTGTTCCACGTGGCTTCATCCCTGCAAACCTTGCATGCACATTCTTACCTTGTGTTGAATTGCATAGTCCTGCTGCCCCCTTGAATTATTCTGGATACCCTTTTGAATGGTAGAGAAAGAACATATTGCACAGTGTAAAGTGATAAAGGTGTTGTCAATGCTCTGACCGATGGTCCACAAGTCCATGATGAAGTGAGCTTTTCTCCCATGGCCTGCTGTAGTTCCTACCCCACTATAGCCAACATCGTTTTGTAGAATTCCTACCTCCTTTTTTAATTTTATTTTTTAAAGCGCGGACCTAGCTAGAGAGCTGCAGAGCGCTGGACAGAGTGTGGGAGCCAGCATTTGGGTTGGCATCTTTTAACATTAGCGCAGTCAGGGGTCAAGTCCTAAAAATGATAGTCGGGGGACTCATCAACAAATGCAATGGGATGTCACGTCGCAAGAAAATTGCATATTAAGGTGAAATACACAGGCTTTGCATTACCACCCAAATTGAATAAGACGAATGGCATTTGCATTTCATAAAATCAACACACACACAAAACCAAGAGAGGATATTTTCTTCCAATAGTGTTTTTAAAAACTTTAAAAGGTGTGCATGTTTTAAACTCCAAGAACCAATACAAACGTTTTCCCTGGAATTTGCAGTGCAAAAATTCACATTTCACCTTTAGTTGTTTATTTTTCATCAGGTTATATGGTGCAGTGGTGAAGTCTCCAGCCTCCAAATCTGCTGACTGTGTTCTGAGCCCCGAGGCCGGCATTAATTCATAAATTCAAAGATGACATTCAACGTTTCTCATTTTAGCTGGGGTGGACTGAGTCCACCCTCTGAATAAAGTGGGTGGACTCCGTCCCCCCGCGTGTACCCTCGACTTGAGCCCTGAGCGCAGTACTGTGAGTTCTGTGCATCATTATGTGCATCTGTTGGAATTAGCCCTTTGTCAGGTGTTGTTGAACTAGACATGCTTTGAGTGCTTTGTGAAACTGGAGAATTATGGGGGCATTCCGAGCCGACACCAGGATCGAGTTCCAGAGGGTGGGTGCATGACAAGAGAAGGATTGTTTGCAGGTCCTCTCTTTGTGGACGAGTTGTGATTCAATATTCTTTCAACAACACCAGCCATAGGACTAATCCATAAAGATGCACATACCAATGCACAGAACACAACTCGCAGTACTCTGCCACTGCTAAAAGATACCAGCACAAATGCTGGCTACCCACATTCTGTTCAGTGCTCTGCTTTTCTTGAGCTATGTCTGTGCTATAAATAATCAAATTAAATATTAAAAAATAATCCTGTAATGCCTTGCAGGAGGACTTGCCAGTGGTATTTGACTTTTGCCACAAACCTCCCGAATCTAGGGTTTTAACACAAAAGAGTATGGTAAGAGGTCTATTGACAACATTAAAGTCATGTTCGCAATGTGCAGTTGTTATAAGTCATATGTCTTGTGATACTTTTAGCCTCACTCCATTCTGGAAAACATCACAGGAAAGACTTTCTACCAAGCTGCACCACTGATACTGCTACCATCCAGATCCTCTACAATTCACTCCTCTTCATGGAGAAAAGGGACCCATTCCTCCAGCTCCTCGTCTCTGCTGCAGTACACAAGGTCAACCACAAAGAGCTACTCAACAACCTTTCTTCCTGCATGCTGCAGTCCTTTGATGGTTTGACTCCCACCTCACCAATACACACCAACTTGCCCTGATGGCCACTTGTAGATCCCAAAACTTCCCAGTGACCTGCAGAGAACCACAATGCTCCATACTTTCCCCTTCCATCATGATCATCTACTTCGAGCAGCTGGGGTCACTATTGGCTACTTTCAACATCAACATCCACCAGTATGCTGGTGACAAACAGCTATATCTGAAGGTCAAGTGCCTTGATGACATTCATTAATTGAAACAGTGCTTTGTACCATTGAAGCCTTGATGTCAAGAACCTACCTGAAACTCAACCCTACCAAAACAGAGTTACTTTTCCTTTTGGCCACCACCAAATGCCCCCATGTGCCAAACAGGATGACACGTATGAACTCTGTGGCTTTAACCCCCAACTCAACCCTATTGTAAAGCCCTTTGATGCCACCATTGATTGGGAACCCTCCTTCAAAACAAACATTGCTAAGAAGATACAAACATCATGATACCAGCGTGACTCCTGTGCCAAATTAAACCCTTCACCCCCACCTCCGACTTTTGATCCAACATCAGGGTCTTGGTGCTCGGTGGAAATGCCCCCCTTGCAGGTGCTCTAATCCTTACTCTGGCCCTCCTGAAATATGTCCAGCATGCCACAGCATGCCTCATGGACTGACTGAAGAAATGCAACCACATGTCCAAGACTCTCAAGGAACTATATTAAACCTCTAAGCACGCATCAGATTCAAGACAACCTGCATCGCCTAAAAAACACTAATGTCCATGATAGCATCATACTTAGCTGAAAAGAGTACCATCTAACGAGGTCAGCACAATACCAGGAGCCAAAATGTTGCTAGCCTGGAATACAAGAAGTGCAAGAAGGAGAAGATCAGAAAACAAGCATCGTCCTGCTATACACCCATGCTCTGGAACTGCCTTCCTGCTAAGTGGCTGGCTCCCTTCCTCCTGGGATTCAGGAATGATCTGACCCTGCTCTTTAAGTAAAATGACATTGACAAATGAGGACCATAGACTGACAAGACAATCCTATCCCTGCCCAATGTTCCAATACCTTAATTGTACAATACTCTGTTTCTTTTGAGCTAGCTTTGAAATTATAAAGGACATACATGGATGCATACAAACACTTAAATGCTTCCACAACACTGACCTGAAAAATGTGGATCCCTATTATGCATTGCTGGGGGATGGACGTAGAGCTTGGTCTCCCACTCCCAAACATTGAATCCACTGCTGTATTTTCAGGGGCAATTGTGAAAACTGGTAGAGTTAGGCTGCTTGTCTCTTGATAAGGGGAGATATACATTAGAGCTTTCGACTTATTACCATATCTATGCGTGGTGCTGCACCAAGTGGGACAGCATAGATCTGGTGCCAAGATCTCTGCCTTCCAGTGGCATACTGTTTGCCTGGTAGCCAGTTTCAGTTGCTGTTTATTTCAGTGAAGTACTGCCACACTTTGGATTATGAGCTAGCAACACATTAGGATTAGCTCATCTGGGCATGATAAATGTGGAAAATACTGCCCATCCACATCTACTCCTGTCTGGAAGATGGCCTCATGCATCTGTGCACCAACATTGTTGCTCATCCATGTCCACCGGCCACCACAGCCACAGAATGCATGACTGTGACATCATCCACACCTTGTTGTTGTTCCCTGTGAGTCATGACTTCCATTCACAATATACTATATGCGTACATGACACGGTGCATGTGTCCATTGATATGTGGCTGGCATGCCAATGGCACACATAGGTGTATTGGCACAGCAGATAAATCATGTATACAATGATGTGTACTGTTAGATCAACATGACCTGCGCACAGTCTCCACAAAACCATCTCCCTGAATGCAGATCATGTGATGGAAGTGTACACAGTAGCATTTCTGCTGTGCTCATGGATGGCTGTCAACTCCAGCCAACTCTACCCTAACACATTTGAATATTTCATGAGAAAATTTAAGCAAATATGAAATGTACACATGTGGCAACATGGGTGTCCATGCCTCCCACGCCAACCACCTGCTCACTGCTGAGAAGTCCACTAGCGACCTCTTCACATGGAGTCTGCTCCTCCTCCTGTGGCAAACCTCCTCAAGTGGCCTGGGCAGAGGCCAGGTTACTACTGATCTTCTCTGTGGGATGCATGCGGTTGTCCATCCTTTTGCATACCTGTGCAACAGTGAACCTCTCCACACCACAGGCATTGGTGAGGTCTATGACCTTCTACCACTTCCTCATCTGCTGAGCCGAAGGTTAGAGATCCACATAGTGTTCCTCTGCAAACTTTGTGAGGATTGCCAACTCCTCAATGCTGAAGCGTTTCTTCCTCAGTGGCCCCTTCTCCCTCACATGTGTCTCTTCATGGGATAGTGCCTCTGCCTGCTCTGCAGGCTGGTCCCCCCTGGCCCTAGTGGACCTTGGTGGTGCTGGGGCACCTGTAGGCTCGCCATTCTCTTGCCCTCATCCTTGTCCACGTCCTCGTCCTCATCCTCTCCCTCTCTTCAGAGCCTTCCCGCTCATGGTGCATTCAATCCAAAACATAGGCTACATGATGGACAATGTAGAAAAGTGGACTTGCAAGGCTCTGTGAAGAACCCCAACAAAAGAAATGAGGTCTGTGATGTGTATCATACAAAATAAGGTACACAATGCCTACGATAAAGGCATCGGATTGCTTTGCACCCCTAAAATCAACATGCGCTGTGAAATGCATTAATAAATCCTCCATCTTCATACCATCCCATGTACAACTGGAAATACATGTCACACCTCTTAAATGTCTGTCACTGCATCAGGCCGCGTTGCATGCAGTGTGTAATGTGTAAAGTATGTGCTAGAGCCCCTTACTCATATTCACACTTTTGCCTCCCACGAGTACAAGCCACACCAGTTCCTCCTGTCTCCTACCATTGATTGCCTCACCCTGCTCTGTATAGCCTCCAAACCTCACCATCTGCTACTGCCTGGTAGTAGGTGAGTGCCTGCTGACAACCAGCAGTGCATTGGATTGCCTGATGTTCCCCCATTGCATGTTCTCCTGTGGCTCACCTCTAATGCTCTGGGACCATCGCATCTGCCATCTCGGGACTTCTACATCTCTGTACCACCACCACAGCTCCAGAGCACATTGTTGGGATCCAGCTCTACCACACCTGTCTGAAGGGGTGCCATGTTTGCTCCATCATCCTCACCCTGCACCCCCAAGGTGAGGTAAAGGGATGCCAACTTCACCTCCACCAAAGTTGACATTCTGGTTGATCAGGTCCCGACAAATTATGATGCCCTCTTCGGACTACAGATGCAGATTTGACAGCCCAGATGTCAGAGGATCTAATAAATCATCTTGGCTGCCATCAATGTGGGGGTGGTGGCAATCTGTCCCATCGAAAATGTGAAGAAGCGCTGGGAAGACCTGAAACACTAGTGCAAGGACAAGGCAAAGTAGGCCCTTGAGGCAGGTGCCCCCGTGGAGGTGCACTGTGAAGGCTGCTATCACATGACACCCCTTCAGTTCCAGGTCCTGGAGAGGTTCTACCCTGCACTCCACACCCAGAACCTTCAGTCGCAGTCACGGATGGAAGCTGCTTGTGAGTACCCACAGAGTGCACTGCTCAACATTGTTTCAGGTTATATCTTCTGTACAGAGCATCTGTGCTTCACTAATCCATACTGCGTACAGCCTCATGCCGATAATGGACATTTGTGATGGCAGACATCTGTGAAGTGGAGAAGCATAGGTATGCCCACTGTCAGTGCATGGTGAGTAAGTGAACTTGTAACATTGCAATGAAAGTTGATGACAGCAAGTACTCAGACAGTTATAGATGCCAGATCGAGATGTTGGGGACATCTGAGGGACTTACATGCATGACACCTCTATGGGTTGCTCATTTGCAAATTATGTTTTTATCATCCACACTCAGCAGCTGAGACTGACACATGTGTATGGATGACTGGTGATGACATGTTGGTGCATTGGACTTTCAGGGATGGCTGTGTGATCTGTCAGCCCACTGCATGAAGTGCCAGACATGACATGTCATCATTTGTTGGGGCTTAGAGAAACAGCATTGATGCTTGTACTTCAGCAATGAGTGCCTGCATGTGTTGAATGCTTTTGGCTCATACTATCATGTGTGCATGTTGCTACACATTTTGGGATGTAAAGGTGCTCAAGCAGGCCTCATGAGCCCTTGCCACCCGCTTGCATGGCCATGCTCTTTGGAATCACAACAAGACTAGCTTGAGTTGTCCTGCATGGAACAGGGAGCCTGAGAACTGATGCACTATCCAGTAGTGCACTCTGCTTGCCCAGGGAGGTCTTCTGGACCAGCTATACTCCCATGCCCTTAGCAGTTACCCACCCTTCTAAGGGACCCACTGTGCACCCCCCACCCAGTGCCTCCTTGTTCCACGCTGCAGGGGGGCTTTGCCAGGAGTTCAGGAGAATGGGCATCCTGTGTCCATTGTGATCATTTGAAAGGCCAGTTGATTGCTCTCCATGCTCAGTCATCTGAAAGTTGACCTTAGGAATGCATGGTAGGTCCAGAGGGCTGACCAGCTCCGGAAGTCCGGATGGGCTCCAATTTGAAATGTACTCCTGTTGTGGCTATTTTGTGCCCCACTTGGTTCTCGCTGACACACCCACCCTCCGTACATCCACCAGACAGCCATGGGCTGTTCCCCAGGCAATGCTCCAGAGGAGCTTAGCCTGCTGGGGGCGCTCTTCCAAGAGCCTAACCTTTTGCCTAACCTTTTCTCTGAGGCAGTAGGGTGCCTGGCCGAGAAGAGACCTCAGCTGACTTGTACACAGAGAGCAGGTTGCCCCTGTCCATTTGCCTCCACACACTCCACAGGATCAATTTGGTGCACTTGGTCTGGCTTGGGTTGAACTGCTTGGCCGGCCTAGGCCATTGTTTCAAGCAATTGTCTTCTACCCTTCTTGGGACTGTGTTGACTCAAGGGTATGGCCGTTTGGGGAGGGCCCGCTTATGTGGGTGGGTCTCCCCTCCTAGCAGAGTGAAGGCCAAGCAGCCTGGAAGATCCCGTGCAGTCAGAGCTGAGTGGAAGGGGGGTCAGCTGGTCACTGGCCCAGCCACCGCACAGTGGTCACAGCCTCACGTGAGCGATGCCCTCACTGCCATTCCACTGAGCAGATTTTTCCCCAGCAGTCCAGGCCGATGATTGTTCCGCAGCGTGCTGCCCCACCCTTCACCACGCTGGTGGTGGAGGCATGTGAGCTAGGTGTCCCCTCTCACTCAAGTTGTGCCTCTCCCTCCTACTATGTCTACTCAAGGGTATGCCCTCTCAGGGAGGTCCCCCTTATGTGGGTGGCTCTCCCCCCTGAGCAGATTGAAGGCTGATCAGCACAGCAACTCCACAGTGGTCAGATCAGAGTAGAAGGGGGTCAGCTGGCCACATTTCTGTGCCGGGCGGGCGGGGGTCCCTGTCCTATATGAGCCATTCTCTCACTCCTTCTACAGCATGTTTTTCCCCAAATGTTTGGGCTGATGACTGTTTTGCAGGTGCCGCCCCACTCTTCACCATGCTGGTGGTGTAGGTGTGTGTGGCAGGTGCCCCCCTCTCGTTCAAATTGTGCCTGGTTATCCATGCCCAAGTGACCGACCTGTCCACTCAACCTGCAAGCGTCGAGGCAAGCTCTAACCTTCAGGTCCTGCAGACAGCCCACAGGGCACAAAGGTCGGCCTGAGAGGCCTGTGCAGCTCCCCCCGTTGCCAACCTCAAGCCAATGCGGCTACCTCGTTGATCCTGCCACTAGCATAGGTTTCTCTCAAAGATTAAGCCATGATATCGATATTGATATTGATATTTTATTTGTATTACACTCATACACAAGTGTTTCACGCACATGTAAGTACACACAACCAGTACATTGAAACTGCAAACGGCTCATTAAATCAGTTATGGTTCCTTTGAGCGCTCCATCTGTTACTTGGATAACTGTGGTAATTCTAGAGATAATACATTCCGATGAGTGCTGACCTCCCAGTATACATGCATTTATTAGACCAAGACTAACCCAGGCTTGCCTTGCTTCTTTGATGACTCTAGACAACCTCTGGCCAATCGTACGTCCCTGTAACAGTGACGATGCATTCAAATGTTGCCCTATTCATTTGTTATGGCACTTTCTGTGCCTACCATGGTGACCACGGAGAAATCTATTATGGAGAAGGAGCCTGAGAAATGGATTGCACATCCAACGAAGGCAGCAGTCGCACAAATTACCCACTCTCGAGTCATAGTGGTAATCACAAACAATAACAATACAGCCGTGTAATTGGAATGAATAAACTTTACATCCTTTAAATCCTTTAACAAGGATCCATTGGAGGGTGAGTCTGATATCAGCAACTGCAGTAATTCCAGCTCCAATAGCGTATATTAAAGTTGCTGCAGTTAAAAAGCTTGCAGTTGGATCTTGCGATCGAGCTTGCGGTCTGCTGCAAGGCGAGCTACTGCCTGTCCCAGCCCCCGCCTCTCGGTGCCACTTCTGCAGGGGGTCCAAAACGTTTGCTTTGAAAAAATGAGAGTTTTCAAAGCAGGCAGGTTGCCATAACAGTTTAGCTAAGAAAAATGGAATAGGACTCCAGTTATATTTTGCTGGTTTTCACACCTAGGGCCATGATTAAGAGGGCCAGCTGGGGGCATTCGTATTGTGCCGCTAGAGGTAAAATTCTTGGACTGGCACAAGACGAACCAAAGTGAAAGTATTTGCCAAGAATGTTTTCATTACACAAGAATGAAAGTCGGAGGTTCGATGATACTGTTGTAGTTCTGATGATAAACAATGCCGACTAGTGATCTGGCTGCGTTATTTCCATGACCTGTCAAGTAGCTTCCAGGAAACCAAAGTCTTTGGGTTCCGGGGGAGTATGGTTGCAAAGCTGAAACGTAAAGGAATTGACAGGAGGGCACCACTGGGAGTGGAGCCGGTGTCTTACTTTGACTTAACTCAGGAACCCCCCATGCCATACACAGAAAGGATTGACAACTTGATAGCTCCTCCTCAATACTGTGGGTGGTGGTGCATTGCCATTCTTAGTTAGTGGAGGGTTTGTCTGGTTAATTACGATAACAAGCAAGACTCCTCCATGCTAACTAGTTACACGAACCCCAGCGGTCTGCATTCAACTTCTGAGAGGGACAAGTAGCGTTCAGCCACACGAAATTGAGCCATAACAGGTCTGTGATGCCCTTAGATGTCTGGGCTGCATGTGAACTACACTGACCAGCATGTATCTATCCTTCGCCAACATGTGCTGCTTACCCGCAGGACCCTGTACATGATAGGAAGTGAGCATTGCAATCAATTTGCATGAACGAGGAATTTAGTGTGGGTCATAAGCTTGCATTGATTAAGTCCCATCCCTGTGTGCACACTGCTTGTTGCTTCTACTGATTGTATGGTTTAGTGAGGAATTCGGGTTGACTCCGCTGGCATTGGCAATGGCCCTGGTGGAGCGCCAAGAGGACGATCAACCTTGATTTTATAGAGGAAGTAAAGTGATAACAAGGTTTGCGCATCAATCAATCTGAAACAAAGAACATTATATGTGCCCTGGTGGGACGTGCTTCTCGGCCAGCTGTGAAATTGTGTCTGAGCAATGACGTGTTGGAATCAGTCGACTCATATAACCATCTGGGCCTGACGTATTCCAATAACTTGACATGGGCCAGACAAATTGAAAAGAGTACCATGACCTGCTCGCGGCATAGCGGTTTAATTGTGAGCCTTGCATCTCCTTTGGAAGGTAATGCAGCATCAGTCCCTCTTAAGATCTATAGGTTTCAGGTGATTACAGCTGTTGTATATGGTGCTGAGCTATGGGGATACACTTCCTGCTACTCTATTCAAATAGCAGAGAGTACATTCTTAAATTGCCTCCTTGGGTTGCCATTAAGCGCACCTTCTGTTCCAATGGTCGGTGAGGTTGGTTTAACTGCAATAAAATACTTCATCACTCTCCAACCAGTGCTGAATTGACTTAAAATTTGGAATTCTGAGGCGTTGCCATAGTACAGAGAAGGAATGCAGGAAGTGCAGAATAGATTGAGAGGAAAGCAATTGCTGTGGTTAAGGCACGTGAAAAACATGCTCGTAAACATTAGGCTTGAAGATCTATGGGAAGACCCAACTAAGCTTGGTAGTACATATAATCATAGTGTCAAGAACTATTTCAATGGCTGGATTTGGGGCCAGATGAGTGACACCTGTTATAAATGAAGGATGGCAACAAACTATTTGTTAGTCAAGACAAATTGAGGTCCATGTTGAAAAGTATTTTTACTAAGTTTCGCCTAGGAATCTTGCCACTGGATCAATTTACAGACAAATGGGACAATAATTGTTTAACCTCATCCTTATGTCATTTCTGTCCCAGCTAGACTGAAGGCACAGTGAATTTTATTTTCCATTGCCATATATATTCATTTGAGGGGTCCAAATGGCTCAGACCTATGTGGATTCAGCTCAATGTAAGAACCATTTGTGCCGCTTATAGATATGATGAAACAATGTCCTGCACACGCAGTTTTTGTGGCAGTTGTGATTTTTTTTTACTTGCTCTTAAGAAAAGAGGAACTCTTCTTAAACAGTAATGGTATATATAAGTTGTTTCTTGGTGTGATTTATAGTAACACATTTTTACTTTTAACCTATTCTTCTTTTGTGATTTTATGACTTTATCAGGCTGTTGCTGAAATAAAAGATATTTGGATGTGGCATAAGAAGGTTTCATAAGGTGAACTTGTGGAAGGGTCATTAATAGTGGCGCAGCTTGAGGGAGTGCCACGGGCCCAACCACGGCTGAGTCCTAGACCTAGGTTCCAGCCAGTAGAGCAGTCTGTGACCGGGGTACATGGTGCACCAGGTGCCAGGGAGAGAGATCCATTCCACTCAAGGCGGTCTATTACCCATCAGATGGACAGCGACATCTGGAAGGGTTGGGAGCCACCAGAAAGGGATTCACCCCCTCCTCTCTGAGCCGACCTTTGAGCCGCTGTGCCAGCTGGGTGTGCTTCTCGCTCTGACTCACCACCGGGTGGGTGTTGGCGGGGTCACCCCAGTCAAAGAGAAGTCCTGACTGGGGCCGGCGGGTCATCCAAGGGAAACCTGGCTGTTCTCAAAAGACGCATCCCAGGCAGATGGGGGCACAGCACACCTGGTGTGTTCTGAGCCATGGCACACCTGGGTCTACTCGAAGGAGCGGGCATGGAGGTTTTGGCCGCCACCCCATGGGAGATCAAAGTCCAAGCACGCCAGCACAGCGGGCGGCCTTCCCTCATGTCCAGGTACCTGGAGCTCGGACCAGTGCAGCCGGGATCAGATTTGAAGACTCTAGCAGTCCCACCCGACCTCCTGCCCTGATGCCTCCAGCCCTCCTCTCTGTCCCCCCAAAAGTGGAGAGGGAAGTCACGGTCAGGGAAGGATGAGCGAATCTGCCAGATGAGCCAGTGGCAGAGGCACCTGCCACCATCACTGTGGGAAGCCCTGTTGTACTGCCACAGAAGATGGTGGGTGGGCTTGCCGGGCTAAGTACCTGGAACCCAGTTGTTTAAAAACCTGATGGTCTTTGCCGACTGCCAAATGGGGAAGTTAGATGGAGCGCCGGGTCATCTCACTGAATGAGTGGGATGGGCTGCTCTTCCTCCCCCAGCCTCTCCTGCACCGGCAGGTTTGGGCTGACAGCTGGAAAGAAATAGTTGGCTGTGAATCTTGGCAATGGACACTCACTCGTCTACAGCAGCAATGATTAAAGCAGCTAGCTGGAAGAATTAGTGTAAATTGCAGAGCGCATTGATCATTACACTTTGAACACACCTTGCAGCCTGAGAATCTTCCCAGGGTTCTTTGTCTCTGAGTGTCACTTGAATGTCAATCACCCCTGGGTCCCTCATTCCCTTTGTCCCCCTAAGGTCAGACCTGATCGGTCTTAGGATCCCTGAACCTGGTGCAGAGGCTTGTTGCCAGCCTGTCCTGACCTCCCTGTTTCCTCACCTTGTGTGGTTTGGGAGGGCCAGGTGCCCAGAGTGCCCCGGTGTGGATGTGGTGGCGGTCTACAAACCTGATGCACTTCCCCTCCCCTGGGGTAGTTGACCATGCCACGTGTGGCTGTCTTTGGTGTCCGAGGGCTGCCTTTGTGGGATAGAGCTATAGAGCAGGCCTTACGATCGCGTCCAGCCGGCAATCTCTCCCCAGGCCGTCTTCAGCGCAGATTGGGTCTGAGCACACTCAGCAACCCCCAACAGCCCCGGACCTGAGACCAGCCCACCGCAAGCTTGGGCTCCCCGACTACGACCTCAGATCAGATGTAGCAACCCGCTGCATGCAAGCATATTACTAAGCGGAGGAAAAGAAACTAACCAGGATTCCCTCATTAACAGTGAGTGAAGAGGGAAAAGCCCAGCACTGATTCCCCATTTGGCGGTGGAGTGCAAGAAATATGATGTACAGTCGATGGATTTCCTGGCATGCTCAGGGAGCCCAAGTCTTTCTGATCGAAGCTCATGCGTGAACAGTGTTAGGCCGGTAGCGGCTCCTAGCGCACTGGGATCGGGACTTCTCGTAGTCGGGTTGCTCGGGAATGCAGCCCAAAGCAGGTGGTAAACTCCATCTAAGGCTAAATACGGACATGAGACTGACAGCCAAGAAGTACCATAAGGGAAAGTTCAAAAGAATTTTGAAGAGATAGTTCAAGAGAGAGTGAAACCATAGAGAGGTAAACGGGAGGGGTTGATGCAGTCCACCTGGAGTATTCAACACGGTGGGCAGGCCGGTCACCGAAGCGATGGAACCCCTCACAGGACCGTGGCCTGCGCGCATGTGGCCCCTGGAGGGGTGTAGATTTTCAGTATGAATAAAGACTGCAAAAGTGGGGCCTTGCGATGGTTCTGACGTTTTGGGTTTCACGCAGAAGGTGTCAGAAAAGTTACCACAGGGATAGCTGGCTTGTGGCAGTCAAGCATGTATAGTGACATTACTTTTTAATCCTTCATTGTTGGCTCTTCCAATCATTGTGAAATTCACCAAGCGCTGGATTGTTCACCCACTGATAGCGAACCTGAGCTCGGTCTAGACTGTTGTGAGACAGGTTGGGTTTACCCTACTGATGATGTGTTTTTGCAATAGTAATCCTGCTCCGTACGAGAGGAGCCGCAGGTCAGACATTTGGTGTATGTGATTGGCTGAGGAGCAAATGGGGTGAAGCTACCATCTATGGGATTATGTCTGAACACCGATAGGTCAAAATCCCTCTAAACTATAAAGATACCGCAATGCTTTGGATCCTCGGTTGGCCTAGGATAGCTGGTCTCGGCACATAGAGGTGCTCACTTCTGGACTCAAGTGTGGACAGTAGGGGGCCACCTCTTGTGCGCGTAGTGCAAGGCATGTTCATGGGGAACCTTATATCATTAGTAGATTACCTGATCCTAGTTCAGGGTTTCTTAAGTAGCAGAGCAGCTACATCGCTGCGATCTATTCAAAGTCGTCCTCTAGGTTAAGCTTTTGTCAATGACAAAGCCGCATTGGTGGCACTGCCACGAGGGTCTCCATCCTTCCTGTTGAGCCGCAGGGTCCACAGGAAACTCCCGCCTACCCTGCGTGCACCTGCAGGGGTTCAGGCTGGGCATGGAACACTCTTTTCCCTTTACAGTCAGCCTAGAAGACCAGATGTCCTTGGCCCAGCCAGCGGGGCAGGGTGACTTGACCCAGCCAGGTTGAGGCAGGGAGGAGAGGCTGGGACTTGGTTCAGCTGATTTCCCGGATCCTGGGCACTGAGATGGCAGCTTCAGTCCCGTACCCTAGATAGTGAACTTGAGGCAGGCATGTAGTATTATTTAGCATGTTTTGGGAGCGCAGCACCACTGCATGGGATCAATGTATTACTATAATGTGGTACAGCAAGTCATGTGTTGCCAGTGTAACATATGGACATGTAAATTAAGACAGGTTACACATTGTAAAAACACATCATTTGTTCTCAATAATTAGTTTAAAAGCACACCATTTTTTTCTTTTCTCACCTGAAATGCCTCTATTGCAGGAGACACATTAGATAATTAATTAATGTAATTAACAAATACTAACACGATTCTAGCTTCTTAATATTATAATGTGTTCTCCATGTACAAAATGAGGCAGGCTGAGATTCATTTTAAACGGGTGTGCAGATTTTTTTTTTCTTCTCTCTTTGCTCTGTCCACGGTCTTTGCAGGAAGCAAAAATTTGAATAGCAGGAAATCAGTTGATACAGTTTCTTACTGTAAAAGTGAGCTATTGTTTGAAGAAGGAGGGTATGACATGATGGACTTTGATTGGGTATACGTCACTTTAGGGGCTGTAACTGAGGTTTCTTGGACCATCTCGGGGAGGGAGAAAGGCAGTGGACATTTTGCAGAGCTTCAGTGAAGACTTGGCTGGAGTTGCTGTGGGGTCGCCTGGCTGGACTGCTGGAAAGCGTTGTTCCAGTGCACTGATGACCTTCGGAGACTGGAATGTCCAGTCAATTAGCACCGGCTTGAGAACAAAAGATTGCAGATTGGAACTGCATGTTCTCGCTGGGTGCTTTAAAAAGAAGACCCTGAGCCACTTATCTGAGGCGACCAGCCAGGAGATCGCGTGTGGGAGAGCTACAAATAGGTGGTAAATATACAAATGGAGTGAGTTTGCTGTGACGGACAAATGATTTATTATTAGGCAGGCAGTGTAGCGATAGTCACTATTGGGGAGTCACTGTGTTTAAATGCCACATTCTAATGTTGCCATCTAAACGCAAGTCAATTGATGTACTTTTTTTTATTGTTGCAAAGAATTTAATGAAATGCCTTGTATTTTTGCAATTGTTTCTCTTCTGTTTATTCTAGAAAAGACTGCCTCGCAAAGCTGGTAATGTATGATTTTGAAATGAAACTGGTATAAATCACAACCTGTGTAAAGTTTTTTTTTGCTTCTGTCTTTCTCTGTTGCATTTAGCCCATATCACATAATAAAAGAGGAGGTTATTAGGTAATATATGTGCCAAACTGCCTATGTAGATAAAGTAATGTTGTGAGCAATTATAAATAGCTGTGTGCGTGGTTCCACTCAGTGTATATGTATGTGTGTGTCTTCTGAGTGGAACATAATGCAATAGTCTGCTGGACGTACATGAGTCAGCAGAGAGAGAGACCTCTGGAAATATAATCTCACTAATGTAAATACATTAGTGATAATACCACATGTTATTGTGAATACTCCATGGAAACATAATCTCACTAATGTAAATAAATTAGTGATAATACCACATGTTATTGTGAATACTTTATGGAAGCATAGCTCACTGGTGTAAATAAATCAGTGATAACAGCCATAAGTGGCACTTCATATGAAAATGTTGTGTTATTGAATAATGTAGAAGCCTGAGGCCTCTAGAGATCACAAGAACAGTCCAAACAAAAGAAAGGGGTTTTGTATGTTGGGGCCACAAATAAAACAAAGAAATTATGCTCACCACTATATCACAATGAAATGAATACCAACCAAATGTATCTGTGTACTGAAATAATGCATAGCCACTATACCACTATAATACCAAACCCAATCTAAATACAAGGAGTGGTTATTACTAAACTATTTTTGTTTTTGGTGGTAAGAAAATACCGCTAGGTCCCAAATCTACACAAAATACCCAACATATTTATGGTGCGTTGCAGGCTGGGAAAGTGATCATAGAGCACCTACTGGACGTGGCAAGTGTGTCTCACACCGCCATCTGTACATTAAAGGGAAATCATTTCATAATAGCAGTGTGTCACTAAAAATGAATTTCAGAATGTCTCAAAGGGAAGCCACATTCTCATACATAGTGCAATATTTAGAGGCAAAATTATTTGCACAAGGGACGTGGTCATCGAATAGTACCTCAGAATGGCATGACCGCATACATGGTGAGGTGCAGAAAGAAAAACTAGACAATATTTTTGCAGAAGGCAGCATAATTCAGGTCTGCCTTCTAAGGTTATTAAATGTAGCCGATAAAAATGCAGAGAAAGACTGTTTGATACGGCTATGCGCCAAAATCTGGTTTATTTTGAATAGGTCCCTACAAATGCAGGAAAATGATACCTAGCTAATTAACAGGTTAAAGACTGACTTAGATGGGGCAAGTAAGAAAGAGGAAATGTTAAGAACAGAATTGGATGTATGTCAAAAAGATATGCAGTTAAAAATGCAGAGATTTTGATATTCAATTTTCCAAAAACAAGAAACAGTTTGAAGACAGTGAGCAAGAATTGGTACACATAAAAGCATTGGTGGACCACATTAGACAAGATAAAGATGAGATCGTTTCAGAAATGCAAGTTTTACAAAAAGAACATTTTGAAAAAGAAAGTGACCTCCAAAATGCAGAACAAGAATTGGTTAAAATTCTTCAAGAAAGGGACAAGAGAAATAAAGAATTTAATGAATGCCAAATGCAAATGTGTGACATGCAGGAGGTAATTAAAAAATGAGTTATGAAAACAACTATTTGCAAAACGAAGCAGACATGCTCCTTAAAAGTGTAAGGACTTGGAACAGCAAATGTGCATTCCCAGGTCCCAGGAGAGGCGGCAGAGCACCACATTCAATGGAGTTGAGGTGAATTCTATTTCTACCCAAAGAGCTGGTGCCCCAATGAATGGGCCGGTGACTGAACTTGGTTGCAGCGCCCTTGTGGGATTTGATACTCCCATTGGGGGCCGCCACCAATCCCATACACCTGGAACTAGGGTTGAGTCACCAAGTAGTGCAATTCCATGCATTGCAACAAGTAGCCCCATAAAGATAATGAAATCCATTAAAGCCCTGATCAAACCATTTAAAAAGGGAGGGGAATGCTGCATAGAGGATCACTTAGACGCGGTTCGTGACATTTTTAAAGCCCTCCAGATACCTAAGGAACAGTACAGGCAGTATTTTCATTTAACTTTAGATGCTCCGACGGCCAGTATCATAAGGGGATTGAATGAACAGCAGAATATGACATGGGCAGAGTTTGAAAAAGAGATTAGGCGTCATTTGTCTCCTTTCCAGTCATTGCAGGAGGCAAAGAAAGTTTCTTACAAAATCACTGCTGGGCCTAATACATCCCCTCGCCAGTTTTTACAAGACTTAAAAAGAGCATTTTCTCGCTTTGATGTATCTTTTGACCCCAATTCCAATGAGTTTAAAACTGCCTACTTCTATGGGCTACAGAAAGACATCATATCCCAATTGGTCCGTGAATTTGACCGTGACAAGTCCCTGGAATGGATTGTACACCAAAGCACAAAACTATATGAGGTACTCTATTGTCAGGGTAGAGAAAGTGATAAAATTAAAGATACTAGACCTAAATCTAAAGAACCCTCAGCAACAGTGATGGAAATCAGGTCAGCCAAAATGTCCCTTGAGTCTGCTCAAAGTCCAAGTAAAAATAATTTGGCATCTGAACAGAGGGGTAATCAACAAAGGTCATCACACCCTGCACCAATGTTTCAATCACATGATCCTAGTAAAAGGGACAGATACATCAGCCCCAGGTACTTAGGAGATAGGCCCCGGGCAGGCTATCGACCTGATATGTCAGGTATGAACAATAACCAGAGACAATATCAGGATCAAAGAAATGATGGTCCTTATCAGACATTGGGGACACAAAGCAGATTTGATCCCAATACCATGATATATGGTAATCAGGATAGACCCCGATATTTGGATCGATTTTCTGATAATGGGAATCAACATAGGGGCCAGTACCCACAACCTGAGAGACAGGACACGAGGCAGAACATGAACTACACTCCACGTCAGTACAATGATTCCCACCAGGGGACTACAACCAAAGGATGGGCGCACCCCGCTTCCCTACACAAATGAATCAAGAGTTCAGGAACCAGCCCAATAGAAATCACTCACCTGAGAGGTATCAGAATAGATCCAATCAGGGGGAAAACAACCGATATTGATCTAGGCCACAGAGAGAGGATACTAGAGAGATGGAAAGGTTCCAGTGCCTCGAGGCCCAAGTGAAAATGTTAGCTGAGCAAATAGGAAAGCTCTGTACAGCACAAAAACAGTCATCAAAGGAGGGGGCAGAAGGCCATAGCAATGACCGGGGAGGAGGGGGTTCTGAAAAGTGACTAAGTACTTATGATACCTGCAGTGCCAAAAAGACAGTTTGCTCTGATGTAATTTTGCATAATGACTCTGAGATGCCTAATGATTTAAAAGTGAAAATACCAGTAAATGAACATGTAACAGAAAATGCAAATACTTCTAAAAGAGAGGGACGGTTTAACCTAGAACTAAATCAAACACTGGAGATTTGTACAAATGAAATAGGAAAACCTGAAGATCCAAAAGTACAAAGAGACAGATTTTAAGAAAAATGACTCATGCATGGGGAATACCAGTGAACCGGGAGTAAGTGGCGATGCTATAACTCCTTCCCTGGGCAATCAAAACAATGTCCAAACACAGGCAGGAAAAATAAATGCTCAAAATGAGGGTACAGGTCAATCACCTGAAGAATTCTTTGAACCACATATTTTTGAAGAGGTTAAAAGGGCTGGTACCATACCGAATAATCACAAATGCACAGAATTAGACAATGACAAATTGCCAAGTGATGTTGTTACATATTTTCAGTTGGAGGGGTGTAGTGTGACCTCTGATGATACCGCGGATGGATGGGCGAACAGTGGCCACACTCCAAAAAACCATGGAACATGGGGAAATCAATAAAGTCTCTGACACAGGAATGAGCAAAAAGGAGGGAAACATGTCTTTCCATTTACCAATGTGCTTAGCCAAAAGTGAAAAAGGCCTGAGAAAGGTGAGCCCTGAAATCAGTAAGAATTCACATTTCTTATGTGTTTTAGAGGAAATTGAAGACAGGTATTATGCTCCCATCACTGTAGAGGAAAAATGCCATACATTTGCAATGATTGACACTGGCGCACAGGCCACAATTATGTCTAAAGAATTAGTAAAGTGTATCAATGAAGAGAGATCCCCGCAGAATCAGATCACAGTGAAGGGAAATGAAGGTCCTGTGCATAATTTTAACGGGGAGGAGGTGCCTATTATAGGCGTCATCGAGGTTGACATAAAGATAGGTAAACATAGAATGAAACAGGCGGTATTGGTCACATCCATTTGTGAAATACCATTTCTGATGGGAACAGATTGCCTAAAAAGATTGTCTCCTCTAATAGATGGGGTGATGGAGTACTGTGGTCCTTAACTAAAAAACCATTGAGACCTAAGAAACTAAAATCACAAAACAGCAATATAAATGAATGTCACACCGTTGCAAAAACAAATGATTCAGTGGAGGTGTATCTCAAGAATAGTTGCATACCTAGCGTCACTGTTATATTAATATGTCAAGACAAAATGCAGAGTGAAAATGAAAAATTACCTGTACAAATATACTTAGACCCAAGGAAAGAATGGAAACTGCCATAGATGAGCACACCTTACGTTTTCATTTAAAAGAGAAGACAACCAGAATACTGCTCCTAGAGCAGGTTCAGAAAAACACATTACCACTCTTGCTGAAATACACATGGAAGATGAACAACCATGGGTTCATGTTCGGATAAATGACTATTCTAAAACAATAAAAGCCACTTTAGTGCTTGAACAGGAAAGGAGCTTCATTAATGAGAAATTGTTGCAAAAAATAATGGAAAGGGAGGAGATCCCGAAATTTAGGATTAAAAACCAGTATGGCTCTGGTTTGGACGGTCCAGACCTTGAAACCCGAATTGCAGGTAGATGCATGCTGAAAATTAGCATTGGACAAAAAACAATTTACCATAATGTTTGGATAGTGAGTGGAACACAAAATGACTTTTACATGGGCAATGACATCATGCACAGAATGTGTATGGTGTTAGATTTCCTTAATCAAAAGATATGGTCACGCATAGGTAGGCCGGAACCTGAACTTGAAGACAAAAGAAGGGCTTATCATTGCGCACAGCTGGTCCCTTATGCAATTGAATTACAAATGAGGAAAGATACTATTATCCCTGCATTCACAAAGCAGTTTGCAATAACACTGAAATGCAAAAATGGACAGCGATGAAAGATTCTGATGCATTTGTGTGTCTGAATGAATCCATAAAACAGCAAGGCCTGGATTATGAATACATTCCATTGGTAGATATGAGTGAAGGGTCTGTAAAAATTATGGTGAATAATAAAGGTTGTCAGGATATTCATTTAGAGGAAAACTCCCCAGTAGGAATGGCCATACAAAAATCACATTACGCAGTAGATCTAAATAACATGGTGATTGGAAATATCCCTGAAAAGTATATAGATGCTAAGGGTGAATTGCCAGAATACCTGGACTCTCAGCCAAAAGGGATATTTAAAATTCATTCTGTGTACCCTTATGATTCAAGAGAGACAGTGTCCTGTCATCAAGAGGATTGCATAACATTTCACTTAAATGAAAATGAAATAGAAAATCAGCCCATTGAAGTGGAAGCTGATATGCCAAAACATTTAAAAGTGGCAGCTTTACAAAGAGACACAGCCACACAATTAGAGGAATGCGCTGAGATTCCCATGCCAGAACATTTTCCAGAATTCTCCAAAATGGTAGAGGAGCAGATTTTATCAGCGGATGCATGTGACAACGATGAGGATAGAAATGAACTGAGGAAGATATTTATGGAGTTTAAAGATGTATTTGCAAAAGATGCTTATGATTGCGGTCTAACTGATTTACATGTGGCCACGCTACCGGAAGTTTGTAACAGAAGTCCAATATTTGCGTGCCAGTATAGACTACCATTGGCGTGTTTAGAGTCATTGGCAGAGATTATTAAACATTTGGAATCGCGGGGAATCATCAGGCCCATTCATAGCACATCCAATACACCTATTTTAGTTGTGTCAAAGCCAAATGGTAAATGGCGACTTTGTGCAGATTTGAGGGAGTTAAATAAAAGAGTGCCAGTATCCAGATGGCCACTGCCATTCATTGATCAGGGATTAGCTCAGATACATGGTTCAAAAGTATTTACCACATTAGATCTCACCTCTGGATATTGGCGTGTGCCATTGGCAGAGGAGATACAGAATTTATTTTCCTTTTCATTTGATAAGACTCAATACGCATGGGTTAGAACTCCATTCGGGTACGTCAATAGTGGGAGTGAATTTGGCATATTAGTGAGAAAAGCTATGCCTGATGCAGCAGTAGGAGGAACCATAGTTTATGTGGATGATGTGCTGATAAAAAATGAAAGCTTGAAAAGCCATTTTGATGAAATAAGACTTGTGCTTGGCCAATTGCAGAAAGCAGGCGCCAAAGTGTCTTTACAAAAAGCACAATGGTGCAATAAAAAAGTGAACTTTCTAGGCCATGAAGTGACTGAACATGGACTAAATCCACAAAAGAAAAAAATAGAGGCTATACAAAAACTAAAAGGCCCTAAAAATGTGAAAGGGGTAAAAAGTTTATTAGGAATGACAGGCTATAACAGAAAGTTCATTGAAAATTATGCTGAAATCACTCAACCATTGACTAAACTGCTTAAACTGAATACACCCTGGAAATGGGAAAAAGAGCAGTCTGAGGCAGTGGCTAAATTAAAGGAATGTCTTGTAAAGGCACCATGTTTGGCATATCCCATAAAGGAAAGGGATTTCTTTATAGAAATAGGTTTCTCTGAACATTGTATGTCAGCAGTGTTATCACAAAAACATGATTTGAATCACAAAACCATTGCCTATTCAAGTAAGGCGTTTTCCCAAGTTGAAATTAAATTCAATGAATGTGAAAAGGCCCTATTACCCACTGTGTGGGCACGACAACATTTCCGCCCCATTGTTCAGGGAGAAAAGGTGATTATTGAGACAAATCATCAACCTTTGCAGTTTTTAGAGAGTAAAAGAATTAGGTCAGGTAATCTAGCACAGTCCAGAATCACTTCATGGACGCTGGCATTACAGGGTTTTCCTGTAGAAGAGGGATATGGCCAACATAAAAAAAAGCCCAATTGCTCAAGGTTTAGCAGATCTACATGACTGTGCAGCTGAACAAGTATCAAACGAAATGGAAGTGGAACCTAATTTACAGGAATTTGAACAATCACCACACAAAGCTTTTGATGAAAAGACATGCAATGACTTGCCAACTGTATATGTTGATGGTTGTGCTTTTCACATTGGAAATGACAGTAAGAAACAATTAGTGTCAGGAATAGGAAATGTCTGGTTGAAATGTGAAGGTGTCCCTAGTATAGGGATGAGAATTGGAGCTAGGAGCAGTCAAGTAGCGGAATTGGCAACCATTTATAAAGCAATTGCTACTGCGGTTGATAATAAATTCAGTGAAATTGTCCTGGTGACTGATTCTGACTATGCATGAAATAGCTTTGTGGAATATTTACCTGGCTGGAAAGCGAGAGGCATGATTACATACAACAAAAAGCCACTTAAACATGGAAAAATTATACAAGCCATAGACAAATTTGTGTCAGAGAATGACTTAACAATATACTGGAGGAAAATTCATGGGCATCTAAAAACGCCAGGAGAAGATAAGGAGGGGAATGATAAGGCAGATCACCTGGCTAAAATTGGGGCTGTGATGGGAGAATTGCTACCTATTGAACATTTACTTGGTGAAATACAAATTTATGCAGTAACACGTTCTAAAACACCAAAGGAGGTAGATCAACCAGTAGCATAATGGAGTTATGATACACCAGAACAAGATCTGATTGAGGTACAAAAGGATGATCTAATGTTGGGAATATATTATAATCATTTGATAGATCCTGAACAAAACCCTTTAACAGAAAATGATAGTATAGGAAAAGAAGAGTTGAGGGTGATATTAAAGAATAAAAAACGAATTAGACTACAGGATGGACTCATGATTAGAGAGTCCGTAACAGGACAGATACAGTGGGTGGTGCTCCTTTTATTCAGAGGGCTAATGCTACACCATGCACATGATGCAATAACTGCAGGCCACAGAGGTTCACAAAAAACATTGTAAATACTAAAGGATTATGCTTACTGCCACATATGTCCCAAGATGTGGAATTATATACTAGAGGATGTCTAATATGCGCACAATTTAAACCTGCTTCACCAATGCATAGAGCTCCATTAATGAAAAGAGTCCTAACTCTTCCATGGTCAGATTTGCAAATAGACTATGAAGGGCCTGTAAAGAGGTCGAGCAGGGGGAACCGTTATATTTTAAGTGTGGTGTGTTTGATGTCGAAATGGATTGAGTGTATTCCTGCACCAGATTGTAGTGCGCAAACAGCAGCCACATTGCTGGTGAATCATGTGTTTTCAAGGTTTGGGTTGGCACAAAGTATAGAATCAGACAGAGGAAGTCATTTCACAAGTGCTCTAATGAGTAAGGTATGGCAAATACTGGGTGTGAAAAGAAAATTACACATTGCATATCGGGCGGCTTCTTCGGGTGGAGTTGAACGCAGTAATAGGTCTGTTGTGGACATATTAAAGAAATTTGTGGCAGAAGCAGGTTCCAGCTAGGATTTACGTTTACCTTTGGTTTTAATGGCAATCAGATCAACTCCTGCCAAAGTAACAGGTGTTAGCCCCCATGAGGTTTTGACAGGTAGGAAAATGGTGTTACTACAACACCTGCTATACAGAACACATGAGCAGACACTTGTGAGCGCGTCCACAGTTCATGAATACATTGATGAACTGAGGAAGCATTTACAACATGCATTTGCTTTTGTACAGAGAAGTCTAGCGAGAGCTGCTGACAGTGCAAAGTCATATTATGATAAAAAAAGACATCAGTGAAAGAGTATTGTGTGGGCGATCAGGTGTATACATTTCATTTTGGAAAAAGTAAACAGAAAAATTCCAAATTTTTTGGCAGCCTGGCAGGGGCCATTTCGAATTATAGATAAAATATCTCCCGTAGTGTACAAAATGTTGAAAACTAAAGGTAAAACAGCAACAGAACAGTTTGTTCATGCAAATCAAATTAAACCATGGCACCCCAGACATGAGTTAAAAGGCATGAGCATGTAGAAACAGATAAAGTCACTTGAATACATGAAAGAAAATAAATGAGTCTATTGGACAGATAGTAGCAGAGAAATAAAATAGGGGTGATTGATTATTATAATGGAACAGAAACACTGTGACATATGTATATATATATATATATACATATATATATGTATATATATATATATATATTACATGGCCACGGTAGTCGGTAGTGGCCATGTAGTTATGGTTAAGTTGCTGTTTCCATAGGAAGAGCACTTTTTGGGCGGCTTATAACTTCGCTCTCCCTGGACGGATCCTCACCAAACTTTGCAAAAAAAGTAGTTGGGTCACTCTGAATTTTCTTGCATAGTTTGGTGAGGATTCGTCCAGGGGGGGAAAAGTTATAGGGGGGTCCCAAAACTTTTTTTTTCCCATAGACTGAATGGGAAAAAACTTTGCGCACGGCTACAGCCCGAACCGCTGGACAGATTTACACCAAATTTGCGGCAGGAGCGGCGGCCTGGTCCCAAAAGCGTGCTTTTGTAAATTTGGTGTAAATCTGTCCAGTAGTTTTTTTAAAAATGACCAAAATGTAAGGCAAAAAAATTAGTGATATCTGCGTTCGCTTCGCTGACGGACTTCCCTGTTCGCTCCGCGGACAGCACCCCGATTGGCCCATGGCCTTGCGTCATGTCCGCGGACATACGACGTGTTTGCTGATTGGACGGTGAGGGGCGTGGAGCGCGTCAGATTTTCTGTGGCGCCCGCCATCTTGTATTCGCAGTCGACCGCGTACAGCGCAGTGAAACGTGGATAAAAAATTGTATTTAGTGCCGTGTGTTGGTGTGTAAGAGTGTTTGGGGAGGGTGGGGGAGTACGAGATAGGTTCAATGTTTCGTTTTTTTATGTGCTAGACCTTTTTGTTGCGTTCGATTTGTCCGCGGAGAACACGGCTGTTCTGACATTTTGTAAATAAACTAAATGGTGGGGTGTTTAGAGGACGGAGTATGTGTCATTTTTGTTCGCAAGGAAGGTAAAAATGAGCTATGAACACTCGCGGTGTACTTAATTGTTCGTAAATACACAAACTGGGGGTGTCTTCAGGACGCTGTCCGTATTGTAATCTGTCTAGTTGAATGTGTTCTAAGAACACTCGCAGTGTCCCGAAATGGTTGCAATTACACAAAATGGGGGTGTTCTGAGAACGTTGTTTGTATTGTTCGTTGTCAGGGTGAAAGTGTTTTAAGAGCACTCCTTTTGTTCGCTAATAGTACAATTTCCTAGGGGCGTCAACTGACTTTTTGTGCACTAAAGAAACGATAGATCCGGCTGGTGTGCGCCGACATTATGTGATAATCCTATGACTGGCGCTATTGACCTGGCTGACTTGCTTTTGCGACACTAAATCATATCTCCCGCCCCTAAGCCTGATATTATCAAAGCATTCATATTCCCCGCCTTTCTCCGTGACGTTACAGGGTGCGTAATGAAACGCGCCCAGTCGTCTCCAGTACTACGCGACTTTACACAGAACCCGAAAGACAACACACATTATGACACAACACAGCGCGCCACAATTCGGAATATGAAACTGTGATTTAAAAGAAAAGAGCAAGATTGTAAATGTTGTAAAGTACATTTATTTGACATCAAATGTTTAGAGAATATTCAGCAATTTGCATTTGTCTTTGTTGTCGATCCGCAAAAGTTAATTTTGAGACACGCGATGTTCCTTTGCGGTACAAAGAGTGTTAGATCAGCTTAAAACTCAGTGCGCCACAATTCGGAATATGAAACTGTGTTTTAAAAGTAAACAGTAGGATTGTACATTTGGTAAAGTACATTTATTTCACATGAAATGTTTAGTGAATATTCAGCGATTTGCTATTGTCTCTGCTGTCGATCAGCAAAAGTTTATTTGGAGCCACGCGTTGTTCCTTTGCGGTAGATAGGCTGTTGATTTATGATAAAAGCAGTAAATGGTCGCTCTGATAATCGGAAGGTTGCTCCAACAATGAGCCATTAGACCACCCTATTGGTTGGTATGTTGTTTGTAGCCGCTAGTACTGCGTAAGGGCATATTGGTCCTTGGCGATTGTCCCATAAAATGGTGAGGGTCATGAAGTTGCATATTTGGACTTGCACCTGGCAGTTGAAGACCCCATCCGCTGGAGTCTGTAAATCGTGACATAGACAAAATGGGACACGTACCTGTTTTAAAAAACATAAATTAGTCTCACCAGCCGATCTTCATTAAAAATCATCATTTTATTTATTAGGGCGTGAAACTATTTGCTATCGAAGATAGTGCAACAGAGTATGTTAATAATAAAATAATAATATTTTCCCATTCATATAGCGCTAAGAACCGTGAGGTATGTAAGCGGTGCTTATTATTAACCACGGTGTGTGGTGCTCATTTATCGACCACGGAAGAATGAAAGGCTGAGTTTGGCCTTGCCGGGATTCAAACTTGCGTTAGCAAGCTGTGCACGGATGTCAAAGCGAGCGCTGTACTCGCTGTGCCACTTGACAGGCTACAGTGAAGTGGCACAGAGAATAGAGCACTTGACCACCTATAGACCGGCTAAATTATTTCTATTAACCCACCCTGTGTCGTCTGCCTTTTTCAGAGCCCTCTAAACGACAGGGGATCAATTCGGCGGTGATAGTGCGCGGTAGAAAACATTATGCCACTTTCAACGAACAAGTTCAACTTGAGCGGTCTTTAATGCTACGCTATTGTAATTATATTTGGTATAAAGTAATCTAAAGGGTTACTTACAGTACAATTGCAATTTCCATTGTCTACGAGTGGTGCAGTCCCAAAATACGACTCTGCGTGTGCCAACGATCTTTCGTATAGTGATATAATATATAAAAGAGGTTTTGTTTCAGAAATTTCATCTTTATCTTCTCTTACGTTTTAGCAACACTCCTTTAGAGAAGTCTTTCATCACAATCTCTGTCTGTCAAGGTCAAATCACAATATAACCTTATAGTCCGCTTCGTGAGCCTCTCCGGGGCCCGAGAAAAAAATGGAAGCAGCTGACCTTCACTGTGAACGAGCATAAATTCTTACTTTGCAACATTCTGTGTAAAGCCATCTGTAGAAGTTGTGGAAGCAGCTGACCTTCACTGTGAACGAGCATAAATTCTTACTTTGCAACATTCTGTGTAAAGCCATCTGTAGAAGTTGGTTTTTGCATGCCATGTTTGTATATTGTTTGCGTGATATTAAAAAAACTTTGTTAAAGGGACGTTATGGTTAAGTTGCGCTACTAAAACCTATGAAATTCAGTGAAAAAACTTTGTTAAAGGGACGTTATGGCTCAAAGTAAAACCGAAAAACTCCTGAAATTCGCCAGTTATGGTAACATAAGCAACCATAACTCGCGCCACCGTGCACTGCTAACACTAACACCCAGGACATCAAAGATGACATCACAAATGTCATTGATGACATCACTGATGACATCACATGGCTGGCTCTCCCTTTTTATCCTTTACTGACATATCGAAGCCACATAGTTTTCTTCAGTAACAGTCGGGAAGTAAAAATTGAAAAGGTACTATATTTGTAGACTTAGGGTCCTGTCACATCATATGAAACATATACATAGCGGAAGATACAGGCTTGAAAGAGAGCAATTCTTTCTGTGCATGAAGATAATCATTATGGTTATCAGCACTTTCTCATAGTTTTATTTTTATTACTCTACCTTCCATCTATATGCTCATATTTGTATACATTATACTCACTCTCCATAGAGTGAATGGGAAAAAAAGTTTGCTCGCGCATAAAGCCTAAACCGCTGGACGGATTTCCACCAAATTTGGACCAGGAGCAGCGGCTTGGTCCCGAAAGCGTGCTTTTGCAAATTTGGTGAAAATCCGTCCAGTAGTTTTTTTTAAAATGACCAAAAAGTAGGTAAAAAAAATTAGTGATATCTGTGTTCGGTTTGCGGATACACTTCCCTGTTCGCTCCGCGGAAAGTGTCCTGATTGGCCAATCGTCTTGCGTGATGTTCGCGGACATGCAAAGTGTTCGCTGATTGGACGGCGTGGAGCGTGAAGCGCGTCAGATTTTTCGGTAGCGCCCGCCATCTTGGATTCGCAGACGTCCCTGGACAGCGTGGTGAAACTTTGTTCAAAATGTGTATTTTGTAGAGTGTGTTGGTGTGTAGGAGTGTTTGGGGAGGGTAGGAGTGTATGAAATAGGATGAAAGTTGTGTTTTTTATGTGTTAGACGTTCTTTTTGTGTTCGATTTGTTTGCGAGCATCACGGGTGTTCTGAAATGTTCTAAATAAACTGACTAGGTCGTGTTCTACGGAGTCAATATGTGTCCGTTTTGTTCGCAAGCAAAGGGAAACTGTTCTAAGAACACTCGCGGTGTCCGGGGAGTGTTCGTAGGTGGTGTCCTGAGGACGCTGTCCGTATTGTTCTCTGTCAAGTTGAATGTGTTCTAAGAACACGCGCGGTGTCCTGATATGTTCGCAAATAAACAAAATGGGGGTGTTCTGAAGACGTTTTTGAGAACACTCCCGGTGTCCTGAAATGTTCGTAGGGGTTGTTCTGAGGACACTGTCCGTATTGTTCTCTGTCAAGTTGAATGTGTTCTAAGAACACCCGCGGTGTCCTGAAATGTTCGCAAATAAACAAAATGGGGGTGTTCTGAAGACGCTTCTAAGAACACTCGCGGTGTCCGGGGAGTGTTCGTAGGGGGTGTCCTGAGGACGCTCTCCGTATTGTTCTCTGTCAAGTTGAATGTGTCCTAAGAACACTTGCGGTGTCCTTAAATGTTCACAAATAAACAAAATGGGGGTGTTCTGAAGACGCTTCTAAGAACACTCGCGGTGTCCGGGGAGTGTTCCTAGGGGGTGTCCTGAGGACGCTGTCCGTATTGTTCTCTGTCAAGTTGAATGTGTCCTAAGAACACTCGCGGTGTCCTGAAATGTTTGCAAATAAACAAGATGGTGGTGTTCTGAAGACGCTTCTAAGAACACTCGCGGTGTCCGGGGAGTGTTCGTAGGGGGTGTCCTGAGGACGCTGTCCGTATTGTTCTCTGTCAAGTTGAATGTGTCCTAAGAACACTCGCGGTGTCCTGAAATGTTCGCAAATAAACAAAATGGGGATGTTCTGAAGACGCTTCTAAGAACACTCGCGGTGTCCGGGGAGTGTTCGTAGGGGGTGTCCTGAGGACGCTGTCCGTATTGTTCTCTGTCAAGTTGAATGTGTCCTAAGAACACTCGCGGTGTCCTGAAATGTTCGTAGGGGGTGTCCTGAGGACGCTGTCCGTATTGTTCTCTGTCAAGTTGAATGTGTTCTAAGAACACCCGTGGTGTCCTGAAATGTTCGCAAATAAACAAAATGGGGGTGTTCTGAAGACGCTTCTAAGAACTCTCGCGGTGTCCGGGGAGTGTTCGTAGGGGGTGTCCTGAGTACGCTGTCCGTATTGTTCGCTGTCAAGTTGAATGTGTCCTAAGAACACTTGCGGTGTCCTGAAATGTTCGCAAATAAACAAGATGGTGGTGTTCTGAAGACGCTTCTAAGAACACTCGCGGTGTCCAGGGAGTGTTCGTAGGGGGTGTCCTGAGGACGCTGTCTGTATTGTTCTCTGTCAAGTTGAATGTGTCCTAAGAACACTCGCGGTGTCCTGAAATGTTCGCAAATAAACAAGATGGTGGTGTTCTGAAGACGCTTCTAAGAACACTCGCGGTGTCCAGGGAGTGTTTGTAGGGGGTGTCCTGAGGACGCTGTCCGTATTGTTCTCTGTCAAGTTGAATGTGTCCTAAGAACACTCGCGGTGTCCTGAAATGTTCGCAAATAAACAAGATGGTGGTGTTCTGAAGAAGCTTCTAAGAACACTCCCGGTGTCCTGGAATGTTCGTAGGGGGTGTCCTGAGGACGCTGTCCGTATTGTTCTCTGTGAAGTTGAATGTGTTCTAAGAACACCCGCGGTGTCCTGAAATGTTCGCAAATAAACAAAATGGGGGTGTTCTGAAGACGTTTTTGAGAACACTCCCGGTGTCCTGGAATGTTCGTAGGGGGGTGTCCTTTGGACGCTGTCCGTATTGTTCGTTGTTAAGTTGAAAGTGTTCTAAGAACTATTGCGTTGTTCTGAAATGTTCGTAGGGGGTGTCCTGAAAACGGTGTCCGTATTGTTCGCTGGCAAGTTCAAAGTGTTCTAAGAACACTCACATTGTTCGCGGACATTAAAAGTTTCCCATAGATCATAGTTGAAATGTTTGACTCTATGGATGTGATATGCTGCGGTGGTTGTTGCCAGGGCATAGAGTCTTGGGTGCATGGCCATTTGGCCCTGGCAACAACCACCGCAGCATATCACATTCATATGTGCTTATAACTTTGGGTGAAAAACAAATGTATAAGGAACAAAGGTATTAGATACTATGGATGTGATATGCTGCTATGGTTGTCCTTATTATTGTATACTTACTGTTTGTTCTAGTAATGGGAGTCCATGTTTTTCTTCTTCATTTCTGTGATAAAACAAAATAGCATGTTAGTATTAGTATTTTGTAATGACTTATTACATTGTATAAGCAATATACTTTTATTTTTTTTCGACCCTCATATTTAGTAGAGTACAAATCAGAGTACTGTGCAATTTGCTCAGTTTCTGTATTTGTTGCTAAAATCATTGGGTCTGTGGGAGAAAAAAAAATCCATGTTGGATTAAAAAAAAACCTTTTTCTGTTATGCTACAGTTTATTTGTTTGTTTGTTTTCAGTGTTCACTTGTTGTTTCTGGCTAATGCTTTATACTTTGCTTTGTTGTATTTTTTTTCGGAGCAGTAACAGATTCTTCATTTGTTTTGATATTATACAATTTTGGAGCAGTTAGATACCAATTGGCGTATTCTAACTGTCTATTTTTTAATATATTTTAGTGGTTTTGATTTATCTATTTGGATATTGTTAAATTTTGGGACAGTTAGATACCTATTGGCATATTCTAACTGTGTATTTTTTGGCCTAATTTAGTGGTATTCATTTATCTGATTAGTTGTTTTAGAATCTTTGAGCTGTTAGATAGCTTTTGGAGTATTCTAACAGTTTATATTATTTTAACAAATTTATAATTTTGGGACAGTTAGATACCAAATTGGCATATTCTAACTGTGTATTTTTTGGTCTAATTTAGTGGCATTCATTTATCTGATTAGTTGTTGTAGAATCTTTGAGCAGTTAGATAGCTTTTGGAGTATTCTAACAGTTTATATTTTTTTAACACAAATTTACTTAAAGGTTTAAATACAGTTTATTTATCAAATTTTGGTTTTAAGAACATCAAATAAGCGTTTGTAAGATGTGCTGGTATCTCTGCTTTAGAGTAATGGTACTATCATTACATTCAAACCATCCACATTTCTTTTTTATGTATGCAGTGTAGTGCCCTGAATTGGTTGTGGCTCCTGCGTGGTAGATTATACCTATTGTTGTGAAGGTTTTCTTACCAAGTGATATTTGACCATGTGTGAATGCAGTCAGCTTGCAGTTGTTTTTGGTACCATCTGCATTGTAACGTAGAAGCATTAGTATTACGTATTTACTATGTGTTTGTATTACTAACATGGAGCGATTATCTGAATTGCAGGTAGAGCATAATCTACCATGGTTTGCATTTTGTACAAGTTGCTGAAATGGAATGGATTCACAATTTGGTATTGATATATATATGAAGCGTTCATTGGGGATTTCTTCTTGTGTCACATTGTTGCAGAGAGTGCATGTATGTTTTCACATGTATGAAATCTGAAAGATTTCATTTATAGGTATGTTTTGGTTTTCCAGTACTTGTAGTAAGTACATTAGAAATTCTTGTGGATCTTCTTGTGAGTTTATAGTGAATTTCACCATTCCAGCACAGTAGTCCAATTGTCGTCTTATTCCAAAAAAACTGTATGTGTTGTCAGGATTGTTTGCTGCATTTCTGTGAAGTACTAACATTTGCAAACACAATGGGTCTGTACTGTGTAAGTAAATGTTGTCAAATATTGGTGGTAATTGAAATAGAATATTCATTGCTACATTTGCATAGCAATTTACACCAACTATATTTGAGAATTTAAATGGTCCAGGTAGTTCTGTATCTAACTGCTTTTTTTGGAGTTTGTCTTCCTTCTTTAAAGAAGTACCTGGTTTACTTTCTCTAATTGATTCTTTTTTGTTTGTGGTACTTGATGAAGTATTAGTTTCTTTTACTCTCTTTAGAGGATTTGCAGTGACGTCCTGTTGCATTTCTGTTTGATTTAGTTTTCTTTTACAACATTTTAGTTTTCTGTTAATTCTCTGTATTGGAAATGTTGCCAAAGGTTGACATTTCCAATGCTGCCAACAGTTTTACGGCAGAGTTTGTGCCCTAATGTTTTAAAAATAGGTTCACCTTTTACTGGTGTTAATTGAAGCAGATCTCCAAAAACAATAATGTGTTTTCCTGCAAAGAGCTTCATCATAGTCTGTTTTGAGTACTTCTTGTAATCTGAGGTGAATCAAAGATAACATCAGGTTGGAGACCATGCTCACTTCATCTATTAGTAGCATTTTCATTTGTTTCAATACTCTGCATAATTCCATTGCAGCTTCTGCAGAAAGTTTGTAATAGTCTAATTTGTTCTGGTGTTCTACTGGTAATAGTAGTAATCGGTGTAATGTAATACCACCTATGTTGTAGGCAGCTAAACCTGTGGGGGCAGTGACAACAGCTGACAGTTTGTTGTTTGTCAATTGTTGAAGGAACTTACTAATGATTTTGATTAGGAATGTTTTGCCAGAACCAGCTTCACCACTGACGTACAGTAGTATAGGTTTATAATTATGGCAGGAAAATTCTTTATTTTCATGTTTTACACCATGTGCAATTTCTTTTGTCACTTCTTGAAAAATGCTACTTTGCTCATTGTTTAGTTTTGATTGTAGTATAGTTAAGTCTTCCTTATCTTCATACTGACACATGGTGTTTTCTACTTCTATCATAGCTAATTCTGCCTCATTTGTTATTAGTGGTTCTCCCAGTGGTTCTTGGCTTCCTGTTACAGAAGGTTGACTACTGTCAGGAGTATCCTTATCTAGTTGGGCTTGGAGTTCTTCTTCATGTTGCTGTTCATTGTGCAACATTGCTTTGTACTGTGTAAAGTTTACATCAGTTATAGTGCGTTCATTTGCTTTGAAAGCATCCTCATATGAGTCATAGTTATCTAGTAATTGTTCTTCTTTTCTCCATGGTTTGAAGGGTTGTAGCAGGGACATGTAATATACTTCTTTATGTTGAGGAGTCTTCAATGACAATTTGATATGATTAATTAAATGTGGTTTAGTGAGTTTAACTAAGCTGCCTTCACAGTCTGTCACTCTATATTTACCTTCTTTTTCATCAGGTTTCATATTATTTTTGTATGTGTAGTTTTGGGCTATTTGGTATAGACACATGTTTTCCAAAGTATTACTTCTGTTTGGGTAGTATGTGTCCAATAAATTGTTTTCTTAAATGTCTTGGCTGTTGGGATCATGTTTGGCTATTGTTTCTATATCTTCATATGATTTTAGAACTCTTTTTCTAGATTTAGCTGGACCAAGACTTAGCCATACTATATTTTCAGATTTACCATACAATGATGTACCAGTTAAACGATCAGCTGTTTCATAAGATCCACATTCTCTATGGGTGAGCATTTTTATGCCCAAGCTGTATAATTTCTGAGATACTGTTTTATCTGATGACAGGTCATTCCAGAGGTCTTGGAGCTCTGTCTTTTCTGCTTTAGTTAAGTATGCTGTGACATATCGTGCAACTGCAGTAGAATTGTCTGCAATGTACTGCACATCTATGTTTGCATTCCATAAGTGGGCAATGATTGCATTATAATCATTGATATATTGTTCTTCTTCTTTTCTTTTTATGTAATATGTGTTTTTAGGTGACTTACCTTTAACACTATGTCTAACTGAAGACATGAGGTTGTTTACTTGACCTGTATTTGTAACTGGTCTAGGGAAACCAAATCGGCATTTGGTGTAGTATTTGCCTTTGTTTTTGAATTTGCGACGACAATATTTTCCACATTTGTGTCTTTGAAATTGTAAAATTTGTGCACGAAGATCACTATTTGTGGCTTCTGATGGAATTTCACAAGTGACATATTTTTCAATAAACTGTAAAACAGTGGCATCACTGTCTTGACCAAATTTAGGAGCATCTTTAATCCATAAAAGCATGTGGATATGTGGTGCTCCTCTGGCTTGGTATTCTTTTCTCCAAAAGAAGTGTTGCACTTCTCCAAGGGGAGGAACAGTTTTATTACAAATAAAATGTAGCATAGCAATGAAGCGATGGTGAAAATATCTTGAAACATTAACAGGATCCAAAGAACAAAGTTCTCCAGGTGTTAGAATATCTATGTTTGTTTTGTTTTTATTTGATATGCGTAGGAAATCATGTAAATCTTCCCATGCATATTCTGCACAACTTAATGTAACAAACCAAGTGGGTGGGCCAAGCTTTCTGATCATACAACGTACATCTCCATGACGTCGAAACCAGTACTCTTTAGTACCACGCATATTTGCTAATAGATTTGTAATATTTGATTGTAAAACCTCATCCTTTTGTTGCACTTTCTCTAATAATTGTGTAGCTCTCATATTTTGAAAGTGTGATCCTGATTTTAATATGTGTGCAACTCGTAACATAAAGTTGCTAGTTCACTTTCAAAGAGTAGGTGGAATATGTATTCCACATTTTGTCTAAATCTGGGATCTTCAGAATACATCGGTAATGAGCGGTATTCTGAAGCTGATATTTGAATAGGTCTATCATCATACCTTCCTCCTTTGCCAGTAGGAAAGAGTAGAGGAAAAGCACGTGCTTCTATACTTTTTTCCCATATACTGATTGGCGATCCTTTTGTTTGACGCATTTGGTAAGTTTCCAATACATCTTGTACGGTGTCATTACAGTGCAAAGGATGAATTGTATAATGGTCTAAAGTATTTGATATTGTAGCAGGATCTAGTAGCTCAAATTGACCAGCTTCTTGTGTTTCTTGATTTATTTCAGTTGTATCTTTCAAGTTTTCGTCAATATTAATTTCTTTGTAATATTCATTATTCTCTTTAAGATATTGGAAGGCTTGTCTAACTTTATATAAATCTACCAGCTGTTGCCATATTTTTTTGTCTTTTGTAGGTACTCCATTTACTAATATAATTAAAGATTGCTGCATTGGACGTTGCACTCCTAGAGTATGCACATTTTCTTTTAGGTTTAATGGTAAATAAACTACTTTTCCACGAATGCCTTTTACCAATTCAGAGGGAGGTAATTTTGCTGTTTTTGGTTGAAGGTGTATTATTGCTTGAAATGGGTGTACTGTTTGAATTATGATGCTCTCATATAAATTAAGTTGTTGTAGAGGTTTTGGTACTGGGTATAATTCCAAATTATTTGTGATAGAACGTGAAGGAGTTTGGTTGTTGTCAAGTTTTGTAGTGCAATAACTGCAAAGTATTAAGGGCTCAGTTATTTCATATTTGTTTTCTGCTACAAGGTAGAGAGCTAATTCAAACCATTTAGAATCTTCATTGTCTTCTATTTTGTATGATAGGTCCACAGTTTTTGTGTTACTTTTATAAAAAATTCTACGGCAACATACACATACATGGTTTGGTACTTCAGCTGATGTACTTTTAAATTTGAGTATTTCTTTTTTGTATGTGTTTAGCAAAAGGTTGCCATGTGTAGAATTGTTGCTTAATTGGTTTAAAGCTATTTCATTCTGTAAATGGCTTTCACTTCCAAAATATTTTTTTCTGGATATAGTGAATTTCTTCAAGTAGGTCTTTTGCTGTACCATGTAGAAGGATGTTATTTAACTTTGCTAGTGCTAAAGCAGGACTTTTAGCATAGTACAGTTTATAGACTAGATTTCATATAGTTGAATGATGTGTTGATATCCTTTTGATATCATGGAAAGTGGTTTTACAAGTAGGTCCTGTAATGCAGGCCAATGAATGTCCTTGTAGTCCTGTGTACTTGTGCACTGGACAGGTATCTATATTTTGCAGTAATTTAATTTTGATTTTGTCTTTGCTTTTTACATATTTATTGAGGAATTGGCGTAAAGATTTGAAACATTGTTTGGGAATGTTACACATTGACGTGCATGGCCATTTGTACACTAGACGTTCTGATTCAGTTGAATGGAGGGGTAATTCTATGTTTTCAGGGCATATTTTTGTAAGAAGTACTTCTTGTTCCATTATGGTATTATTCCTTTTTCATAACCTCGACCACTGCTATGTATGGCAATTGTATTAGTTTGCTTTTGTTTGTACGCTTCTTCATTAAAATATGGTTCTGTGCTTGTAGTGTGATTCCATTCACCTCCGCTGATACTTAAGAAGTTCTTTCTGTTGATATTTCGCTTATTGAGAAGTCTTTTTTGTAATTTAGTGATTAGTTTTGTTAGTGGTTTCATTTTGTTTAACAGTAAAATAAATACATTTCTTTTGAGAAGAATTACACTGTCCATCAATGCTTCTAAGATTAATTTCCTACGATAGGTTTTAAGCTTTGAACCTGATTTCTCTCATGTTTTTATAAGATTTTGAAGGAATTTGTGACGGTATATTTTGGCTAAAATACTTTTCTTGGTATGCTTACTTTGCACTATATTAAAATTTGAAGAAGTAGTTTTATCTGTACTGATAGCTGATTTTCTGTTAATTGTTTTTTGGTTTGTTTTACATTTTGATAGAGGAAGCGAAGTTGTTGTACTTGAAACTTCTTGTGTTTCACTAAATGATTGTATTAGCTGTTTTGTTTCAACATTTTTTACAAATTCTCCTAGAGATAGATGCTTATGTTGGACACCTTTATTTTCATTTGCTCTACTTTTGCGTTGCTTTCTACGGACTTGACTTTTGGTAGGCATTCTTTAGGGTCTGTTGAAAAAAATAAAGAAGATATGGGTTGGGGTGTTCTGGAATGTATGTGTGCTGTGTGCATGAGTGTTTGAGTAAGATGATAAAGATGTATGTAATGGTGTGTGATTGTGCATTGGGAACTAAAACTAGTAGGGATAGGTATTCTTGAATTTATGTGTTACTAAACTGGGGTTCAGATGACAAAAAAAAGTAAGCTAGTGGTGTGGAAAAGTACAAATAGTAAATCTAATGTCTACAATTAAAACAGTTGTTTGTTCTATAATATGAAAATTGTAGTGGTTCAGTTGGGTAATTTGTGTGTCCAAAAATAGAAATTTGTGGGCCATTCTGGCTGTAAATCGCTGTTTAAAACATGGAAATTTATGGACAAAATGGTACAAAATCTCTATTTTTAGAAACCGAAAACAGAAATAGCTCGTATTAATGTTATAGTATATTTGATTAATATTACAAATATTATGATGATATTTTACTTACTTTTTAAAAAAAATTAACAGGTAACTTCTTAGTTTTTCTTTCTTCTTCGAATTCGGCTGCTTCTTTTCAGGAAACTGGTCTTCACTGCAATTGTAAAAGCTTCAAATTAGTAACTTTGTTTGTATATAGCACTGTTTTAATTTAGATATTGATTTTTTTAACTGAAATCCTCAGTGCCTTCTGTAAAACCATTAAACTAATTTATTTACATAAGATACATTGCATCAGTTCAGTACATATGATATGTTCTTAATGAACATATTGAATGACTAACTGTAGCAAAAAAAAATATCTTTACTATGTCTTGTGAAATTTATAATATATTAGTGAATACCACTATTTCTGTAAGTAAACTGTTCTAGGTAATAGCGCCTCAATGTCATGTCTAATTTAAAGTAATTAAGTAAATAAATAAATAAAAACAAAAAATATGAAATTGTATAAGTATTTTTATAAAGGATTAAACATAGATTGTGTTTGCGTGCAATTTTGTTTGAATATAGGTAGTCTATATATTTCATTTAAAAAATGTTAGTTTAACATGATTTGAGTGTGTGTGTATAAAGAAAGTAAAAAGTATAAAGGTTTATAAGTGATAGTTGATTTTGGGAAATTGAAAAAAGTACAGTAAATTCATTTTACAGATTTTACAAGGTAAAAGTCTGTTTGAAAATGTGTTCATCTACTATACAGAAAATATGCATACCTGAAGTTTGTGTTCATGCATATGGATATGCATGGAGCTGCAAGTAGAAATCTTGAACACTTGTACAGTATTTCTGGTAGATGCTGCTTGCCAATGATATGACACTTGTACTCAGAGAGATTCAGAGTACATTTGCAGTGCTGATCTATGATGATGCAGTTAGATGTAGAGGTCTTGAATGTGATTGGTGCATGGTCATGTGATTTTTGAGGTACATCCAATGAGGGAATGGCAGAGAGAGTGTAGTGGAAATGGTAGAAGGGCTGTTCATGTTACGATATGTCCGCGGACATGGCGGTAGTTCGCGGACATCGGGAGTTACATCCGGGGTTTTTTGGGTTCAGAAGTCATGCAAATGAGAATAAGCACTGAAAGGGATTGGTCAGGAAAGTTTGGTGGGTGTGTTGTGCCAGGAGAGATTTTCTCAGATACTCTTTTTGCTGAGAGAACAAAAGATAGCTATGGCTGTGTGTTTCAGAAAATAGATTGTTTGGATTTTAGGAGATTCGTGGATACATTGGTTGAAGGTGCATGCAGAAAGCTGTGGAGTAGCTGTAGATCTTGGATTCCCATATGTGGAAGTACACTGGCATGGAGTACGTGGAATGAAGTGGTTGGACTTGCTACCTCTCTGTGCTACTTTGGAGACAGAGCAACATCCAGACATAATTGTAATTCATTGTGGAGGGGACAGTTTAGGACATGTGACTGGATTTTTTTTGCAATTTGCTATGAAAGAAGGACTTAGGAAGGTTATGGACATGTTTCCTAATTCTCAAGTGATATTTTCACGGATTGCGCAGAGACAAATGTGGCTTCATTCTTCTTCATTTGGTCCACAAATGGAAAAAGCAAGGCGCAATGTTAATAAGGCTGTTTGTGGCTTTCTAAGAGATTTTGGCATGTCTTCTTTTCACAATGAAAATATTATGTTTTGTAGTACATACATTTTTCGCAGAGATGGAGTCCATCTTACTTATGCTGGCAATCAGATTTTTCTGAGAAATGTACAAAATGCATTGCGACCTTTTTTGGAATTACAACAACGATTTTGAAGTAGATGTTAAGCATTTACAATTTTTGACTTACAAACACCACCCAAAGGCTCTTTTCAGAGCCACCACTTCTTTCCAGAGAAAATTACAATGTTTGTGATGGAGTAGCAACCCAATTTTTTTAATGCTCGCGAACTGTCCGCAGACTTCTAAAAAATACAAAGAGCCCTGCTTCATTTATTTTCACTTCTATTTTTTAACTGGGAAAGGCGGCTCTGAAAAGAGCCTTCTTTTTTTTTGATTTTTTTAATTCTGTATTTTTTTTTGGTTTTTCAGACACGACCCACTAGGAGAGGAGGGTAAAGGAGGGTAAAGGGGGGGACACCAACCACAGGGATAAGAAAGGGCGAGCTGAGAGAGGAAGATGTAGAGTGGGTTTTATTTGGGTAGTGAACAGGTCTTCTCGTGCTCTGAGACGATAGTCTCAAAAGCACCCCGAAGTCGCTCCCCCCTGCAGAGTACTGTGTCACAGTACATACATACAACTGTGACCCTCGGAGGGTAAGGGTCATCAGCATTCTGTATGGCCTCTGAGGCAGCTTGAGAAAGACGCTGTCCCACAGAGGTGGTCCTTGTGGTGACAGGATCAGAAACAGAGGATGAAGTAGAGGAAATCAACCTGCTACGTTCTTCGCAAGGTACAACCCTGTGAATAGCCCCAGAGTGAAATGACCTCAGGTGTCGCTTCATAGTAGTGGTCCCAAAGCTGTACTTACCGTGCTTCCCGCGACTGAGTATCATTTTGCACTCATTGCAGGTAACACGGTCCGCACAAGCCTTAGGACCATTCCCATGAATGGTAAATAACCACCACACCCAAGACTCACGCCTAGTGCGGGTAGTAGGGATTTCCTCTACCTCATTCTCATCATCCTCTTCTTCCTCCTCCGCATCCTCACTCCTGTTCCCCTCTTCAGGCCCTTGGGGAGGTGGTGGTGGTGGAGGGGGTGGGGGTGGTGCTGAAGCAGGTGCAGCACCAAGTAGCAGTTCAGCAGCCAAGGATGCCATCTCGATGATGGTGTAGTCTGCAGGTGGCAGCAAAAATCACTGTGTTCTCGATCAGTGATGTCATCAATGACATTTGTGATGTCATCTTTGATGCCCTGGGTGTTAGTCTTAGCAGTGCACAGTGGTGGCGCGAGTTATGGTTGCTTAGCTTACCATAACTGGCGAATTTCAAGGGTTTTTCGGTTTTACTTGGAACCATAACGTCCCTTTAACAAAGTTTTTTCACTGAATTTCATAGGTTTTTATTAGCGCAACTTAACCCTAACGTCCCTTTAACAAAGTTTTTTTCACTGAATATATATATATATAAAAAAAATGGGAGCTGAAATTAATGGAGTTGGTTTGCAAAATGAAATGTATTAAATGTTGAATGCGAGAGGAAGAGGGCAAAATGATTTATGAAGTGCATGGATATATATATATAATTTTATTTTTGGAAAAAGGGTGAAGTTAGTATTGTGCTAAGTACTTAATTTGTTTCTTTTCTATTTGATTTAGAATATTAACACATTTTGCCTTGGAGGTTACGGGACCGGAGGACACGGGAGGCGATGGAGTCCTGGAGCCCACGCGGACGGATTCTGGTGAAGCCCTGGAAGGGGGCGAAGACCAAGGCTGCAAAGCAATCAGCATTGATGATGACACCAACAATATGGATAATTATGATGATATTCGGAGGGAACTTCAAAAATTTAGAAGCACAGGTTGTCATTGAGCCTGGACCAGCATCTGGTATTGTGGTAGAAGAAGCAACATGATTCATCATGAGTGATAGAAGGATGATTTTCCAGAACATTTACATACCATTGAATCCTGATACTCTGATAGATTTCTTTTTTAACAATACTGGAATTAAAGCTGAGCAGACCAAACAGTGGCTGGAACTAAGAAAAGAGGACACTAAGCAGTCAATAAGAGATATATTAATGCAATTGGAGAAAACATTTGCGAATTCAGCAGATATTAAGAAGAGGAGAGGAAAAAGAGGAGCAGCGATGCTTGCAATCTCATTGGTAATATCTATAGTTGGAGCCATAATAGGTACCACAATATCAACAGCCAATGCCATTTCAGTAGGGACGCTGAGTACTAAAGCACAACAACTGAGTGTTGACCTGGAAACAATACAAAAAACATTAGATGGGATTAGAGGGGGATTAGATGAACAAGTAAGGTTCATGAATGAAACTGCGGTCATATTGAATGAACAAGTGGATGTAATGCCACGAGTGACTTAATTGATTATTAAGCATGACAGAACACTTAGTGAAATCCTGAACATAATGAGTCCTGTTGATAGACACTTAACGAATTATAAGAGAGAAGTTCAAACTGCAATTTCACAATTGATTCAAGGACATATCCCATTGTACTTCGTTTCACAGGATATTATTCATCAAATGATAGAAAGGTTGACCAGGAGGGAGATTGATGTGGTACAGGTAAAAATTGCATTTGAAATGGGTAATGCAATGCCATTATATGTGGACTTTTAAAGATTGGAAATAGGGTTTTTACTATGCATCCCATACGTAGCTCCTGAACTCATTTATCAAACCATGTGGGTACACAATGTGGGATTTTGGCAAGAGGACAAATTTATTAAGATTAAGACTCCAGAAGTGGTGGCATTTCAGTCATGGGAGCCTGAGGTTTACTTGATACCAAATTTGGAAATGTGTGTCAAATTTAAAGAACAAAATTATATGTGCCCAGGTAAACCGTTTATTCCTGATGCTACAGACGCTATTTGTGGTTTGAAATCTGACCCAAGTATATCAGAAGGATGTGAAGTAATTATTAGCAATATGGGGAGTGAAGAATTGGCACAAGCTAAAATGGTCAAAGGTAAATGGTTGGTCAGCACCTGTTTAAATAACTTGACAGTAGTACACTTGAATCATGGAACATTTGTGGTCAGACAGGTGAAATATAATGTATTTTACTTACAGGTTCCAAAGGACAGAATTGTGTCGATTGGAGGATTAACATTATGTAATGTTACGAATGACATTTGGGAAAGCCAAGTAGAAAATATTGATTTTTTTCAAAGGGATGCATTTCCAATAGATCCGGATCTGGAGTTCTTATTGAATCATAAAGAGAAGCATGTAGTGAAAATGAATCTAAGAAAGAACAATATTACAGTTAGTAACTTGGGTATAATAGAAGTGGAAAAATTTAATTGGGAAACCTGGGGGGAACGCTCTATAGTGGGTTTAGCTGTCCTGGTGCTAATGATGGGCGGATTGGTTGATTGTTTTGTCAGTTAAGATGAAGATGTTGATCATGTTAGTTGATACAACGGGGAGAGAAAGATATCCCAATACGCATACATTTTAAAAGAAGAAAGAGAGCAAGTTGGGTTTCTTCCAATTGTGGCTTGGACCATGGCCAAATTCTCAGAAAAAGGAGGTGATATGTGGTATTATTTAGCGTGTTTTGGGAGCGCAGCACCACTGCATGGGATCAATGTATTACTATAATGTGGTACAGCAAGTCATGTGTTGCCAGTGTAACATATGGACATGTAAATGAAGACAGGTTGCACATTGTAAAACCACATCATTTGTTCTCAATAATTAGTTTAAAAGCACACCATTTTTTTTTCTTTTCTCATCTGAAATGCCTTTATTGCAGGAGACACATTAGACACTTAATTAATTAATGTAATTTACAAATACTAACACGATTCTAACATCTTAATATTATAATGTGTTCTCCATGTAAAAAATGAGGCAGGCTGAGATTCATTTTAAACGGGTGTGCAGATTTTTTTTTCTTCTCTCTTTGCTCTGTCCATGGTCTTTACAGGAAGCAAACATTTCAATAGCAGGAAATCAGCTGATACAGTTTCTTACTGTAAAAGTGAGCTATTGTTTGAAGAAGGAGGGTATGACATGATGGACTTTGATTGGGTATACGTCACTTTAGGGGCTGTAACTGAGGTTTCTTGGACCATCTCAGGGAGGGAGAAAGGCAGTGGACATTTTGCAGAGCTTCAGTGAAGACTTGGCTGGAGTTGCTGTGGGGTCGCCTGGCTGGACTGCTGGAAAGCGTTGTTCCAGTGCACTGATGACCTTCGGAGACTGGAATGTCCAGTCAATTAGCACCGGCTTGAGAACAAAAGATTGCAGATTGGAACTGCATGTTCTCGCTGGGTGCTTTAAAAAGAAGACCCTGAGCCACTTATCTGAGGCGACCAGCCAGGAGATCGCGTGTGGGAGAGCTACAAATAGCTGGTAAATATACAAATGGAGTGAGTTTGCTGTGACGGACAAATGATTTCTTATTAGGTAGGCAGTGTAGCGATAGTCACTATTGGGGAGTCACCGTGTTTAAATGCCACATTCTAATGTTGCCATCTAAACGCAGGTCAATTGATGTACTGTTTTTTTATTGTTGCAAAGAATTTAATGAAATGCCTTGTATTTTTGCAATTGTTTCTCTTCTATTTATTCTAGAAAAGACTGCCTCGCAAAGTTGGTAATGTATGATTTTGAAATGAAACTGGTATAAATCACAACCTGTGTAAAGTTATTTTTTGCTTCTGTCTTTCTCTGGTGCATTTAGCCCATATCACATAATAAAAGAGGAGGTTATTAGGTAATATATTTGCCAAACTGCCTACGTAGATAAAGTAATGTTATGAGCAATTATAAATAGCTGTGTGCGTGGTTCCACTCAGTGTATATGTATCTGTGTGTCTTCTGAGTGGAACATAACACAATAGTCTGCTGGACTTACATGAGTCAGCAGAGAGAGAGGCCTCTGGAAATATAATCTCACTAATGTAAATACATTAGTGATAATACCACATGTTATTGTGAATACTCCATGGAAACATAATCTCACTAATGTAAATAAATTAGTGATAATACCACATGTTATTGTGAATACTTTATGGAAGCATAGCTCACTGGTGTAGATAAATCAGTGATAACAGCCATAAGTGGCACTCCATATGAAAATGTGGTGTTATTGAATAATGTAGAAGCCTGAGGCCTCTAGAGATCACAAGAACAGTCCAAACAAAAGAAAGGGGTTTTGTATGTTGGGGCCACAAATAAAACAAAGAAATTATGCTCACCACTATATCACAACGAAATGTATACCAACCAAATGTATCTGTGTACTGAAATAATGCATAGCCACTATACCACTAAAATACCAAACCCAATCTAAATACAAGGAGTGGTTATTACTAAACTATTTTTGTTTTTGGTGGTAAGAAAATACGGCTAGGTCCCAAATCTACACAAAATACCCAACAGGCACAAACCTATGGCCACCCGGCCATCTGGTTGGGTGTTCGGACCAGATGGCAAGAGTCACAGCTGTTTGAGAAGCTGTTAGAGATGCTAAAGACCACCATTAAAATAACCCAGAGGTAGAATATATAGAACAGCATCATTTAGAACATGAATAAACTGGCACCTGTCAAGTAACACAAGGGGAAATCAAGAACAGAATGCAGGATCTTAAGAGCATGGTCACTCATCATCAGTGGCAGATTCTGACAGGAAGAAGAAGAGTACCTACATTTGTGTTGGAATAATTGATACAGCTAGAGGCCTAAATGACACATTGTAGTATGGGACTTGCATTGCCATATGGTAATGCAAGCCATGGAATGTTGGCTAGTGCGGAACCCTGGGTTCCCTCAGGATTCCATGGATAGCAGTTAGGAGACTCATGATGGGATATCTTACTGGAAGGATGTTATCACGTATGCTCTCCCCATCCCTCTAACCAGTTACCCAGAAACTTGTATGAAGCTTATCTACGTTCTTACCTGGCTCCTGCGTGGTCACTGCATCCTGTCTGACATTCTTGAGGCTGCACACTACAAATATCCAATATTTATGGAGACTGGGAAGTCAATGCCCGGATTGTAAAAGGGGAAAAACATTCTCATGGTGTCCCCCACCAAACATCAACCAGTCAATGCCTAATACATTCACCAAACATTACTAAACACGTGTGTCTTTCATCATGAAGGGTGCAGGCACAGCTATTGTACAGGCAGTGCTTTAGAATGTCGTCAACTATGCTCCACCCAACACCCACCTGTTTCCACCACCCAGTTCGTTGATGGCTGTATAAGCCATCCATTGGCAAATAGTGCTGCCCAGTCTCTAGAATTCACCACTGCCCTGTCTGCAACAGGCAGACTACTGAGCATGTAGCAACCGCTATTACTCATCCTTTGCAGAAACGTCTGCCAAAAAAGGTTGCAGGAGACAACCACAAGCCGTGTGAGGCTGTGGCCTCAGAGGATTTTAGCAGCACTGACTCCAGCAATCCCAATCACTGGAATACCATGATGTAAATCACCCTTGCACAGGTCATTCAGCTGCTACCGTGTCTCCTATTACCAGGACCCCCGGGTGATAATCAGCAACATTGTTCAACTGAGCCTCAGCAAAAAACGGTACCTCAACATATGAAAAATCATGAGCATGCCCAATATGTATTTATTTTATTTTTATTTATTTGAATTTATAAAGCGCCCAGCGGCCCGGAGGCATCGTGGCGCTGTTACAGAAGATTTACTTAACGTGAAGGCAATGTTACAATAATACATGTTATAGTGACAATGTTGAAAAGGTGTTCCGAGGTTACAATGGAACAGTGGGGAGAACAGTACATTTGTAGTAGTTATTAATTAAATAACTTTGTTTTGAGCAGCTTTCTGAACACTGTGATGGATTCTTCGCTTCTTAGGCTGAGGGGCAGCACGTTCCAGGATATTGGGGCTAGGTCTTCAAAGAACCTGACAGATGTGCAAGGGGTTGCCACACAGCGAGCTGTAAATCTTACAACAGGTTAATGCATGTTGGCAAATATACCAGCCATGGATACTTGCAAAGACAGAGACATGTGCACTACTTAGGGGCAAGATAGAGATTCGAAATGAGTGCCAGACACTTCAGGTATACAAATTGCAAAGCTGGTCAGAGCCATCATTCACAGGCAGAGAAGCATGCCCATCACTGTCATTATGAATGCAGGGAAAACAATGTGTCAAGATCATGAAACTACCAGATCCTTGTTATGAATAACCAGCTTCAGTCCCCGCATCCAAACACCTTTAGATGAGCGATCCTTTATTGCCCTGACCCAGATTTTCCAACAAAAGGTGACATTAAATACCCACATGATGCCTCTTGATTCCAGGGAATAAAGAAGCTTAGCCATGGTGCCATCATTTTCCAAGCAACTCCTGTCTCAAGGGTCAGACCCAGCCCAAGACTGAGAACAGCATTGTCTGCAGCACACAAACCATTGCCAATGTCAGAGGAGAAATGAGACAGTGTGGCCTCTTAGAATATGCTGCCAGGCGTCTGTTGGCATCAAGGAGGTGGCAGGGCGTTCGCAGCTGCACATTTTAGTTGATGTCTTCATCACATAACAGATCTATTCCCATGATGCATTATATAAAGGCAATGTTTTTGAGTAGACCTTGATTTATTTACATAGTGCCGTGACTCAAGTGCCAACAGGAATGTGCATTGACGAAAGGGGTGCATTACAAGCCGGGGCATGATGTCAATTGATAGGGGTAGTCTCTTAGTTTTCATCATTATGTACCAGGGTGCCTCGGCAGCTATGTATTTGAAAAATACAGTGCTTTTATATCTCCTATATACGAAGTAGCCTTGATGTATGGCTTTGATAGCAATTCCCTGTACTGTTGCCTAAGCAGAGTAGGAAAGTGAGGCAGAGATGGAGGTGGCCAAGAGAGGCCTATACAGGGATTTTTACAGCAGCAATGGGGGACCAGATGTCATGACATTCCCAGGCTCTGTCACATGACATTGTCCTTAAATTGAGAATTTGGATACCTATCCCAGGATGAGACTGAGCGCCAGATCAACATCACACTTCACAACATCCCTTACTGATGGTCCTAACGTATGTATAGGCCACGGGCACATTCAAGCACTCAGTTATCATGCTTCCTGCATGCCACAGCTCACATTCTGCATTAGACTTTACCCACACATGCACCCTACTTGCATGCACTGCCCATGCCTGGTCTCAGTGACCCTTCTAAAAATGTTTAGTCTTTCATCTACAAACAAAACTGCATTCTGATTTAGATTGAAGCTCTCAAACCGTTCATAAACTGAAAATATCATTAGTGCCCTGGGAGGAGGCGCTATCCAATCAGAATGCTCGGAATGCGGGCAGCTGTCTATGTTGCAAGCCCACGTTCCGAGGAGCCTTGGTTGCCAGCGCCCCTTCCCTTCTCCCCTCCCTCTCGCCTTAGCACCCATGTAGTTTCCTACACGTTTGCCAATGGTGTCTTTTTGTTTTTAAATAAAGAAACATACCATTCCTGCATGTCGTGGCAGAGCGCTGCGCAGTCGTCCTGTCCCTGCAGTCCATTTGCATGTTGATGACACAACATTCATCAACAATGAAAAAGGACTGAGTCTTCCTGCATCAGTGCACAGTGCCAGGCCGGGTAGGAAAGGAAAGGCACGTTGTTTTTTTTAAAAAACATTTTTTATGAAATAAATACGCTATTAGCACCCATATAGGGAATACACAAGTGCTAATGGTGATAGGGCACCTCAGCTTTCATTAAGAGACCCTCCCTTCGATCAGGCCCTTAACTTGGGCAGCGGGCCATTACCGACAGGGTTGGACCACCGTCTCGAGGCTTATTGCCTCAATATAGAATGATTGATTTACCACCAAAATACTCTGTGGATTTTCACCAAACCTAGGGAAGATTTTAATTCTGCTCAGGTGAAGATTTCTCATCACATGTTGGTGGTAGTCAGCCTCAACAAACAATGAGGGACTCCAAGCCAAAACATACACTCGGTCGTGCTTGGAAAGAGCATGAAAATATATAAAGAAACTAGGAGACCGAGGTACTCAATCTTATTTAGGTTTTCAGGACAAAACTAGACCATCAATATAGCACCAACCAAACGGTACAGCTGAAAAAATGCAAACCACATCACAAAACAAGAGGTGGAAAGATTCAATTCACATCATTAGATTTAATAGAAAATATATATTTTTAATTAGATACAATATATCATGAGAATTCTAAAAACTCCTAATGTATAAGGATACATAGAAGTCATAAAATACAATTCATAAAAAAACGTTTTACTACATATCAAAAAAAATTCTCACAATAATACACAACACAACCAGACCCACACGATTCATCAATCACTCCATTCATATTCAACTCATACATATCTACAATTCATACCAAAAAAACAATAATAAAACATGGACTGCACTTCAACACTAATGAACTTATTGCATGTTAAATTGAGGCACCATGTTCAAATCCTAGTGAGTGGCAAACACTAATTTACTAGGATGCCATCACAATATCCTAACTGTGGAAATCTTCAAACAGTCATATTAATTGACAATTTTAGCCACTACAAAGGTGGATAATTCAAAAAAACAACATGTTTCTTTCCATTTTCATAGTTAACTTAATTATGTGGAAATTCATCAGGGTGACTTGGAAATTGAAGTCAATGATCGAAGGTGCTGAAGTATTGCGTTGCTCAATAGGCCAGTCTCGTCCTGACACCTAAACAAAAGATTGAAGAAACAAAAATTACTCGTATGAGATGGAGTAATTTAAGTAATACAGAGTGAATCTGTAACATGCTCTTTCACTGAGCATAAATAGTAGGTCACAAGACCTGTAAGAAACACCGACAAAAGGTCACAAACAACTAATGGATGGACCAACTGGGTATGTCAGCTAAATATTTTAGGTAACAACCCTAGGCATGGTGCAAGAGAGTGAAATCGGTGGTAGTCAGCCTATCAGTTTTTACACCAGGGAAAGATAGACAAACCACTATAGGTATTTGTATTGGAATGTTTCCGGGGGCTAAACGTTAAAACAAAAAAAGACATAGGAGTCTATTGGAATTGTCATGACAGATGGTCTACAGCGCCCTATGTTATAAATCTCGAAAAGTCCTTTGGCCCTGATTCATGGATTTTCCATTCTGCCCGCAAATCTCCATTTGCCAAACAGGGTTTTAAATCCTCACTTTACAAACAAATAATTTCATGAATATAGGAAGAGAAAATGAGAGAGAGTTTAAAAACAAGATGGAAAGGTATATGGGTAGAAAGATATGGTTAACATACAGAATTATGTGCGTTATATACGATGGTGCGTGATATACAGGCACCCAGCTATAAGCAGACAGAAACAGCTATTCACACAGCATGAGAAAAATTAAAACAGGAGAACAAGGAATCCAAAATAGTGGCTGCAGCACACAAGTGGAGACAAACATTTTTTGGGGAGAAAGTAAAGACTGTGAGCATGAACAAGCTGAGAATAGGAATAAACATCAGGCAATGGAAGAAAAGCACGCAGAGTACAGTCCAATGACTCACTCTCCCATCCTGGACGTTTGAAGGTGAGCCTGCTTTTCGGCTGGACGATAATGACGCTCCCACTGGGGTCATTGATCACAACATGCTTAGTAAATTGAAAATGCGCAGCTGCGCGTGCGGCTATCAAGGAGAGACATCTGCGGTCCCTTAACAGAAGAGCAAATAGAAAGAGGTGCGCAACACACCAACAGATTAATCTGAGCGAATGGGCCAAACTGTAACAGGATAAATACCCAGACGCCTGTGGTATGTAATTCACAGACTTGTGATGGCAAGCATGCTCCTGTAAACCGACTGATTTCCACTTCCCGCTAAGTATCGTTTATCGCCGACTTACAGCTGCATTTTCATTATCAACAGCTGACAGACTCCAGTTGTTGGCTCGTCCATTGTCTCGCGAGAGACTACTGGCTAGCTGACTGCACAGAGTACATTTTCTGTGGCATTCATTTGACTTAGAAGACACTAGTCGTCCCAAGCCCATGCATATAATTGGCTAAAATACCAGTTAAAGGTCACTTATCTACGAACGACAGGTGGCTAGGGAACAGGCTTTAATTAATCAACGTGTTGGCCGCTCCACATTTGCGGTAATGACCGCTTCATGTGCGCAGTATCGGTGGCTTCCAACACGGTACACAAGGTTGCATAATAAGTCTGCCGCACAGTGAATCATTCACTAGAAGGCTTTCATTGGCCAATTGCTTTGCTGCATTCTTATTGGTGGAAATGCTCCAAGCACCTGGTGTTTCAGGTAACTTAGTGAATTTAGCAGTTGCAAATTATATTGATTCTTCATAGAGCAGGTCTGCATTTTTCTCTGCTGACTCAGCTCTTCATTCTTCTGATATTATTGAATGAAGTATCTGTGTCACAACACTTGTTATTTATAATATTCTGAACTGAAGAAATGTTGGGAGCAGGCTCTAAATGAAACTGCTGGTTATTAGTGGCACATGGAGACCGTTACTGACCTCTCCTTAGCCAATCAGAAGGTTCAGAAATCAGTCAATAACTGCTGATAATGACTGCATTCTGAACATTCTGTTTCAAAAGTAAGCAGGGAAAAAAAAATTGCAATTTTCAAGCAAGACATTTTTCAACAAGCCCCTTCCCGTAGGGCAGAATTCTGAAATATCCCATTGAACACAAGAAAAAACCGAAACGATAGAAACATGCTTTCACATTCTTATAGAGAATTCTTTTACTTTTATAAGCAACACAACGCATGCTCATGTTAAACATGCTCCGTTCTAACCAAGTTTGCGATGTAAATGCTTAACTTTGGAGGACAACCGTATTTAATTACAACAACATAAAACAGCAAAATGACTAACTCATTTTGCCTTCTACTTTCTCACGTTTTATTTAATTTTTACTTCAGCGGGAAAACTCCTAAACATGTATTGCTATTACCACTATATTCTAATACATAATAGAACTCAGGAGGAGTCAATATCATGCAATAGTGACCCCTCACTCAGTCTATAAAACTATATTATTAGAGCTTGGTATCTAGTACAGCAGTAGCTATTGGCGGGGCTGACCTCATCATGGTTGTGGCACTAACTGATTGGAAAGAGAAACAGTCTCTTTACAAAAATGTTAATGTTATTCTATTTCACTAGCTTTAAAACAAAATTTTGGTCACATAGTGTGTTTGTCACCGCCCAAACAACACTTAAGAACAGCTGGTCTTTACTTCTTCATCATAACTGCTTACTTTCTCGTAATTTAGCTAGAACTTAATTCCAATTTGAAATGCCATACATGTTTGTGCTTTACCGTTCTTTCTGCATAGCAACATTTTGACAATGGATTTTTTTTTTTAATGAAACTATTGCTTATGAGTATTCCTTAACTCCCTCTTGCAGTCCATATGCCGACTGGCAAAATGGAAGACATGTTTACTTCCAAGACAGAAGAAGGAAATCACCATATCCTTTCTATTGTCCTCAAAATGCTCCACAGCACCACAGAAGCGGCTTTGAGTGACAGTGACAGTTAAATACAACTGTAATAGCATGGCAAGGGCCTAGCACCATAACATCTTCACATTCTATAGCTGATTCAATTCATAAAAACTCTTTTATTCATTCTTGAAATGTTCTCCAAATCACAACCAATGGATGGCTTTGGGCAATGCTTCTTCAGATCCATAATTTCCTTAGACTAAAACAAAAGGAAAACTTAATTTCATCTTAACTAGTTAACTGTATTTTGTCTAGGAATGTTAATTTGTAAAACTCAGTCAATGAGCACTTAGTATTTTAAACATTAAACATTAAACATTATTGATACAGTTTAATATGAAACAGTATTTTAAACATTATTATATTCATTTACAAATATTTCTCTATATGACTCAATGTCTTTTCTAGGAAAGTGATCTTCGCCGTGACCACTGAAGATAGTCTTTCTTTTGGTCCCAGCAAATGCTGAAGGTTGGGACTGCTTAGACGACACATTTTCTTTTTTTTGGTTTCCTCTTTTGTTGTTTTCAAATGTTTCAGCAAGGTGTGCCACCCCCCCTTCCCCACAGGTGACGCTGAGAACCCGACAAAGACATAAGGTTGAACTCTTGTGTCTTCACCTGAAGACACAGGACTTGAATTCTCCTCCAATACCCTCCACGGGACAGTAGAACAGAATGCCAGTAAGTGTGCAGTTTCAGCTCCCGGAAAGCATTTTCAGGTCAACCAAAGGTGGTTATGTGGCCATTCTGTGATGAAGCTAGGCTTTATGCAATTTGCCTGCACTAACAAACTGCAGTGAGACGTGTGTGTCTCCCAATGCCCCCATCCCAATCTTATTGGCTTGCTTGTGCACCAGTATCTCTGGTGAAGTACTTTCCTTAAAGGGACATTCTTAAAGCAGGCGCTACATGCATCTTGTTTTTTCCTTGGCAGGAGATCGCTCAGGATTTCAGGGTTGCTTTAGTTTCGGGTCAGCACATGTAAATTAGACAGTGGGCCTCATTAGGAGTATGGGGGTAGACGAGCCTGTAGTACGACCTTGGCGGACCCGGTAATTGCCCTTTTCTGGGCGCCGGAAAAAATGAATCCCCATTACCATTTGAGCCCACTAGGGCGCAATTGGAATGGGGAGGGTGGTAGCAACAGTACCATTATTAATGGTATCATTGCTACCATCAAGTTCTGCTTGCCAGTGCCGGTACGGCCACCCGGTAAAACCTGGTAGCTGTAAGGGCACCCGCAAGCAGAACTCATAGTATGGTGGTACTTTAACAACACTGCCGGATACCGGCGCCGTTGTTGCCTTACCACCATACTTGTAATGAGGCCAGTGTGTTTTAACTGTGGGCCGTTTTAGTTCACAATCATTTACATTGAAAACAAGATCCAGTGATAGCGGGAGAAATACATGTGTGAGTGGTGGTCTGATGAGATGCAATGTTTGACACTGCAACAAAAGGAACGTTGTGAGTTTCTACAGATTACAAATGTTGATGACAAATATAGGGACACATGTGCAACAAGAGGTTCATTAATATTCATGGTATTGAGCAACAGGAGAAGACACTGTCTATGTTGCCTGAGATTACAAATGTCGATGACAACTATTATACGGAACCAATGCACCAGAATAACCCAACCAAAAACAGAACTCATAAATGCACCAATCCGCACACTGCAAAACACATTCACTTGACCTGTGGGTTTTGTCAATACTCATTTAAAATTAGTACTCGGCGTGTCCACGGGATACACATAACGTGATTGGCTCGTTTCCGAGCCATACCACGGTGTAATCCTGTGGACTCAATTACGTGCCTGTGTGTGTTCCTGGCGCAGGGGCGTGGCAGTCCTTTAGCCAATGAAAAGGCTCAAAATGGGGCAATCCCCGCTCCAAGCTTCCCCAAGGCTGGAGGCTGCCTTCGTCCTCTGCCGGGGACTCAGGTACATTTAATTTTTTTCCTCCACCCCGTCCCCTCCAAACTATCCCCTCCCCATCCTCCCAACCCCACTTACATTCTTTTTACTTCTTTTCTCGGGAGGGAACGCACTGAGAACACTTCTGTTCCCAGTGCATCCGCTCCCGATGGCCGCCATGGAAAGGGAAAATGGACTACGTTTTCCCTTTCCCGGCAGCCATTTTATTTGGCTTTTTTTTCTGTTCCCAAACGCGGCAGCATTTCGGAACATATAAAAATGCTATTAGAACCCCGGTCTAACAGGCCGGCGTACTAAAGGCTATAAGCCCCCTCGACGGTGGGCCAATACCGCCCACGGTAATGCCCCCAGGGCTTCGGTATTATGGCCCCGGGGCATTACCTGGAGTGGTTTTGGCCCGCCGTCTCATGGCTTATTGCTACAATAATGCAGCGTCAAGCCACCAATGGCAAATAAGTATAGAAGCTAGATTTAAGGTAACCTTTTTAAAACGTTATGCCCATTTCGTCTAGCCAATTTAATTCCAAGCAATACAGACAGAGATTTCTGTACATTCATTGTTTAGGCGCATTGCAAGACAAGACTCCAAGAGTTCTCCCTCCTCTCTTATTGGCAACTGTAATGTAGCAGTCAAGGCAATGCTTCAAGAGAGGACCGAGTAACCAAAAAGGTCTTCTTCAGGGTCGTGGTTGGTTAAAGGACTTACAGGGGTTTGGCGCTCTTTAAACACATGTTGGTGGGGGTGGGTCCTGCGGGATTGTTGCAAAACGTTCCACACAAAAATAATGCACGATTCAGCTTAGTAAGACAATTGGCTGAGAGGGAGTGGGTCCTGATGCTGAGGCACGTTTCCTTGTACATACTGTAGCTAAAGGTTCCTGGAAAATATAGAAAGATGTCTGGCAGTGCAGTTTCTTTGAGAAATACATGACTGGGCACGAAAGTGACCAGGTTGCTAACCTTCCCTTTGTCAATGCCTCTCTTCATTTGTGATAGTGACATAAAAGTAGTATTCTTCCGAGTGCACTTATTCTTGTCACACACCAAAGTGATGGATAGATTCAGAGCAATTTACTCTGCTACCATACTCTATGCGTTTGACAGTGTTGATTGCATGACTCCATCGTTTTTCATTCCTGCTCATGAATACTGTTCTGTACAAAAACATTTAGCAGGATGTCTTCTCCTGTCACAGTGACATCTATCTACTGCTATTTATGGTGCCTTAGCTGTTCTTTCTTTATGAGTCATCTGTAAGGATGTCAGGTGAGGACCATCCAACCAAGAGCTAATTTTATTTTTTTTCGTTTCAGTTGTCTTTTGCCATTCCCACATGCTAAGGATTGTACAAACCCACAATGTCTTATTGTTCAACAGCACTCGAGAGTAGAGAGCATGCATCGTCCCTATCACGTTGGATCATCTCTTTTTCAGTGGGTTTTATGCAACGTGTCCCCATGCAGGAACTTTGTTACTGACTTGTCACTTAGTGGAGTAGCACAAAATATGAATACCCCTGAGAGCCATGCTGAGGACCACTCACCAAAGCTCATCAACAAGGCCTGGCTGCAGCACACCCTGGACCAGCCTTGACTAGCAAGCATGTGCAATACGCATGATGATCATGCTGCTACAGGGTGTCAAGGTTTTTGACCCATGTTGAATCCTTAGACTGGGTAGATGTGGGGATGAGCTGTCGCCGCCCATTATTCTATCCCAGAACAAACTAAATCAATAGACTGGGTGGATGTGGGGATGAGCTGTCGCCGCCCACATTCACGCCAGAATCCATGAGAACTGCACAGTTGGCACAAGACCACTCCAAAGATACAACCTTCCTGTGGGGGGTTCCACATCACCACTCTGCTGTAAGGATGCCATCAAAACAATGTTAAGCAAGGGTCCTATACTATCAAGCAAAAGACCACTCTATTGAAATACAGTAATTCAAGACAGATCCCAAAAATGGATGCAATACCGGTACTCACCACTATCAGAAAGCCGGTGTTTTAAAAGCACCAGACCTTTGTGTAAAACTGAACAGAGGAACCCAAACCAGGCCAAGGAAAGATTTGCTAAGAGGTGGATACAATGTAAAACTATATTCTGAAATGACTTGAAGGAAGTAATTATTTAATTTATATGTAAAAATTGTAAGTTTGATTTAAACTGGGAACTAAAGTGACATTTAGCTGAATTCTGCCTGACAACTACCCCCGACAGGAGAAACCTGCTCAGCCACTCTTCCCAGGCCTAGCTGCATCCTGCTTCCCCACCAAAAGGAGTTGACAACTCTCTGATTAGATTAGGGGAGGGGCACCCGCAGGAGGTTCAACAAAGCCTTGTCCTGGACTCAGGCAAATGTTATATTGGGGGGGCCGTAAAGTGGCTTCCTCTTGGGAGAAGTGGGAGGAGAAGTGCCTCTGGGAGCCACCCGAGCTGGAGGCGGGGGCAGACAGGAGCTTCCCCCATGTGCATTGGAACCTAAACCACACCCATCTGAACTGACTTCCTATACTAGAACCTTCCCTATACTTTTACGGCAATCGCGATTTACGCACTCGCAAAATTTACTGCGATTTGCGACTTGGCTCAATTTCTCCACTTGTCAAAATAGCAGCTCCATTCTTTCCCTTGATAAAATCCGTTTTCAACCTGGTAATAATTCATAGAACATTGCTAAAGTGAGCCTGAACTAATACCAACAAGCATCTCTCACTCACCCTGAATCTCTAGAGGGAATTAAAATGAGTAAGCACATTTTCCCATCCTTTGCCATCACATTTAAAAGCATTTTGGGCCTGTGTTTCAAACTTCTACCTGTTTCCTCTAAGCTTGCTGGGGGAGAACTGAATTCCGTATTGTATTTGATTGTATTCCTGAAGACTGTGTTTGTTACTGCCATCTCCTTGCATTGCATATAGGGGGGACGGGGGTGAATTGCCACCAGGGGAAAAGTGAACATATTATCTCTTGTGAAACCATATCAGTTTATTTTCTGTACTGCATTTATTCCACCTTGCATTTCCTTGAAACCATAAAGCATTTCAGCTACCTCATCCTCTATACTACTTCTAAGTAACCCAAATCATTTTACCAGTAGAACGTTATCCATTGTTGATCACTATCATATTTTAAGTGTGATATCCAATATTAATTTATTATAAAAGTGTGATAGATATATATTGTTATTTTTCCCAAATAAACCTTTTAAATTTGCAAAACAGACCTACTTCTTGGCTCAGTGGGGTAAGGGGGATTCTAAGAGAGGGGTGTTATATAAGGGTTGTCATCCAGAGTACATGAACTGGACCTAAAAATATATCAATAAGGGTTTCCCTCAGCATCCCAGACTAGGCATTGACTTAGCTGTAGTGTTGAAGTGAAGCTGCTTAACAAGGGACGACGTGCTGTGCACTAGGTGAAAGATATAAATGTGTTTTAGTCAAACCCTAAATCTTTCACCTAGTGTAGAAACAAGAGGGCCATGCCTAACTCTGGACACCCAAATGTAGCAGCTTACTCTCTGTGTGCCCCGTAATATTACACACAGTAATGATACCAAAAGAAAGCACGTTCATGCTGGCTTTCCCAGAATATGCCTTATCTTTGTACAAACTTTCCCTTGTTGGCTTTGCCCTTAATGGAAGAACAAATCTCTGTCCATGGGAAAATAACATAATATTTCTGGTTGCACAAATGCATACACAACTCGTTCACCACCGGGTGCAAGTAGTCTTCAAGTGGCCTTTTCCCTCAACGACAGTAAAACATGCTATGCTACAATAAGGAAGCATGTCCTTGTTTGGCTGCACAAATGCCTCTGCCAACCATGTAAGCACAAATATCAATGTGGTATTTCCCCCTACATGAGTAAAAAAATGCTGACAACAGAAAATGTCTAGTCTGCTTGCCCCCTTGTGTTATAAACACACCACTCCAAACATCACTCCCTGTACTAACATTCATTAACTTGACTTTGCCCAAAGATGCCAGTAATGTATCTGACTAAACCAGGGGTCATGTGACGCTATGAAGATCAGAAAAAATATAGCACATATCTCCTACTCTGCAAGGGCCTGTTAATCAGTTGCAGGATTGAATGGCTGTGGGTGCGCCACCCCCCTGATTGCACCTCCACGCCAGCCATATCCTGCAATACCTATATGCACTTTATTGACATTAGTACTTTGTGGATTCTGTATAGCACCTTACACTAGAGTACTATTTGCTTCTTTTGCACACTAGTTTTTTTGTATGTAATTGCTGCATGTTCCAGTCAGGTTGCTGCATTTTTAATTGTGTGATTAATTTTTTTCAGCTGTGTGATGTTTATTTTCTCTACTGATATTTATTGTGATGAATTGTATGCATTGATAAATACCTCTGTTAATTCGTTTGTGAAGTATAAAATATTAAATTTAATAACAAGGGACTTTAGATCTCTGTGAAACAATGGATGTATTAATAATTTGTATGCATTTTCCTACGAAGAGTATGTTTAAGTGCGTAGAAATGCCAGTGAAGCATGTAAGAAAATGTAAGCATGTTCCAATGAGCCTTGCGAGACCCCAAACCTTGCATGCACACATTCATACCCATTCACCCACCAGTCACTCAAGCAGTGGTGGCCGGTGATTTTTTTAATTGAAGGGGCATAAACCTTTCCCACAAATATGCCAGAGTGACCAAGCGTATTGAGGGAACCCAAACAATCCAAAGTTAATTTGCAGGTGTTTCTGTGCCCCCCTTACTCCCAAGATAAATGTATGAACAGTGGGTTTAAATTATGCATTATACAGCACACTTTCTGCAAATAATTGGAGAAAAAATCTAAGTTTTTGCAATTGTATTAATGCTTAAACCAAAATAATGTTTTGCCATTAAAAATGCAATGTCACAATAAGAAAACATGTCCAAACTGGCTGGAAAAAAATGGCAGCCAGTCCAGACATGCACTAATATGTTTACTTTAGCCTTGATGATGCCCAGTAAAACATGTCATACACAGAAAGACATAACTAGATTAGCCGTACCTAAATGCCAGTTTAACTACTCAATAACACATATTGTGCCTACTTTTTCATAGATAACCAGAAAAATATGCAATACCATGGTAATAAAAGGCTATACCAGCTGCACCCAAAGGATAGTCTAGCCGTGTAGCAACACTTGTCATGCTTGCTTCATCACATATGCCCAGTGAAAGGTTCAAGCCTAGGTAAGAAATGGCTTGGCTGGCTGCACCAAAATACTAGTCTAGCCACGTAATAACACTTTTGATGCTTAATCTATTATAGATGCCCAGAAAAATATGCCATGCCACAGTAAGTTAAACTGGATGCACCCAAATGCTAGTGTAGTCAGGTAATGGCACTTATCATGCCTACTTTATTATTATAGAAATGCATTAAAAAAAAATGTCATGTCACAATATAAATAACTAGATTGGCTTCATCAAAATGTTAGGCTAGCCACTACTAACACATATCATGCCTGCTTTATCATGAATGCCCATTAAAATTACATTTTAGCACACTCCCTTCACCCAAAGCCCTCCCAACCCCCAGCCTTGGCTCCTCAGACCAGCACTAAACACAAACATGCAGAGAGTTACACACCTTTCACTCACTCATTTGCACATGCACTCATTCACCATTCACTCTCTCTCACACACACACACACACACACATAACCAGCCACTCATACATCATGCACTCACTCATTCACAAACATTGACTAATGTAAATATGCCCCAACACGTCCCTTCTAGCTCCCACAACCTCCCCCAGCCCTCAAAATCAGCTCCTCAGCTCAGCTTTAAACACAAGCACACACATTCAAACATTATTCACTCAGTCATTTACATGTGCACCCATTCACCATACACTCTCACATGCAAAAACACTCAGCCACCCATACATCATAAACTCACTCATTCACACACATTGCATAAAATACATATGCCAACCACATGTCCCCTCTCACTCCCACAGCCCTCTCCAGAATCAGCTCCTCAGGCCAGCATTAAACACAAGCACACAAACCTTCACACACCATGTACTCGCTCATTTATACATGCATCCATTTACCCTACACTCATACACACACACAGACACCCATACTTCATACACTCACTCATTCACACATATTACATAATATACATATATAAACACCCTTGCATGCATCCAGGCAAACATAGTTACACAGAATGAAATGTCCTTGCCTTTTTTGGAGAATCAGTTACTCCAAGGAACTCCTCTGCAGGTGCTCTTATGACTCCATGCTCGAATCAGTCAGGAACAATTCCTGTCATGCGCACAGAAGAGGAGCCAGATGCCTCCATCCATGTCTGTGGCATTGTGGCAATGTATTCACACACCAGTAATTCTCTTATCTTTTCATCTCTAACAAAAAGAAACAGAACACATGTGTACCTTTATTTTTCCTGTGGATGCCTCTTGTTTTGTTAAACAAAACGTGTACAGTTACATGAGTACCCTGTGTGTGCTTTTTGGGGAGGATAGTTGTACCCAAATGTAGTCAAAATATCATATCCCAGCTTCGTCTCAAAATGGTCTGAGGAGCCATCCTTGCATGTTCCACCAAATGTGTGGTTAAGGGCAGCTTTTCTCTCTCAGGCCATCATGTGTGAGCTTTACATGACAATCAGCCCTTCATGTGCACCAAAACCGTTAGCCCAAGGAAAAGAAGTCACTCTCTCATTCACCGCTCCCCAATGACATAATGTGTAGACTTTAGATTGGTTGTCATTTCAACGCGTTACACACGTTTCTCCTTCCCCCATTGGAACAGACATATTAATAGAGCGCATGTTCACCTCAGTGGGGAAAACTGAAGCTGATAACACATGTTTACTGTTACTCTACTCAGTGGCACTCATGCATTAACCACAGACGTATGAACGACTGAAGGGACCTTCTGGGTGTCAAACCTGTGACCATGATGTCAGACAAAGATCCCAGTAGTCAATACATTAGTCCACTAATAATCCCCGACATGTCGGATTCCAAACCAATTCAACTGCCCCCCTAAATTGTATTTAGTAGACACAGCCCCATTGCATGTGTAGTTGCTGTGACAAATTGAATTCTGCTCACAGGAGTACAAGGATGAGTAGGAGTAAAAAGGCCCACTCAGCCCTCACACTTCTACATACCAAAATATAATGCAATAATAAATGTAAAAGAGGGGCAGTTAAGAGATGCACCTCAATCGCCTTTTGTGGTAACGTTGACTGAGGGAAGGTTTTGCTTCTCAGAAGGGTGTGAAGGTGAGCAGTAGTGACCCATACAGAAACACAGTCCAAAATAAAGGGAATGTGCAATCGAGGTTCTATACACACATATATACTTTAATTGGCACACCATCTGCAATAGCACAAATAGAAAATACTGTACAAAACCCACCTCGAAGTAAGAACAGAGAAGATGCAACAGGCTGAGGTAAGAGGCCCTCTGAGCATGGTTCCAGGTGTGTTAAGCCAGTTATTAGCCACAGAAAGGATATGTTATGGTCAAAAACAGGTGCAATTGTGACTTAACCAGTGTCTAGGTTCTAAGTCGACCTAGCGGGGAGGTTGTAGTCAAACGTACCTGGATTATGCACTAGGTGGGTTGTGGAAGTCAGACCTGGTGCCCGATTCATGGAATTATTGGCACAGAGAAAATGGTGCTTGTGTATGCAACTGCGCACGATGCGCCTTTGTCAATTCATGGAGTTGAATTTGCAGTCCTTTTCCTGGACTTGTGTGGAGTTCAGCCTGGCTCGACATGTCTGTGCAAGCAGTCAAGGACATTGCGTGAGACTCCAAGCAGAGCATGGATGTGGCTTGTGTAGAGGGCTTTGAAGGGGCAGAACACCAAAATGGGGAAGAACTTGCGAAAAAGTGGGTGTTTTGAGGGACGGCCTGCAGGTAATCCCTTGCACTCCCACAATTGCGTGGCATGAGACGTATTCATGTATTCGATTGCACATCTCAGCTAGGAAATGGCCATGTAAGTCCTTCATACGATGCGCCACCCGAAGGCAGGCATAAGTACACTTGCACGTAGGATTTGCAGCACTCAGGTGGGGTTGCATGTTGGATTTCGGGATGCATGTACTCAATCAGGGTTCCGATGTAACTTAAGGGTGCACATAAGCAGGGAAACGGGGTGCAGGAATGTTTTACAAAGGTTCACACGCAGATTTCATGAATTATTGCAAGTTATTTTTCATACGCATGTTGGTGGGCTGCCGATACATTTATGGAGGATCCCATGCAGGATCCCCAAGTCGCAGGCCTGCTTACAGGGGACCCACGCACTGTTTGAAGGGTACGTGTATTCATGTCTGGTAGAGCGCTCAAAGGTTCTGGATTTTTATGCTTTGCGTGTGGGCATGTCAGCGGTGTTCCGAGCACAACTTGCGAATACTGTGAGTTAGCACTGTAGATTACATGAATATGCGGAGCCTGCATTTTGTTTTCTGCGCACAGGCTCATGCAGTGTCCTTATCGGCGTGCTGCCTTTGCAGGATTTCTGCACAAATTTCCATGAATCGGGTCCTTCGTGTAAGAAACTGATGCAAGCAGATCAAAGCTCATTTTGAGGATGCTGGATCATTTGGGCCAAAGCAGCAAGCATGCATGAAGTAGCGGCAAATGTGGTTGCTCTGTATGGATGAAGGGGGACTCAGGGTCACTTGACAGTTGGGCCTGGCCGGGTCTGCTTTTAGCCACTAGGAGTGGTTGATATGTGATGCTTCCATGGTTGGAGTTGGCGGGCGGCAGTCGTCGAAGTGGTGATTTTGGGGGCGTGGATGTGAAGGTAGTGAGGCACCCATACAAGGGCTAGCCAGATTGAGCCATGACTGTAACCCCTTGGTCAGCATGTGACTCACCAGTGATTTGGTCCCAGTGTCAGGCAGTTGATTTGGGCATAGCAGATGACAGGCTCAGCTACCTCACAATGCAGCATTGAGATGGTTAAAATTGCAAGCAATAGTTTGCATTGTTGGAGGAGCACAAAAGTCAGAGCCTGCGTTTTCCCTCTCATTCAAGATACAGTGAACACAGAGCAAACAATTTTGTGGGGTAGAGCAGGGAGCTTCAGCTGGTCTGGCCATCAGGATGCTGTGAGGCCCAATCAGGGGGTCTGAAGGACAGGAGTGTTCCTATCAGGTACTGTTCTGCTTCAGATGATTCTGGTGCAGAGTGCCAGATTCTGATCCAAAAGTAAAAGTTGTGTCCAATGTGCCCTCGGAGTGGATAGGGGCAGAGCTCTCTTCTGCCTTGACCAGTTCCTGCTTCACCTCAGGCTCAGGGTTTGGAAAATCTAACTTTCCCAAAGGAAGTCAACTGAGTTCTTCTCAGGTAGTTCAGAGGGAATCTTTGTGTCTTGAGATGATCTGATAGAATCTGAGAGAATCTCCAAAAGGGGTGGGAGACCCTCTCTTTAAAGGACAAAAGCCCCCAGGTGATTGGTCTAAAGTTATTAGGCCTTAGTGGTCCAACCCCTGCTCTTCAACAGAGGGAACATTGCCCTTCTGATGTCACACCCAAAGTGCTTTACTCCAGAGAAAATGGAAAGGACAGTAAAGAGAAAGAGAGGCAGAGAGATACAAGATGGTAGAAGTTTTGTTCCAATGACCAGAGTATTCCGGCCTACTCTAATACCACCCCCTTCCCTTCTCACTGAGGGCTAATCGTTTTGAATGGGTATGCTCCTTCGATGGCTGTGCCCAGGACAGGTGCCTGCAATGTGGTTGTCTCTCTGAGAGGTTGTTACCTGCGCTCAAAAATAGATCAAAGAAGAGGCCCGGTCATCCACGTCCCTTTCCTGCCATTTGGCAGCCTCCATCCAGCTGACCAGAATACACATGAAATTCCACAGCAGATGTGACCCACAGGAGCTGACACATGTGCAATATCAATTTGGGTGTGGCAGTCATGAACATATGTTGTACCATGAAAAATACCTAAACTCACTCATAGCTTTTATTTAGAGTTTACCCAGCCACCAGCGTGGGTTACTTATGAATATCTCATACTTTAAATGCTGCCACTGCACTGCAGAGACGTGGATGTCGCTGCAGCTGTTGGGTAGGCATCTTGTGACCTTTGACACTATGAGTAGAGCAGGTGCTGTGGATGATCAGGCTACTGATGAAACAGGACACAAGTACACTAAACGTTTGCATGGAGTTGACTAGAAGGGGAATTTGGTTGCCAGATTACCGTTTTGAAGGTGGAATTACCCACACCATTCTATGTATTAATACAAATATAAAACAGGGATTTGCACCCTTGCCAGATGGCAATTTCTCGTAGTTACCTCTTTGTCTAACCAAAGAACATGCTGTCAGCTGTGTAATCTACATAGTGCTTTGAGGGGCAGCCTCTTTATAGAGGTTATCCTTGTGGAACTGGAAGCACCTGGATATCTCTGATGCAAGTGATGTGACGCCCCTCCATGTAATGCTTCTCTCGTTTTGTTTCTGGATGATTCATGCTTTATGTGCCTACAGCTGTGTTTCGGGATAGAGAGAATGGATACCATTTTAGAGTAGGCCTTTTAAGAGCCAGCGATGCAATGTTGTCTGTCCCAGATCACTACTGTTTGTTCTAATTGCTGCAGCACATTCCTACCTCACACCCCTCCACATTGCTGCTTCTTCCTTATTGCAATATCAGTGGTATTTATCTGCAGTGTACAGACAATGAATGGGAGATACTTTTGAGCATCAATGCTGGATCTAAGTGCATTATGAGGGTTCTACGGAGACTGTAGAACTGAAACTTGAATCAGCATCTGATTATCATTTATCTTCCAACAAGTCATCTGATGGCATTCTATGCACACCAAGATGGTGGTGCAAGGGAAAGTCTTTTCTACAGTGCTTCCGTTTACCAACCACAAGAAGACAGGCAGTCGGTCGGGAAAGGCAACGATCCCCCTTGTACTGCGTTTTGTAAAGATGACTCATTATCTCACAAAGATTCCACAATGCTGCTTAAGTTTGCAGCTGTGTGTATCTTGAGCAGCTTCCTCATCTTCTGTTGTCATGTTCCAGTTATTCTGGTCTTCTTTGGGACCATGTGCTGTTAACTTCATTTATAGTTCCATTATCCACATGATCCTTCTTCTGAATATCTTATATGTGACAAACCTTATAAATAAGTATTTATCTGTGCAGAGATTATTTTGTACTTTTAGAAAAGGTTCAGCCTTGTTTTTGAATCTTCATGAAACCCATTAAAGAAGGCCAGGACCTTTGAGTATATGATGTGTCTTTGCATGCTGGGATTTGCAGTCCATTATCTAAAGTATAATGGGTGATGCCATACTATGATGAAGGGTTCATCTGCTTTTCTGGGAAGGGGACATTGTTTTGGGACCAGGAAATCACCTAATAAACTGTAATAAATGGGCTATTAGGGGGCACACACATCTCTCCTGGAAGTACATGCTTTCAGTGCTGCTGAGGAAAAACTCAAACCACCCATGGTGCCTTTCGGTCCCTAGAGCTATTAATCGTTTTTAAAAATGTGGTGATTCAGCTGGAAAAGAATGCCCTTGGGTAAGGAGGGCTGGCTGCCATCCACCCAAGGGCTCGGAATTATGTCTCACTGTCCTGAAGTGGAGCAGGTTTCTACACCCACCATAGTAAACACTATTTATATTACTCTTTCTATTTCTAGTGTACACGTGTATGCTAGAAATAGGAAAATAAGCTGTCCTTAACACGTGCCTAGGACTAGACATATAGCATTTGCAATGCCAACATTTTCTTTTTTGTCTAGGCACCGGATAGGCATGCAAAATGGTTTTATTACCTGGGCATATGATGGCAGTGCTTGATAAATGATTATGTAATATCTAGGTACAAGCCAATACTGATGTCTTCTCAGTGCTACTTTTTAACAGGACATCAGTGCAAGGAACAGATATAAATCAACTGGCTGAAAGCACAATAGGTTAAGACATTTAAATCACACCAGTAGCACAGTTACAACTGCAATTAACCAATTAACCCTCAACAGTCTACTTAGAAATAACACTGGCAATAACTGATGCAATTACTTGATAAGCTCACTCAACAGTTCACATGAGGAGATGTTTTGGGTGGGGAAAGACGGGTAGGGTTGGCAGCGTGGAGTGGATAGGGATGGCAAAGGGATTAGCATGACCATCAATGTGTGGGTAAATAACCAAACAACACTTACACGCTGGGTGTCTTGGCATGCATGTCATCTCCCCCTTCAATGCAATTGTTTTTGCTTATGGGTGGTGACTAAGCACCTCCCAATAGCCAACACTATAAAAGGGACACTCTGCAAATAGAAAATAACTTTTTTCTATATTGAACATGATAGATGATTTGTCCATATATATATATATATATATATATATATATATATATATATATATATATATACACACATTATATGGCCATGTAGTTATGGTTAAGTTGTTGTTTCCACTTTTGGGCGGTTTATAACTTTGCTCCCCCTGGAGAAATCCTCACCAAACTTTGCAAAAATTTTATATGGGCCGCTATGAATGTTTTTGTAAAGTTTGGAGATGTTTGGGCCAGGGGGGGCAAAGTTATAGGGGGGTCTCAAAACCTCTTCTTTCCCATAGACTGAATGGGGGAAAAACCTTGCACATGGCTACAGGTGAAACCGCTGGACGGATTTTGACAAAATCTGCGGCAGGTACAGGGGCTTGGTCCAGAAAGCATGCTTTTGTAAATTTGGTCACCATCCGTGCAGTATGTTTCTTTATAATTATCAAAAAGTAGGTCTGAAATAATTAGTGATATCTATGTTCGCTCCGCGGTCACACTTCCCTGTTCGGTCGACGAACAAGATACCGATTGGCTAAGGGGCTGGCGTCATGGCCGCGGACACGTGATATCTCTGCCAATTGACTGCTTCGAGACGTGTTCTGCGTCAGATGGTTTGGATGCGCCCGACATCTTGGATCCACGGAAAGCAGAGCAACAACCGGCGTACACATGCGTTTTTCATGAAACTATTTTGCTGTGTCACAGAGCATTGGGAAAGGTTCAGACAGTAAGACATGGGTGATCAATGCATTTGTTCTTCAGTCGTCATGCTTGCATCCGCGGAAAGCGGAGCAACAACCAACGTACACATGCATTTTTCATGAAACTATTTTGCTGTGTCATAGAGCATTGGGAAAGGTTCAGACAGTAAGACATGGGTGATCAATGCATTTGTTCTTCGGTCATCATGATGTAATTTCTATAGACACCTTGCACGCACAGTAAATGTGGGGTGTAATAACGATAGCACTTCAGTCCATGTAGTGGGCAGGAAATCTGTAACACTTCAGTCCATGTAGTGGACAGGAAATTTGTAACTGTTGAAAGCACACGCGTATTGGTAGGCAACATTGAAATTGACAAAATGCCATGAATGCATTATTTTTTGCAATGGCTATTATTATATTCATTAGTACGCCGCCATGGGTGGCATATGCTACGGTGGTTGTGGCAAGGGGCTAGAGTTTTAAGATATGGATGGTCAATGCATTTGTTCTGGGGGTTGGTCATCATGATGTCATTTGTAGGGACATCTTGTACGCACAGTAAACTTACACCTACTTAATGACGTATGTTCTATGGCCTCCTTGTACGCACAGAAAATGAGGGGTCCATTAAGGCCAGTATTTCAGGCCGTGCAGTGCACGGAGGAGTTGTTACATTTGTAAGGACACCTGTTGTGTTAGGGAACATTGGAATGGACAACATGCCGTGAATGCATTATTTTTTTTAATGGCTATTATTATATTCATTAGTACGCGCCATGGGTGGCACATGCTGCGGTGGTTGTGGCCAGGGCCTAGAGTCTTGGATGCATGGCCATCGACATACAGCTAGGAGTGAAGCCTCTGGGCAGAGGTGCTGAAGGATAACACACCTATAGAATAAACACCACTACCACACATCACCGAGGCGTTGTGGGGATGCCCTGCACTCTTGGGTGCATGGCTAAAGCTCATGCACGCAAGAATGAAGTCATAAGCAGTGGAGTTACAAGTCAATATGGGTGTGGTGGATTGTGCTAGTTGTGTTGATACCCTAGTGTCTTAACTTCATGGCTGTAGACGATGGTCCGAAAAGTAAATTTATAAGCAGCTAATTTACAAGGACCATGGTTTCCATATACAGCGATGGTTGTGGATAGGAACTATACTCCTTGTACCTAAATTGTAAGGCGTAGGTGGTAGGTTACTCACCAAAGATGGAAGGGCAGCCTACAGGCACTGCAGCATATTAGTACCATAGATTAGACGTGCAGATTCTCATGTGTAGAAAATGCCTGCCAATATACTTACTTCTTACTTTGTTCAGATTCCACATACTTTTTTTTTAATTGGCTATCGTACTTGGCGGAAGTATCACTTTTTTCCATTACTGTGCTGAAAGAAAAAGGTGTGTTAGTGTTTGCATATTTTAGAAATGTACTACATTGCATAATAGACAGTTCACTTTTTTTTTACCCTCATATTTAGTTTACAGACAAGTGTACTGTGCATTGGGCTCAGTTTCTGTATTTGCTTTTCTAATCCTTGGGTCTTGGGAAAAAAATCCTTGTCGGATTAAAAAATACCTTCATTTCATATGGTACTAACTACTTCAATTTTTGCTTTCAGTGTTTTCTTCATCTTTCTGATCAATTTTATGTTTGTTGCCTTCCTGCCCATTTTTAACAACAGTTAGATACCAGTAGGCGTATTCTAACTGTGCATTTGTTCCTACAGATTTGTGATACTCATTCATTTGTGTCGTTGCCATATCTTGTTTCCTTTATCTTTCCCATTAATGTTTTCTTTGTTGCCTTCCTGATGATTTTTAACAACAGTTAGATACCTATAGGCGTATTCTACCTGTGCATTTGTTTCCAACGATCTGTGATAATCATTTATTTGTGTCATTCTTCCATCCTGTTGGGTAGTTAGATACCTGTGGGCGTATTCTAACTCTTTGTAGTCTTTCACATACTTTGTTGCCAATTTTGAAGTACACATTATTTCATAACTTTTGGCTTCAAGAACATTAAATACGCATTTGTTAGGTTAGCTGGCAACCACTGCTTTAGAGTAATGGTGCTATCATTACATTCAAACCATCCAGAATTCTTTTTAATGTATGCAGTCTAGTGACCTGCATTGGTTGTAGCTCCTGCATATTAGATTATTCCTACTGTTGTAAAGGTTTTCTTTCCAAGTGACACTTGACCGTGTGTGAATCCAGTCACTTAGCAGTTGTTTTTGGTGCCATCGGCATTATAACATAGAAGCATAAGTATTATGTAGGCACTATGTGATTGTATCAGTAAGGTAGAGTGATTGTCTGAATTGCAAATACTACATAATCTGCCATGGTTTGCATTTTGTACAAGTTGCTGAAATGGAATGCTCTCACTATTTGGTATGGAAACATACACAAATCGCTCATTTGGGATTTCTTCCTGTATCACTTTGTTACAGAGAGTGCATGTATGTTTCCACATGTTCGAAATTTGGAAGATTTAATTTACAGGTATGCTTTTGTTTTCCAATACTAATAGTATGTACATTAGAAATTCTTGTCGATCTTCTTGTGAGTTCATAGTGAATCTCACCATTCCAGCACAGTCGTCCAATTGTTGCCTTCCTCCATGAACACTGTATGTGTTGTCAGGATTACTTGTTGCATTTCTATGCAGCACTAACATTTGCAAACACAATTGGTCTGTGCCGTGCAGGTAAATATTGTTAACAATTGGTGGCAATTGAAATAAAATAGTCATTTCCACATTTGCATCGCAACTTACCCCACTTTCATTTGTAAGTTTGAATGGGCCAGCAAGTTCTGTATCTGAGTGCATTTTTCAGTTTTTCTGTTGCTTCTTTGCCAACGTGCCTGGTTTACATTCCCTAATAGGTTCTTCTATGTTTGCAGCAATTGATGACATTTTAGCTTCCTTTCTTTGTGGAATTTGCTGTTGCATTCTGTTGCATTTCTGTTTCATTTACTTTTCTTTTACCACGTTTCACTTTATCTGGAACAGGGTATTGTTTCAGATGAGGAGTGTACAGTGAACGCAATCTATTGTATTCTAGAATGCAAGGAATATCAGCTTTGACTTTACTTGAATCAAAGTTTTTTAGCAATAGACCTTCAAGTGTACGTAAGCATGATAATGCTACGAAGCTCATGCCTTCCTTAAACACTGTCTTCTCTTTATCTATCAATGCTTTCTCTAGGGTAAGACCTTGAGATTTATGAATGGTAACTGCATATGCAAGAGTTAGAGGAAATCGCTCTCTACGCACATACATGTCTTTGAAGAGAAGGAATAGAGCAATTGAGCGCCCTATCCTTTTCACTTGTGAAACTTTATCAAAGCGAATATTTACAAACGGAATGTTGCTATCACGTCGGTATGATTGAAAGCCAACAGCTGTGCCCAGTGCTCCATTAACTAGCCCTTGCTCTATGTCAAGGTTACGTTTAAGCATTACTCTACAATTTAATGATAATTTCAATATTTTTTCCAACCCAGCTGTGTTGGAGATTGAATTTTTTAAACTATTAATCTTGTGGTGGCTTGCTCACACATGGGTACTGTCATACCATGTACGTCTAGTTTGTCTGTGGCGCTAATTTCTATTATTGCTTGCATTTCTTTCTTTAACATTGTTTCATTGAATTTGAAACAGCTTGCAAGAGTTGGCATTAAGGCCATACAATTGACATTTTTGCGCAGTATTTGTTCCATAACATCAGTTGCACATGCATTATCGCCGTAAAGTGCATCTATATGCCGGTTTTTCAAACCAGCTTGTGCTTCTTGCGGTAATACACCAACTCTAATACTTTTTAAGATGTTGGCATAAGTGAGATCTGCAGATTGCTGCATGTTCTCAGTTAATTCTCTGTATTGGAAATGTTGCCAAAGGTTAACATTACCTATGCTACCAATAGTTTTCTGGCAGAGTTTGTGGCCTAAGGTTTTAAAAATCGGTTCACCTTTCACTGGTGTCAATTGTAGAAGATCTCCGAAAACAATAATGTGTTTCCTTGCAAAGATTTCTTCATTATTACTTTTAAGTACTTCTTATTAGTTTGGAGACCATGCTCACTTCATCTATAAGTAGCATTTTCATTTGTTTCAATACTCTACATAATTCCATTGCAGCTTCTGCAGAAAGTTTGTAGTAGCCTAATTTATTTTGATGCTCTACTGGAAGCAGTAGTAATTGGTGTAAAGTCACACCTCCTATGTTGTAGGCAGCTAAACCTTTGGGGACTGTTACAACAGCTGACAGTTTGTTGTTTGTCAATTGTTGAAGGAACTTGCTGATAATTTGGATTAAGAATGTTTTCCCTGATCCAGATTCACCACTGACGTACAGCAGTATAGGTTTGTAATTTTGGCAGGTACATTCTTTATTTTCGGGTTGTACACCATGTACAATTTGTTTTGTTACGTCTTCAAAAATGGTGCGCTGATCATTGTTAAGTTTTGCTTGTTGTACAGTAAGTCTTCTGTATCTTCTTGATACTGATACATGGTGTTTTCTACTTCTGCCATAGCAACTTCAGCCTCATTTGCTATTAGTGGTTGTCTTAATGGTTCTTGACTTCCTGTTACAGAAGGTTGACTACTGTCAGAAGTGTTTTTATCTAGTTGGGCCTGAATTTCTTCTTCCTGTTGCTGCTCATTGTGTAACATTGTTTTTGTACTGTGTAAAGTTCACATCGGTGATAGTGCTTTCATTTGCTTTGAAAGCATCTTCATAGCACTCATAATTATCTAGTATGTCTTCCTCTTTTCTCCATGGTTTGAAAAGTTGTAACAGAGACATGTAACATAGTTCTTTCTGTTGAGGAGTGTTTAATGACCATTTCACATAATAAATTAAGCTTAGTTTGTTAATTTTCACTAAGCTCCCTTCACAATCGGTCACTCTATATCTACGTTTGCTTTCATCGGGTTTTACATTATTTTTGTATGTAAAGTTTTGAGCTATGTGGTATAGATACATGCTTACCAGAGTGGTACTCCTGTTCGGATAGTATGTCGCCAGTAAATTGTTTTTTTAGAATGTCTTGGCTGTTGGGATCATTTCTGGAAATTGTTTCTATGTCCTCATATGATTTTAGCACCCTTTTTCTAGATTTTGCAGGACCAAGACTGAACCATACTATGTTGTCTGATTTTCCATACAAAGCAGTGCCGGTTAAACGATCTGCTGCTTCATAGGCCCCCCATTCTCTATGAGAGAGCATTTTTATGCTTGGGCTGTACAATTTCTGTAATAATGTTTTGTCTGATGCTAGGTCATCCTAGAGGACTTGAAGCTCTGTTTTTTCTGCTTTTGTTAAGTAGGCTGTAACAGATCGTGCAACAGCAGTTGAATTGTCTGCAATGTACTGCACATCTATGTTTGCATTCCATAAGAGGGCAATGATTGCATGGTAATCATTGATATATTTTGATTCTTCCCTTCTTTTTATGTAATACGTGTTTTAGGTGTCTTACCTTTAACACTATGTCAAACTGAAGACATGAATTTGTTTACTTCACCTTTTTCTGTAACTGGTCTAGGGAAACCAAAGCAGCATTTGGTGTAGTATTTATCTTTGTTTTTGTATTTACAGCAACAATATTTCCCACATTTGTGTCTTTGAAATTGTAAAGTCTGCTCATGCAGCTCACTATGTGTCTGTTGCGAAGGGATTTCACATGTGGCATATTTTTGGATAAACTGCAAAACAGTGCTATCACTGTTATGCCCAAATTTCGGTGCACCTTTGCTCCATTACAGCATGTGAATATGTGGTGCTCCTCTCGCTTGATATTCTTTTCTCCAAAAGAAGTGTTGCACTTCTCCAAGGGGAGGAACAGTTTGATTCCAAATAAAGTGTAGCATTGCAATGAAACGATGATGGAAATATATTGAGACATTAACTGGATCTAGAGAGCAAAGTTCTCGAGGTGTTAATATATCTATGTTGTTTTTGTTGCTGTTTGCTATGCATAGGAACTCATGTAAATCTTCCCATGCATATTCTGCACAACTTAGCATAACAAACCAAGTTGGTCGTCCAAGGTTTCTGATTATGCAACGCATCTCTCCGTGCCATCTGAACCAGTATTCCTTTGTACCACGCATGTTTGCAAACAAATTTGTTATATTTGATTGTAAAACCTCATCTTTTTCTTGTACTTTTTGTATTAACTGCGTAGCTGACATATTTTGAAAGTGCATTCCAGATTTAAGAATAAGTAAAACATAGGGCCTCATTACACGGAAGGCGCTAATGGTTAACGGCCACCGTTAATGGTAACGGTGACTGTTAACCATTACCGCCTTACTACGAGGTCCCTTAGCGGGTTGGTGCTTTAACGCCTGCTTTTTGCAGGCGTTAAAAACCAACCCGCTAAGGGACCTCGGAGCTAGTTACGGCACCGCAAAATTGCGGTGCCGTAATTAGCGCCTTCCCCATTCCCATAGAGCCCTATGGGGCAGAAATGGGAATGGGGAAGGGCAATGGCGGAATGGGGATTTACCGCCCCTCCAACCTTGGAATGGGGCGGTAAATCCCCTTTCCGCCAAGGCGGTGCCGGTATTTTACCGGCATGAGCCATGGCGCTAATAGCGCCATGGCTCACTGCCTTCCGTGTAATGAGGCCCATAGTGTTGCTAATTCACTTTCATAGAGTAGGTGGAATATGTATTCCACATATTGGGCCTCATCACAAGTCTGACGGAAACCCTTAAATACGGTGGTAGCACTATTACCGCCGCATTTAAGGGTCCGCCAGATCATGGCTTTGTCGGATTTCCCCCCAGCTCTGATCTGGGGGGAAATCTGCGGCAACATTGCCGATTTTCAGCACGATTACCGCCGGCAGGAAATCCACCAGAATGAGGAATTCCCCAATGGGCCCAATGGGGAATGGGCAATAACCCTTCCGCCAAACCCATTATCTGGCGCTAATAGCTCCGGGGGGGTTTGGCGGTAAGGCTATTAGCGCCGGCACTAACAGCGCCAGCGTTACCGCCCAACTCGCGATGAGGCCCTTTGTCTAAATCTGGGATCTTGCGAATACATTCGTAATGACCGGTATTCTGATGCCCCAATCTGAGTGGGTCTATCATTGTATCTCCCGTCTTTGCCAGTAGGAAATAGCAGTGGAAATTCACGTGCTACTATACTTTTTTCCCAAATACTCATTGGTGACCCTTTGGTTTGTCGCATTTGTAAGTTTCTAGTGCATTGGAATGCAATGGATGAATTGTGTAATGGTCTAACAGAGTGAATATTGCAGCTGGATCCAGAAGTTCAAATTGTCCAGTTTCGGATGGCTCTTGAATTATTTCAGTTGTTTGCCTTAAGCTTTCATCAATATTTATTTCATTTTAGTACTCATTTAATGCTTGTCTAACTTTATGTAAGTCCACTAATTGTTGCCAATTTTTGTTGTCCTTTGTTGGTACTCCATTTACCAAGACTATTAAAGAATGCTCTATTGAACGTTCCACTCCTAGAGTGTGTACATATTCCGTTAGATCTAATGGCAAGTAAACTACTTTGCCACAAATGCCTTTCACCAATTCAGAGGAAGGTAATTTTGCTGTTTTTGGATGAAGGCGTATAATTGCCTGAAATGGGTGAACTGTTTGAATTATTATGCTCTCATACATATTTTGCTGTTGCAGGATTTTTGGTAATGGAAACAATTCCAAATTATTTGTAATAGCACGTGAAGGAGTGTGGTTGTTGTCTAATTTTGCAGTACAATAACTGTAACATATTAGGCATTCAGTTATTTCATATTGGTTTTCCGCTAAAAGGTACAGAGCTAATTCAAACCATTTAGAGTCTTCATTGTTTTCTATTTTGTATTCTATGTCCACAATTTTTGTGTTCCTTTTGTAAAACGTTCTGCGGCAACACACACACACATGGTATGATACTTCAGCTGATGACCTTTTAAATTTTACTATTTCTTTTCTGTATGTGTGTAGTAGAAGGTTGCTATGTGCGTAATTGTCCCTACTATGTTCTAAAACTGTTGCATTTTTTACGTGGCTCTCACTTACAAAATACTTTTTCTGAATACGGTCCATTTCTTCTTGTAAGTATTTGGGTGTACCATGCAGAAGAGTGGGATTTAAATTGCCTAATTCTGAAGTTGGACTTTTATCATAGTATATTTTATACACTAAATTTCTTACATTGGAATGGTGTACTGATATTCTTTTGATATCATGGAAGGTACTTTTGCAAATAGGCCCAGAAATGCAGGCTAATGAATGTCCTTTTAGTCCTGTGTCTTTCCACACTGCACAAATATCCATATTTTGCAGCACTTTCATTTTACTTTTGTCTTTACCTTTTACATATTGATTGAGAAACTGACGTAAAGATTTTAAAGCTTTGTTTGGAATGGCACACATTGATGTGCACGGCCATTTGTATACTGGACTGCGTGGTTCTACTGAATCGAGAGGTAATTCTGAGTTTTCAGGAGTTCGTTTTGTAAGCAGTGTTTCTTGTTCCATGATGGTAGTATTGATTTTCTCATACCCTCGTCCACTGCTATGGATGGCAATTGTGTTTGTTTGATTTTGTTTGTATGCTTCTTCATTAAAAATATGGCTCTGTGGTTGTTGTGTGACTCCATTCACCACCACAAACATGCAAGAAATTATTTTTGTTCACATTCCTTTTATTGCTGAGTTTCTTTTGTAGTTTGGTACTTAGTTTTGTTAGTGCTTTCATCCTATTTAACACTAATATGAATAACTTCCTTTTGAGAAGGATTGCACTGTCCACGAGAGCTTGTAGGATTAACATTCTACGGTAGGTTTTAAGGGATGAGGATGATTTTGTTCCTCTTCTTAGTAGATTTTGAATGACAAAACATTTTTGCAAAAATACTTTTTTTACTATGGGTTCTTCTTACACTATCAGGATTATTAGGAACATTGTTAGCTGTACTGGCAGCCGTTTTTTTGACAACCTTTCTGTGTTTTGTGACACTTTTTGATGGAGGAGATACAGTTTCAGTAGTTGAGACTTCCTTTATTATGTTACCCAACTGCATTAGCTGGTTTGTACCAACATTCTCTACACACTCTTCAACAGGTGGATGCTTACATTGGGAACCTTTATTTTTCTTTGCTCTAATTCTGCGTTCCTTTCTACAGAGTTGCTTTTTGGTAGGCATTCTTTGGTGTCTGTTGAGAAAAAAAGTATTCTTTGGTCTGTTGTCCAATGTATGTGTGCAGTGTGCATGTGTGCATAAGTCTGATGGGGAAGCTCTTTGTCATGGTGTGTCACCGTACAGTGAACTCTAACAATCATTTGGTGAGGCTACTTTACTGTTTGTATACTATTACAATGTGCTTCAGATGAGAGTACAAAGTGGCCTACTTGTGACGAGAACCATTATTAATAACTGAAATGCCAAAAACTTGCTACAGCAACTTCTTTTCACAATCTAACATTCTAAGGATTACCTATGTTATTTCAGTACCAAACACACAGGGATTTGTCAGCCATTCTTTGTTCAATAAATGGATATTTGTAGGTAGAATGGTTTACAAATCAATGCTTGCTTTGGTGCCCAAAATAAACAAATAACCCACGCAGCCTCTATAACGAGTAGTTACAATATAAAGGTTGTACTGTACTTACTTTTTTATGCAAGATGACCAGGTTTCTTCGGATATGTCATCTGCAGTATAGATGCTGTTGATTCTCCTGAGAGTAGTCTTCACTGCGAATTAAAACAAACAAAATCAATTACTTTGTGTGTTTGCAGCAGTGATGATACTGCAGACATTATTTGTGCTTCTTTCGTCAGAGGTTTGAACTTTCATATTTCAACCCAGTGCACGTGCACATTTAACTTCACTCTGTGAAGTCTTGGCATAGTACTTGCAATATGATACTTGTAAGTCCTTCAAAATAACTAAATCTTTTAAGGGTATGGAAATGCCTTGTTCTTTACAAAGTGTATGATGCATAGGAGAGTGTTTTGCAAGCGATAGGGCAAAGTACTAGATGGGGAAACATGTTGTACTTGTTAATGAAAAGCACAATGTGGAAAAATCGGGAGACCCTCAGAAGGAAATGTCAGCACTACAATCGGGAGTGCTTACTATTCCCATACGATCACATTGCAAGTAGCATTACTGAAGGCCGTACAGAGTACAGAACTCTGACATTTTCACATACAAAATTGAGGTCTGCCCTAAATAGGCATGCTTGCAACGTATGTACAGGTTATGCAGAAGACAGTAAACAGTCGTGCGATTTGTGCATGACAAATCGTCAATCTTGCACTTTAAAACGGGACCGCTGTTATGTGTTCCCTATGGACATTTAGCAGCATTATTTTGTCTAATTTAAATAATAAGGCTTCCACATGCTCTCTGATTAAAATATACATACCTGTACTCTATACTGATGCATGTGTACATTTATGGAGCTGTACGTAGAAGTTCGCAATCCTTGCACAGTAGCTTGTGAAGTTGGTGCTTTGGAATGGTATGCGACTTGTATTCAGAATCATCGACAGTAATTTTGAAGTGCGCAATGTTGATGACGGAGTTAAAATTTGCGATGTTCTATTTGATTGGTGGATGATTCTACAACCGCTTAGTTGTGTCCAATGAGGGACTCGCTTTGGTACCGCTGTAGAAAGGGTGGAAGGACTGGGTAAGAGTTACGTGCCGCACGAAGGCAACGCTTGTCCGCTGGTAGGGGGTTTTACATATGGGTTTCTATAGCAAATCCTGCATGGAAAGTCGACTGTAGGCATCAGCCAATCAGATGTTCACATTACTCTTTTGTGTGGAAAGACGGTGCGCACACTGAAGATGGCAGAGGTGGAGAGGGTCAAGGTTTTGATGCTTGGAGACATTTTTGTGCAAAGCTTTCAACACTATGCTGAGAGTAGGCATGTGGCATACCATTTTGATGTGCGAGGGGTGGAGGTGGTGTGGAGCGCTGACACTGATGCCAATGCTGCGGCAATTCTGCAAGTTTGCAGAGACATGCGTAGAATGACCACTCCTCATGTGGTAATTTTGCACTACGGCGCTTGCCATTTGGGATACCTGACTTCACATACTTTGTTGGCAGATTTGGCACAGTTAGTTGCAGCACTCATGACCATCTTTCCAACAACGAAAGTAATTTTTTCTGCTTTACTTCCGAGAGTACAATGGAACAACACTTCTGTTTTCTGTCCAGATCAAAGCATCGGGAGGTGTATCATCAATCGCGGCATGCGTGCATTCATGCTACGAGTTGGTATGTTTTTTTGCAGCCACGAAAACATTGCTCCAAGCAATGCGCATTGCTTTGAAGGAGATGGTGTTGCGTTATCTTCTTTGGGAAATGCAATGTTCTTTCGGAATGTAAGGCTTGCTTTAGAGAAGGTTCTGTAATGTTTGCAAGAGTAAAGGAAGGACAGAAAATACAAAAAAATACATAAAATACCAGATGTCTGTACGGTATCTGGCCAAAAATAAAAATAAACAGCTCTTTTCACAGCCTACCTTAAAGGGGAAAAAGGTGAATAGTACTTTAATCTACCGTTGTCACGCTCTGATCCTGTACATGTCCGCGAACATGGCAGTAGTTAGCAGCCAGCATATATCACCACCGGGGATTCAAGGGTGGAGCCGCACGTAAATGAGAATGAGCGGTGCTAGGGATTGGTCCATAAAGTTCAGTAGGTGTGTTCTGACTGACGTACTTTAATAAGACCGTCTTCTACCTCACAGGAGACCACACAGTCATGGCTTTCCATGCTCGAAAACAGATTATATGGATTTTGGGAGACTCGTGGATACATTGGTTGAAGGCGCATGCAGAAAGTTGCAGTTTATCTACAAATCTCAGATTTCCACATGCGGAAGTGCACTGGCATGGTGTGCGTGGCATGAGATGGCTGGACTTGGTACCTCTTTGTGTTACTTTACTGACAGAGCGTCCTCCAGATATAATGATCATTCATTGTGGAGGAAACAGTTTAGGCCATGTATCTGGAATTTCTTTGCAATTTGCAATGAAGGAAGGATGCGCGAAGCAAATGGACATGTTTCCAAATCGTCAATTACTTTTTTACCGTATTGCCCAAGACAAATATGGCTGCGTTTGGTCCACAAATGGAGAAAGTGAGATGCAATGTGAATAAGGCTGTGTGTGCATTTTTAAGAGATGTTGGCATGTCTTCTTTCAACAATGAAAACATTTTGTTTCGCAGCACTTTCATTTTCCGCAGAGATGGAGTCCACCTCACAAATGCTGGCAATCAAATTTTTCTTCTCAATGTACAAAATGCATTGCGGCCTCTTTTGCAATCACACTAACCTATCTGATAATCTATTTTCCCCAATCCGCTGTTTTTGACCCACACAACACACCACCAAAAGGCTCTTTTCAGAGCCGCCACTTACTCTAAACGTACACTTTATTGCGTTTGCTCCGCATGCACCCTCCCTTTTTCCTCTACGACTGTCCGCAAAATTCTTCAGAACTCCACAGGGGTCTACGGCCGTCACTTCATAGTTCTATTGTTATACTGAGAAAGACGGCTCTGAAAAGAGCCTTTTCTGTAATTTTTGTTGTTTTTACGTTCATTGCTTAACAGTACACGACACACTAGGAGAAGAGGCGAAAGGAGGGTAAGGAAGGGACACCAGCCACGGGGATAAAAAAGGGCAACTGAACAGAGAAAGATTTAGGGTGAGCTTTATTTAGGTAAGGAGCAGATCTTCTGCTGCTCGGTGACTGCAGCCTCAAAAGCACTTTTAAGACTCTCCCCCCTGCAGAGTACTGTGTCACAATACTTGCACACTACTGTCACCTGTGAAAGGTAAGGGTCAACAGCATTGCGAATGGCTTGTGAGGCAGATGGAGGAAGGCGTTCCCCCACAGGAGTGTCTCTTGTGGTGGGAGGATTGTATACCAAGGATGCTGTGGAGGAACTCAAACGACTACGCTCTTCACATGGCACCACCTTGTGAATGTCCGCAGTGTGGAACGAAGTGAGGTGTCGCTTCATGGTTGTCGTACCAAAACTGTACGCTCCAAATCTCCCGTGACTCAGCACCACCTCGCACTGGTTACACTTCACCAGGTTCGCACGTGCTTTTGGTACATTCCCATAAACGGAAAACAACCCCCACACCCACGACTCCAGCCGAGTGCTCCTAGTGCGGATTTCCTCCACTTCATTCTCTTCTTCCTCTTCTTCCTCGATCTCTACATCCTCACCCATATATTTCTCTGCAGGCCCTTGGTGAGGTGGTGGTGGTGGCAGGTTTGGGGGTGGTGCAGAGCCTAATGACCCAACAACAGCCATGGAAGCCATACCGATTACTGCCCTTTTGTTCACTACAGCAGTAAAGGCAAAACACCTCAATCTGCTACAGCTAGAAGGACAATGAAGATGCGTGGGTGTGGCCATTTGTAGGGGTGGAGGGGTGTGCCTCGTGACCGTCTTCATCTCTACAAAGCGGTACAAAATTTTTACACAGCAAATCCTGAGGTCTGCTATTGTCTGAGATATGTGAAATTACATTTTTACACTCTGCAATACTTTCCCTTGTGTCTACAAGTTCTTTTGTACTGTTGCGGAAGTACACCAACCGCGCAAATTAGTCCCCAAGATGAGTGTGGGTGCGTTCACATGATAACGTCCTCAACTCATCCGCACCAGTACTGAAAGTCCCCTGGACAGCAAATGCATAGAATCAAACGTGCGCATGCGCCCAAGTGTCCTACGGACAGTTTTCGGGTTCTTTAAGTAATTCAAAGTGCGACTCAAGTGGGATGGACAGTTGGGAACAGGTGCGATGTTCACTATATGTAGGCTTGTACTGCGCATGTGCACAGATGCTATGCTCACTGTACGGACAGTTCCAGTGTCCTTAGGATAACTCCATTTTGTTTGCCTACGAACTTGCCGGCCATCGCGCCTGTACTACGGACGGCACCATTTTGGCTGGGCCCGATACGGACAGCTATACCATCCTTCACACACTCCCACTTTGCTCATTTACACCCATTCCGGACATCTGATATGTTTGACGACCATGTATCATATTGTTTTCCAAGCAGTTTGCCGAGGTACAATATCCTTTGGGCACCCCTTTCTGTTTATTTACGCACAATTTCATCAGATGGTACAGTGAAACATCAAATCCATCTTACTTGACATATGTAAAGGTAGGTGTACTGCCTTTACAACAACCACATTCCATTCCTTGCGGGTAGGTCGAACAGGCGCGTTGTTTGCAAACATTTTACGTCTTTTAAAAAAAGAAATTACACACAAACTCTTTCTCTACAACTACTGTACAAAACCATTTAAAACACACACACATCGCATTAAAGAAATAGCGGGGGAAGCGTACACTGAAACAAATATGGGAGAATTTGGATTTAACACGGGCTGGTTATGAGGAGAAGATTTGTGAGGGGAAGAAGGGATGGATACTTCATCAAAACGTCTATTTTCCTCTTGAGGGCTTGGGGATGGGTCACTAGGGAATGGAGAAGCAGGGCAGGTGCAGGTGGGGCAATGGTACTAAACTTTTCCTCTCACAACGTCCTCCACAAACTCCCGTAAACTTTTAAAATTGTCGTTCAATATGTCAATTTTCTGCTCTATCCTTTTTATCCTGTATTCTTCTATCTTGTTTGTTGCCCTTTCCTCTTTTTCTCCTAGTCTGTTGAAAACAAAAACAATATAAGTTAAATGCCTATAAAATACTGGTCACTATTTTCCATACGCAATACAATGTGTACCATTGTTGTCACTGTCTTCAGACATTTCCCCGTGTGGGAAATACTCCTCCAGCCACTCCAAAGTGCTAGCCATTTCTGAGTCAAAAGAACAGAAAGAAATTATTATTTCTGTACCACATACCAAAAAAAACCACACCCACATAAAAAAATGACCTGCGCTCACTCTTTTGATGTGCTCTCCCTTCGTCCTACTGCGTCCGTCCACTATCGTTCCAGCTTGCCGAGTTTCTGTGATTACAGTGGAGGCATCCTTTCTTTTTTTTTTGGTACCATCCACTTCATTCTACATGGTTATTAAATGTGTCTTTTTCTTTTCCCACCTTCAGGTTTCCATATTTACTTATTACTACTTACAATATATTTATGCCCTTCTTCTACGTTGCACACTTTTTGTGTAAGACAATAGCACATTTTCAGATATCCCCCGGCTCTTTGGGTAATGTTGATCCTGTCCGCCCCCGACCCCAAACAGGCGCTCAGTCCGTCCCTTTCCAATATCAATAGGTAGGGGGTTCTGTATGTTCTATGTTAAATGTATATCAAGTACGTACATTACACTACATATCTCCCAAGATCACATAATGACAATGCATATTCTGCTCAACAACTTCATTGCCATGATGTAACATTCACTACAAAAAAAACTTTGTTGAGGGGACGTTATGGTTAATTTGCCCTAACATAAACCTGTACACTTCACTAAAAAAATACTTTCCACATCCCCTTTATGCTTCAAATTAAAACCGAAAAACCCCTGAAATTCGACAGTTATGGTAAACTAAGACCCCAACCCTGCCACCACCCCTGTGAACTGCTAACACTAACACCCAGACCATGAAAGATGTAATCTCAAATGTCAATGATGACATCAATGACGACATCACTTGTTTATCCCCTTTCTTTTCCTTCCTTGCCATACATATATATGTACATTCAGTAAAAAAAATTCACTAAAGGAATGTTATACTTCACAGTGCAACCAAAAACCACTGCACATTCCCCCATTATGGTAAAATAAGCAACCATAACTCGCACCATCTACGTGCATTGCTAAGACTAACACCCAGGACATCAAAGATGACATCACAAATATCATTGATGACATATTCAAGTCTTCTGGTGAGTTTTGGAGGAAGGTTTCCTCCTTTCCCCCTTTCCCGCGCTCCTTCCAGGGTTTCACTGCAGTATACCCATGGACGGGCTTATAAGGGCTATTGTCTCTTTAAGGCCCCTTCTTGGACTCTATGTCACGTGACCGCGATTCGTGGCAACGTGACCAAAGGGTCCTGCTACTTTAGGAAGCGGCTGCAGCTGGGAGTTCATTTTCTGAACATCCCGGAAGTACGCAAGTGCTGCCGGACACGCCGATCTGATTATGATCTTGGACACGAACGACGGAATGCCTCGCGGTGCAGAGGCTCTCTTCCTTTTCTAAACAGGTATGGAGACGGCCGCAGTGTTCATTTCGTTTAATTTTTTCCTCCTCTGCTCTCTCTCCTTTTGTGGCCATCATTTTGCCACGAGGCCCAGGAGGGGCGGGTGAGGGGTGTTAATGACTCCAATTAAGCATTCCCACTAAGTCAGTGCCTTGTCTGGGATTGCTCAAGGGAAGCCCTTATTTATATATTTTTATGACAAGTTATAATCTGGATGATGAACCCTTGTATAACGCCCCTCTCTTAGAATCCCCCTGACCCCACTGAGCCAAGAAGTAGGTTTGTTTTGCAAATTAAAAGATTTATTGAAAATTTAACAATATATATATCACACTTTTATAATAAATTAATATTTGATATCACACTTAAGAATATGATGTTGATCAACAATGGATAATCTTACACTAGCACACTTATTTTATTACTTAGGAGTTGGTATGGAAAGAACAAGGTAGCTGGGAATGCTTTATGGTTTCAAGGAGATGCAAAGATGAATAAAAGGCAGTACAGAAATAAACTTGATATGATTTCAGCAAAAGATAATATGATCACTTTTTCTCTGACCATTCACTCCCCCCCTATGCAATGTAAGGTGATGGAAGTAACACACACAGTCTTCAGGAATACAATCACAGTACAATACAAATTCAGTTCCCCCTAGCAAGCTTAGAGAAACAGGGATGATTTTAAACACAGGCAAAGTACTTTAAAGGTGGTATGCAAAGAAGGGAAACGTATGCTAAAAATGATTTTAATTCCCTATAAGAGATTCAGGGTGGGTGATAGCTACTTCAAATTAGTTCAGGATCACTTTAGCAATGCTCTATGAATGATTGTCAGGTTGCAAACGAATTTCAGCAAAGGAAAGCAAGAAGCTGCTATTTTGAAAAGTGAAGAAATTTGAGCCAAATCGCAAATCGCGGCACTTTTTCCGAGTGCGTCGAGCGCGATTATGGAAAAAGTATAATGAATAGAAACTTGGTTCTTCGGAAAGCCTAGAATCTTAGCTTTAAAATGAAAGTTAAATCTCGCTTCTAACGCAAACGGTTCAAGAGATACGAACGATTTTATGAAGGTGGTTTTTCAGAATGAAATAATGATTCAAAATGGCAAATGACACTTTTACAGGTTTAAAATCGGAGAAGGGGCAAACAATTCTATGATGCAGTTTTGGACAGGTTAAATGTTTTTAATCAGATTATTTTAAGCTAAGAGATGGGTTCTGCACAGTTCTAGCTGGGTACTCACACTATAAATTTGAAAAGAATAGCCTCGTCACGGATCTGGTCAACAAGTTTAGCTGCAGTGCTCTCTGCTCGGTGGGTCAATCAGGCACCGGTTCTGTTCACAGCGGTCTGGTCTGGGTCTCTGGTTCTGCTGGTCTGGATCAAGTGGATTCTGGATACCGCACTGCTTTCTGGGTACTGGTTCTGTTCTGGATACACAGGACTCTTAGCAAGCAGCAAACCGCACAGCCCGGCAGTTGAATAGTTTGCAAAAGATTTTGAGGCCTGCTGAAGAGTTCAGCTCTTTGGAGTTTTTGTTCTGGAGTTAGTCTGGATCTCTGGAGTTCTGGATTCTGGAGTTCTCCGTCAGCGTGCTGTGCAGGAATTCAGTTGAAGGTTGGAAAATGAATGTCTCTTTCTGGCTTCCAGTGGCTCTTTTTATGTCTTTTGGGAAATGGGTGTGAAGGCTATCTTCTATGCCGAACCCACTCACGATTCGATAGGTCAAGGATTTCTCTTTGACCTGATTTGAGAAGGGAGCAGTGAGTCAGAGTGAGTCAGAGTCTTACAGTCTATTGAAGAAACGCCCCTTTGCTTTTACTTAGAAAATGAATTTTTCATAACTAACAGGTTTCCCAGATACACACGGCGTTGACATTACATGTACATATCATATATCACAAAAGGTAGTCTCTGTTCCAACTCTGATGTTTCTAAGAGCTTGCATTAAAAAATGACAACTTATTTTTGTTTTTGGTAGCTTTTGCAACATTGGTTTTTCATCAAATCTTTACACAGACCTGTACCCTCTTCCTCAGCATATTAATCTAAGTTATTGTGTCGCTAGCATAAATACAGTGTTTGCAGCATTCATAATTCCCAGGGTTTTGCCTCAGTACATCACAGAGCGACCAGCCTAGTCTTGAACTGGGAGTGAATGTGCCATTTTAAAAATCCCAAAGTTGTACATTTCTGTCATCTGGTTACAATTATTTATCAGTATTCTTATAAAATATATATTTGCCTTCAATTCACTTCACTTCAGTGTTTGGGTTTGCCCCCAGAAGCTTGGGGAGTCAGATGGTCATATGCCCTTCTTTGCTGGCAGGGCACTGTTTACAGACAACACCCAAATCAGCATATCCTATTCAATGGAAAGAGTCTATTGTGTTGGGTCCGGCAGGCTGGAGGAGAAACCCCTCCCTCTCAATCAACAGGGCCATGTGATATCCTGCCTTCTTGTGTGGAGTTCTGAGGTGAGAAGGTTTCCCAGCCTCTTGGACTGTTAATTGAATCAGCCTGTCTTCTGGGAACAGTATGTGTTTGAGAATTTTAATTAACCAAAAGGCTTTGAAGTTTCCAGCTGGCTCAGGATCCTTTTGCAACTCCTGAAGTACAGTTCTCCTGACAGAGTTTAGACCGCTAGCTCTGGTTTGTGTCCAATGCCGGTACTGCACCCAATTTTTAGGAGTTGTCTTGAATTAATTCCATTTCAAAAAGGGGATTTTCTTGATAGTATATGATCATTGCTCAACATGGCATTGGTGTGGATTCTGCAGTAGAATCATTTATTTTCCCATAAATTTAGCCATTTTTGACACCAATTAAAACAAATTTTGAACAGATGGTCTCCTGTATTAGCTATCTTGCAATGTTTGAAAGGGACATTTTGAGCTTGCATTCAGAGAAACAGAGGTGGTTTAAAAGCGCTTTTGAGCTAACAGGCCCTGCTGTTTTTCCTTGTTCACCACCTTTTACCCATGGTGCTTCCGGTCCATCACGCTCACACTGGTGGGTGGCAGGTTAAGCGACCATTTTGGTGTGCGCAAAACTGCGCGGTTCACCTTTCTAAGCCCACAGCACCAACTGTTGCAGCTTAATGACTCAAACATGGGACAATACCCCTGACAAGCCCCCCGCCCGACTGCACTTTGATTTCGAATCGAGAGTGAGTCGGGTGCAAAGGATGTTTTGATTCACGCGCTGGTATGTCCACATCATCTTCTTCCAATTCCGTAGATGGCACAGTTCAGTATCTTTTCCTCCATCCAGTTGGATTGATTGGTTCTCCTCGCTGGTCCTGATGGGAATATTGGGCGGTACCCCGGGCCCCTCGGATCTTTGCTCCCGGTCCCCGGGTCGTCCTCCTTGGTCAGTCTCCATGGTTTCATCTCTCCTAGGATGATAAAGCATAGCGGCAATACACATTCCTAGACATTTTTCCACCACTATTAATGGTGTGGTGAACATATACATTTTATACATCAGGATACATTTTGAAGTCTTATTTTAAAAACAAGATATAATCAGGAGACATTTTCCTTCAAGAATCATAATATTTTAGCGACCATATGTGGGATATTTTAGGGTTGGAACTGAATTACTCTGGAGCGGCCCCCTCTGGGATTGCAGAGGACTCCTCCAGTTGCTGCAGAGTGTGCCTGGGATGGCAACACTTTAGCTGATTGATGTGGACCCACTTGTCTTCCCCCTGTGCCAAACTGCCTTTCGGGAGGCGGATCTTGTATGCAACTGGGGAGATCTTGTCTATAATTTCAAAGGGTCCCTTCCATGTAGGCAAAAATCTTCACTATTTGGCCTGGTTCCTTAGGAAATTGTATAGATAGACCCGGTCCCCCACCTTATATATGGTTTTCAAATCATAGTGAGTTTTCATGCTATCAGCTGATCTTTCTAGATCCCGCTGAGCATAGGCAAAAGCATGTTGGAGGTGTTTCCTCAAATTCTCCACATACTCATGAGTTGTGGAGGCATTGATCAACGTCTGCTCTTGGGTCCTGTAGAGCAAATGCTGGGGAAGCACCATCTTGCGTCCAGTCATCAACTCAAATGGTGACATTTTGGTTGCAGATGAAGGGGTAGATCTGATGGCCATTAGGACCAGAGGTAATCGGATATCCCAACTTGGCTCAGAATCTGCCACAAACTTTTTTAATATGCTCACAATGGTACTTTGCTGGTAAAATGGCTACCTCTGTCTGACTCAATCCTTTGAGGTAGACCAAAAGGGGAAAGGTTTGGCTAATCATCAGGGCAGCTGCTGTTTCTGCCTTGCAGTTTGGGGCCGGGAGACATTCCACCCACTTGGTAAATAAGCATGTGATCGTCAACATGTACTTGTTTCCTCTAGATGAGCGAATCACAGGGCCTACGAAGTCGATTTGCAAATCTTTCCATGGCAGTGTCATCACCCTCTTTTGGAGAGGGGCCCGGTGTGTGAGGGATGTTGGCTGAAATTGTGCACACACAAGACATCCCTTCAAATATTGGTCGAGGTCCTGCCCCATGTGTGGCCAGTATGCAACCTCTCTTAAGATCTCAAGTGTTGTATGAAACCCCCTATGACCGGCGGTGGCCGCATCATGGGCGTGACTTAACATCAGGCTTCGGAATGAGGTAGGGACCACCCACTGATCATGGCCAGCTTGGAATTTCCTTACCATCAAACCGTCTTGGATTCGAAACATCTTTGGACATTTCATCAACAATCTAAGGTCCTCTTTCCGAATGTAATCGGTATCCGTCAGGGGAAAGTTCTCAGGGTCCTCAATGTGTTGGTAAAACTTACCAATTAATGGATCCCCTTTTGAGCCGTAATCAAATCAGCATCTGGGGTCTCCTTACTCCATTGTGCAGTTGAAAGATCATTGTGAGCATTTGTCTGGGACCTAGTGATAGCAGTGACCTGGAGTTCCCCCAACAGGGACTCAATCTCTATTAGATCCACTTGGATGGCCCTGGTTTCGGCCAGCTGATCAGCTAAGTCATTTTCAGTTTTGTCTGGTCCCTCTACTTTGGAATGACCCTTGATCTTTTTCCAGGAGATGGTCATCCGATTCAATGTGACCAGATCATCAATATTTTGGATTAACTTCCCATGTTTCAGGGGTTTCCTATTAGAACATAACATGCCTCTGGTTTTCCAATTAACAAGGTGCTCCACGAACCCGTTCCGTACATAATCTGAATCTGTGATTATGACCAGTTTGTGGAGTTGATGTTGGACAGCAGTGAGGATGGTTTGATACACAATCATCAATTCTGCCACCTGACTACTTCGGGGACCAGTTTTGGACCCAGCGGAGGGTTCTGTGGACTCCCTTACCCATGCATTCCCTACGCCGGCCACCAGTTCTTTTTCCCTGTTTTTGTCAACATTGTAAAGCATCCATCCACATAGACAGTGGGCATTCCCTCACACATGTCCTCTTCAAAGACTTTGTGTGGGGAATTAAGGTATGCCTCCATGTTGTCCTTGATCTTTAGACTTTCGTCCTCGAGACAGTTTTCTCTGGCACAATCATGCAAGTCAGCCAGATCTTGCGCGAGGGGACTCTTCTTGTTTTGGCCATACCTGACCTCCACAGGAAAGCCTTGCATTGACAGAATCCAAGAAGTAATTTTGGAACTACTCACATTTCCGGCCCAGATTCTGTCACTTTGGAGGTATTGCAGAGGCTGGTGTGGAGTCTTGTAAGGATATTTGGCGTGTTACAGTACACAGTACAGCAATACTGCACAAGTAGCACAATTTTTTTTTGCAGCACCACCACCACAAGGGTGCGGTGCATTGCTATATGGGTTAGCAGATTAACAAGGAAAGACAGGCTATTCAGTCAAAAACGATTTTAACATATAAGATGCAAATCTATTTTTACAGTTAAAAGCACACGTGTTCATTTAAAAATGCACACTATTTTTCACCTGAAATGCCTATATTGCTAGAGACACATTTGAAAATTAACAGCTAACCTATTAACCATTAACCTGACTAATAAAACCTTATTTTAATATAACCCACTAATAAAATGTGTTCTCTACTGCAGAATTAGGCATACTATGAAAACCATTTAAATGAGTGTGCAGATTTTTCTCTTCTCTTCTCTGCCTGATTCTCCGTATTGTTGTGCACAGTAACTGCAGGAAGGAGGAAGTCAGATTTGCAACAATTGCAAATGTATAAGCGAAGCTATTGTTGAAGAGTAGGAGGATGAGAGATGATGGATTTCATTGGGACACGTCATAAAGAGGGCTGAGAGGAAAGTTTTAGTGGGCAGTATCAGGGAAAAAGACAGGCAGACATCTTTCTGCACTACTGGGGAGAAGACCTGGCTGTGGGGTCCTGACTGAATGCAGATTCCTGTGTCCTGCTGCAGTCGACATTGGGGAGAGCTGAAAGAAAAACCTTTCCACTGGCTGAGGCAGTCCTATCTGAAAAAGCTGAGAATTCCAGGCAATGACCCCGGCTTGAGAAGGCAAGCGTTCCTTTTTGCTGGAGTTAATCCAAGAAAGCCACATTCACAAAGAGAAGCCTCTGAACAGATAAGGTAATTACATAACTGGGGGAGCTGTGTGTGTGCACGAAAATATGCAGTCAGTGTAGAAAAAATGAAAGTCCCGTGCGTGTCTTAATCAAGTGCTAATGTTGCAATTTGAGTTCTGTTCTCCGCCACTCTATTTGCAGTGGGTCATAGAAAATGCTTTGATTGTGCCATTTTATTGCTGTAAAGAATGAGATCGTGTTAAATACAACTTTTATAATACAGAAAAATATTTGAAAACAGACGGATGGTGTACTTACTGTTTATCATTACAGTGCTGTTGATGTGGGGAGATTTTTAAACAGTGCAATGGTCATTTTAAGACAGATGTGTGCATGTCAGAATCAGTATGAATAATTGTGAGTGACTGTAGTATAACTTGTTGGAGGTACATGAGCCAACGGGAAGAGAGACTCTCTGAACATAGCTCCCTACCGTATATAAGGTAGTGGAAATTACCACAAGACTACCACATATAGCTCTCTGTCGTAAATAAGTCAGTGAGTTTGCCCATGGTGGCGCACCAACACTATCACTGGAAAATGTGGTATCCCTAGAATGCAGGTCTGAGGTCTCTCTAGTGATCACACGAAAAATCTAAGCGAAGATAAGGGATTCTGGACATTGGGGCCACAAAAAAACAAGGGAATTATGCTCACCAAAATACCACCAACCACGTATACCAAATATGCAGGTCTGGGTGCTGAAATAATGCATGTCCATTGTATTATTGTTGCACATGGCCAAATCTGAATACAAAGAGTGATTATTGCTAAGTTATTTTTCGGCGGTAATAAAATACCGTCAGGCCCCAAATCTCCACAAAATACCCTACATATTTATGGTGCGTTGCAGGCCGGGAAAGTGATCACAGAGTACCTACTGGGCGTGGCAAGCGTGTCTCACACTGCCATTTGCACATTAAAGGGAACCCATTTTATAATAGCAGTGTGCCACTAAAAACGAATTTCAGAATGTCACAAAGGGAAACCACATTCTCAGATCTAGTGCAATATTTAGAGGCAAAGTTATTTGCACATGGGAATTGGTCTTCGAATACCACGTTAGAATGGAGTAACCGCATTCAGGGTGAGGTGCAGAAAGAAAAACTAGACAATATTTTTGCAGAAGGCAGCATAATTCAGGTCTGCCTTACAAGATTATTGAATGCAGCCGATAAAAATGCAGAGAAAGACTGTTTAATACGGCTATGCGGCAAAATATGGTTTATTTTAAACAAGTCCCTGCGAATGCAAGAGAATGATACTCAGCTAATTAACAGGTTAAAGACTGAATTAGATGGGACAAGTAAAAATCAGGAAATGTTGAGAGCAGAATTGGATGTATGCCAAAAAGACATGCAATTAAAATGCAGAGACTTTGATACTCAGTTATCCAAAAGCAAGAAACAATTTGAAGATAGTGAGCAAGAATTGACACACTTAAAAGCCTTAGTGGATCACATTAGGCAGGATAAAGATGAGGTTGTTTCAGAAATGCAGATTTTACAAAAAGAACATTGCGAAAAAGAAGGTGATCTCCAGAGTGTAGAACAAGAAATGATTAAAATGATTCAAGAAAGAGACAAAAGAAATAAAGAGTTCAATGAATGCCAAATGCAAATGTGCGACATGCAGGAGGCGATTAATAAAATGAGCGATGAAAATAATTATTTGCAGAATGAAGCAACTAGACTCCTTAAAAAGTGTAAGGACTTAGAACAGCAAATGTGCATTCCCAGGTCCCAAGAGAGGCGGCAGGGTACCACATTCAATGGAGTGGAGGTGAATTCTAGCTCTGCCCAAAGAGCTAGTGCCCCAGTGACTGGGCCGGTGACTGAACTTGGTTGCAGCGCCCTTGGGGGATTTGATACTCCCATTGGGGGCAGCCACCAATCTCATACACCTGAAAACAGGATTGAATCACAAAATAGTGCAATTCCATGCATTGCAACAAGTAGCCCCATAAAAATAATGAAATCCATTAAAGCCCTGATCAAACCATTTAAAAAGGGAGGTGAATGCTGCATTGAGGATCACTTAGAAGCGGTGCATGACATTTTTAAAGCGCTCCAGATACCTAAGGAACAGTACAGACAATATTTTCATTTAACTTTAGATGCCCCGACGGCCAGCATCATAAGGGGATTAAATGAACAGCAGAATATGACATGGCTGGAGTTTGAAAAAGAAATTAGGCGTCATTTTTCTCCTTTTCAGTCATTGCAGGAGGCAAAGAAAGTCGCGTACACTATTACTGCTGGACCTAATACATCACCTCGCCAATTTTTACAAGACTTAAAAAGAGCATTCTCTCGCTTTGATGTATCTTTTGACTCAAATTCCAATGAGTTTAAAACCGCATACTTCTATGGGCTACAGAAAGACATCATATCCCAATTGGTCCGTGAATTTGACCGTGACAAGTCCCTTGAATGGATTGTACATCAAAGCACCAAGCTATATGAGGTACTCTATTGTCAGGGTAGAGAAAGTGATAAAATGAAAGATACTAGGCCTAAATCTAAAGAACCCTCAGCCACAGTAATGGAAATCAGGTCAGCCAAAATGTCCCTTGAGTCTGCTCAAAGCCAAGGTAAAAATAATGTGACACCTGAACAAAGGGGTAATCAACAAAGATCGCCATTTCCTATACCAATGTTCCAATCACATGATCCTAGTAATAGAGAGAGCTACATCAGCCCTAGATATTTAGGAGATAGACCCCGGGTAAGATACCGGTCTGATATGGCAGGTATGAAAAATAACCAGAGACAAAATCAAGATCAAAGAAATGATGGTCCCTACCAGTCATTGGGGACACAGAGCAGATTTGATCCCAGCACCATGATATATGGTAATCAGGATAGGCCCCGATATGTGGATCGATTTACTGATAATGGAAATCAACATAGGGGCCAGTACCCACAATCTGAGAGACAGGACATGAGGCAAAACGTGAACTACAGTCCACGCCAGTACAATGATTCCCCACCAGGGGACTATAATCAAAGGATGGGTGCAACCCGCTCCCCTCCACAAATGAATCAAGAGTTCAGAAACCATCCCAACCGGTATCAATCACCTGAGAGGTATCAGAATAGATCCAATCAGGGGGAAAACAACCAATATCGACCTAGGCCACAGAAAGAGGATCCTAGAGAGGTGGAAAGGTTCCAATGCCTTGAGGCCCAAGTGAAAATGTTAGCTGAGCAAATAGGAAAGCTCTATACAGCGCAAAAACAACCTTCCAAAGAGGGGGCTGATGGCCATAGCAATGACCGGGGTGCTTCCGAAAAGTGACTAAGTACTCATGATAACTGCAGTGCCAAAATGACAGATTGCTCTGATATAACTTTGCATAACGACTCTGAGATGACTAATGGATTAAAAATGAAAGTACCAGTAAATGAAATTGTGATAGAAAGTGTAAATACTTCTAAAAAAGAGGTACGGTTTAACTTAGAGCTAAATAAAACAGTAAAGATTTGCACAAATGAAAAAGAAACATTAGGAATTCCAAAAGAACAAAGTGACAGATTTAAGAAAAATGACTCATGCATGGGGAATACCAGTGAACAGGGAGTAAGTGGGGATGCCATAGCTCCTTCCCTGGGCAAGCAAAACAATGACCAAACACAGACAGAAAAAGGAAATACTCACAAGGAGGGTACAAGTCAATCACCTGAAAAATTCTTTGAGCCACATATTTTTGAAGAGGCTGAAAGGGCTGGTATTACACTAAATGATCACAAATGCACAGAATTAAAAAATGACAAATTGCTGAATGATGTTGTTACACATGTTCAGTTGGAAGGTTGTAATGTGGTCTCTGATGTTACCCAGATGGATGGGCGAACGGTGGCCACACTCCAAAAAACCTCTGAACATGGAGAAATGAATAAAATATCTCGCACAGAAATGGGTAAAAAGGAGGGAAAAATGTCTTTTCATTTACCAATGTGCTTAGCCAAAAGTGAAAAAGACCTGAGAAAGGAGAGCCCTGAAATCAGTAAGAATTCACATTTCTTATGTGTATTAGAGGAAGTTGAGGACAGATATTATGCACCCATCACTGTAGAAGAAAAATGCCACACCTTTGCTATGATTGACACTGGCGCACAGGCCACAATTATGTCCAAGGAGCTGGTAAAGAGTATCAATGAAGGGAGGCCTCCACAGAGTCAGATCACAGTGAAGGCAAATCAAGGCCCAGTGCATAACTTTAATGGGGAGGAGGTGCCCATCATAGGTGTAACTGAGGTTGACATAAAAATAGGAAAGCACAGAATGAAACAAGAGGTATTGATCACATCTATTTGTGAAATTCCATTTCTGATGGGGACAGATTGCCTGAAAAGATTGTCTCCTCTCATAGATGGGGTGAATGGAGTGCTGTGGTCCTTAACCAAAAAACCATTGAGGCCTAAGAAACTAAAATCACAAAACAGCAATATAAAAGAATGTCACACCGTTGCCAAAACAAATGATGCTGTGGAGGTATATCTCCAGAATAGCTGCATACCTAGTGTCACTGTTATATTAATGTGTCAAGACAAAGATCAGAGCGACAATGAAAAACTACCTGTACAAATATACTTGGACCCAAGGAAAGATTGGCAGACTGCTATAGATGAGCACACATTACGTTTTTACTTAAAAGAGAATACATGCAAACAGAATATTGTTCCTAAAACAGATTCAGAAAAACACATTACCACTCTGGCAGAGATACACATGGAAGATGAGCAACCATGGGTTCACGTTGGTATAAATGATTATCTTAAAACAATAAAAGCCACTTTAGCGCTTGAACATGAAAGGAGTTTCATTAATGAGAAATTGTTGCAAAAAATTATGGAGAGGGAAGAAATCCCGAAATTTAGGGTTAAAAATCAATATGTTTCTGGGTTGGACAGTCCAGACTTTGAAAACCGAATTACAGGCAGATGCATGCTTAAAATTAGCATTGGGCAGAAAACAATTTACCATAATGTATGGATAGTGAGTGGAGCACAAAATGAATTTTACATGGGCAATGACATCATGCACAGAATGTGTATGGTGTTAGATTTCCTTAATCAAAAAATATGGTCACGCCTAGGTGGGCCGGCGCCTGAATTTGAAGACAAAAGAAGGGCTTATCATTGTGCACAACTAGTTCCTTATGCAGTCGAATTACAGATGAGGAAAAATACTATTGTTCCTGCATTTACAAAACAGTTTGCAATAACACTGAAATGCAAAAATGGACAGCAGATGAAAGGCTCTGATGCATTTGTATGCCTGAATGAATCCATAAAACAGCAAGGCCTGGATTATGAATACATTCCATTGGTAGATATTGGTGAAGGATCTGTAAAAATCATGGTAAATAATAAAGGTTGTCAGGACATTCATTTAGAGGAAAACTCCCCATTAGGAATGGCCATACAAAAATCACATTATACGGCAGATTTAAATAACATGGTGATTGGGAAAATTCCTGAAAAATATGTAGATGCCAAGGGCGAGTTGCCAGAACACCTGGACTCTCAGCCCAAAGGAATATTTAAAATTCATTCTGTGTATCCTTATGATTCAAATGAGACAGTGTGCTGCCATCAAGAGGATTGCATAATATTTAATTTAAATGAAAATGAAACAGGAAATCAGCCCATTGAAGTGGAAGCTGATATGCCAAAATATTTGAAAGTGGCAGCTCTACAAAAAGACACAGCCACACAGTTAGAGGAAAGCGCTGAGATTCCTTTACCAGAAGAGTTTCCAGAATTTTCCAGAATGGTAGAAGAGCAGATCTCCTTAGCGGATGCATGTGACAGCGATGAGGATCGATGCAGTCTGAGGGAAATATTTATGGAGTTTAAGGATGTATTTGCAAAAGATGCTTATGATTGTGGTTTAACTGATTTACATGTGGCCACACTACCAGAAGGTTGTAGCAGAAATCCAGTGTTTGTACGCCAGTATAGACTACCGCTGGCATGTTTAGAATCATTGGCAGAGATTATTAAAAATTTGGAATCACGGGGAATAATTAGGCCCATTCATAGCACATCCAATACGCCTATTTTAGGTGTGTTAAAGCCAAATGGTCAATGGCGGCTGTGTGCAGACTTAAGAGAGTTAAATAAAAGAGTACCAGTATCTAGATGGCCACTACCATTCATTGATCAGGGCCTAGCTCAGATACATGGTTCAAATGTATTTACCACGTTAGATCTCACATCTGGATATTGGTGTGTGCCATTGGCAGAGGAGATACAACACCTATTTTCCTTTACATTTGACAGGACTCAATATGCCTGGCTTAGAGCTCCGTTCGGGTACATCAATAGTGGGAGTGAATTTGGCATATTTTTGAGAAAGGCCATGCCAGATGCAGCGGAAAGAGGAACAATAGTTTATGTGGATGATGTCTTGATAAAAAATGAAAACCTTAAAAGCCATTTTGATGAAATAAGACATGTGCTTGGCCAATTGCAGAAAGCAGGCGCCAAAGTATCTTTGCAAAAAGCACAATGGTGCAAGAAAAAAGTGAACTTTCTAGGGCATGAAGTGACTGAACATGGGCTAAATCCACAAAGGAAGAAAATAGAGGCCATACAAAGATTAAAAGATCCTAAAAATGTGAAAGGAGTAAAAAGTTTATTAGGGATGACAGGCTATAACAGAAAGTTCATTGAGAATTATGCAGAAATCACTCAACCATTGACTAAACTGCTTAAACTAAATACTCCCTGGAGATGGGAAAGAGAGCAGTCTGATGCGGTGGCTAGATTGAAGGAATGTCTTGTAAAGGCACCATGTTTAGCATACCCCATAAAGGACAGGGATTTCTTTATAGAAATAGGCTTTTCTGAACATTGTATGTCAGCAGTGTTATCACAAAAACACGATTTGAATCACAAAACCATTGCATATGCAAGTAAGGCATTTTCCCAAGTTGAAATGAAATTTAATGAATGCGAAAAGGCCCTATTAACCACTGTGTGGGCGCTACAACATTTCCGCCCCATTGTTCAGGGAGAAAAGGTGATTATTGAAACAAATCATCAACCTTTGCAATTTTTAGAGAGTAAAAGAATTAGATCAGGCAATCTAGCGCAATCCAGAATCACTTCATGGACGCTGGCATTACAAGGTTTTCCCGTAGAAGTAAGATATGGACAAAATAAAAAGAGCCCAATTGCTCAAGGGTTAGCTGACTTACATGACTGCGCAGCTGAACAAATAACAAATGAAATGGATATGGAAGCTAGTTTACAGGAATTTGAACAATCACCACACAAAGCTTTTGATGAAAAAACATGCAAGGATTTGCCAACTGTATATGTGGATGGTTGTGCTTTTCACATTGAAAATGACAGTAATAAACAATTAGTGGCAGGAATAGGAAATGTCTGGTTGAAATGTGAAGGCGTTCCTAGTATAGGGATGAGGATTGGAGATAGGAGCAGTCAGGTGGCGGAATTGGCAGCCATATATAAAGCAATTGCTACTGCAGTTGATAAAAAGTTCAGTGAAATTGTCCTGGTGACTGATTCTGACTATGCACGGAATAGCTTTGTGGAGTATTTGCCTGGTTGGAAAGCAAGAGGCATGGTTACATACAACAAAAAGCCACTTAAACATGGAAAAATGATACAAGCCATAGACAAATTGGTGTCAGAAAATAATTTAACAATATACTGGAGAAAAATTTGTGGGCATTTAAAAACACCAGGAGAGGATAAGGAGGGAAATGATAAGGCAGACCATCTGGCTAAGATTGGGGCTGTGATGGGAGAATTGCTACCTATTGATTATTTAATGAGTGAAATACAAATTGATGCAGTCACACGTTCTAAAGCACCAAAGGAGGTAGATCAACCGGTGGTGCAGTGGAGTCATGACACGCCAGACCAAGATTTGATTGAGGCACAAAAGAATGATCAAATTTTGGGAATCTATTATAATCATTTGATAGATCCTGAACAAAATCCTTTAACAGAAAATGATTGTATGGGAAAAGAAGAGTTGAGGGTGTTATTAAAGAACAAAACACGAATTAGATTACAGGATGGGCTCATGATTAGAGAGTCCATAACAGGGCAAATACAGTGGGTAGTACCCCTTTCATTCAGAGGACTAATGCTACACCATGCACATGATGCCATAACTGCAGGCCATAGAGGTTCACGAAAGACATTAGAAATACTAAAAGATTATGCTTACTGGCCACATATGTCCCAAGATGTGGAATTATATACTAGAGGATGTCTAGTATGCGCCCAATTTAAACCTGCTTCACCAATGCATAGAGCACCATTGATGAAAAGAGGCCTAACTCTCCCATGGTCAGATTTGCAAATAGACTATGTAGGTCCTTTAAAAAGGTCGAGCAGGGGACACCGCTATATTTTGAGTGTGGTATGTTTGATGTCAAAGTGGATTGAGTGCATTCCCGCACCAGATTGTAGTGCGCAAACAGCAGCCACATTGCTGGTGAACCATGTATTCTCAAGGTTTGGGTTGCCACAAAGAATTGAGTCAGACAGAGGAAGTCATTTCACAAGTACTCTAATGAGTAAGGTATGGCAAATACTAGGTGTGAAAAGGAAACTACATATCGCATATCGGGCGGCGTCTTCAGGTACAGTTGAAAGAAGCAATAGGTCTGTTGTGGATATTTTAAAGAAATTTGTGGCAGAAGCAGGTTCCAGCTGGGATTTGCGTTTACCATTGGTTTTGATGGCAATCAGGTCGACTCCTGCCAAAGCAACAGGTGTTAGCCCCCATGAGGTCTTAACAGGTAGGAAAATGGTGTTACCACAACACCTACTATACAGAACACATGAGCAAACTCTAGTGAGTGCATCCACAGTTCATGAATATATTGATGAACTGAGGAGGCATTTGCAACATGCATTTGCTTTTGTGCAGAGAAATCTGGAAAGAGCTGCTGACAGTGCAAAGTCATATTATGATAAAAAGACATCAGTAAAGGAATACAGTGTAGGGGATCAGGTGTACAAGTTTCATTTTGGAAAATGTAAACAGAAAAATTCTAAATTTCTGGCAGCCTGGCAGGGGCCATTTCGAATTATAGATAAAGTCTCTCCTGTAGTGTATAAAATTTTGAAAAATGAAGGTGAAACAGCAATAGAGCAGTTTGTCCATGTAAATCAAATCAAACCATGCCATCCCAGACATGAGATCAGGCAGCTTGAGCATGTGGAAACGGATAGAGTCCCTTGAGAAAATAAATGGGTGTAATCAGGAGGCAGTGACAAAGAAGTTAAAAAAAAGCTGATTGTTATGATGGCACATAAACACTGTAGTATATGTAGAATATAATATAAAATAAATATAAATAAATAAATAAATAAATGCAAATATAATGGAAGCTCATGGTTGGTGTGTAGAGAGAAAGTGTATTAAATATTGAATGCTGTTTTATATGTGTTTGTTTTCTGTTAACTTGTGTTTAATTTCAGAAAAAAGAAAAAAAAAACGAAGTATTTTTACCAAGCATGTTTTATTTTTGGCAAAAGGTGGAAATTAGTATTGTGCTATGTACTTAATCTGTTTATTTTCTATTTTGATTTAGACAATTAACATTATTTGGTCGGAGGTTCTGGGACCAGAGGCCACGGGAGACGATGGAGTCCTGGAGCCCGCGAGGACGGATTCCGGGAAAGCCCCAAAGAGGGGTGAAGACCAAGGCTACAAAGCGATCAGCATTGAAGATGATACCGATGACATGTTTAATGATGATGATATTTGGAGGGATCTTCAAGAATTCAGAAGCACAGGTTGTCATTGAACCTGGACCAGCATCTGGTATCGCGGTGGAAGAGGCACCAGGATTCATCATGAGTGATAGAAGGATGATTTTCCAAAATATATACATTCCATTAAATCCTGAGATTTTGATTGAAAAACACTTGAACAATACCGGAATTAAGATTGAACAGACTAAAGAGTGGCTGGAAATAAGAAAAGAGGACACTAAGCAGTCAATAAGAGATATATTAATGCAATTGGAAAAAACATTCGTGAATTCAGCAGACATTAAGAAGAAGAGAGGAAAGAGAGGTGCGGTGATGCTCGCGATATCAATGGTAATGTCTATAATTGGAGCAATAATAGGTACTACAATATCAACAGCCAATTCTATTTCGGTAGGAACACTGAGTACTAAAGCACAACAACTGAGTATTGACCTAGAAATAATACAAAAGACATTAGATGGAATTAGAGGGGGACTGGATGAACAAGTAAGATTCATAAATGAAACTGCAATCATTCTAAATGAACAAGCGGATGTGATGCAACGGGCGACTAAAATAATACTTAAGCATGACAGAACTTTAAATGAAATATTGAACATAATGAGTCCTGTTGATAGACTATTAACGAATTATATGAGAGAAGTTCAAACTGCAGTTTCACAATTGATTCAAGGACATATTCCCTTGTATTTTGTTTCGCAGGATATCATTCGTCAAATGATAGAAAGATTGACCAGGAGGGAAACTGACCTTATACAGATAAAAATTGCATTCGAAATGGGGAATGCAATGCCGTTATATGTGGACTTGGAAAGACTAGAGATCGGATTTTTGCTATGCATCCCATTTGTAGCCCCTGAACTTATTTATCAAACGAAGTGGGTACACAACGTGGGATTTTGGCAAGAGGACAAATTCATTAAGATTAAGACTCCAGAAGTGGTGGCATTTCAGTCATGGGAACCTGAAGTTTATTTAATACCAAACCTGGAAACATGTGTAACATTTAAAGAACAAAATTATATGTGTCCAGGTAAACCGTTTGTTCCTGATGCCACAGATGCTATTTGTGGATTGAAATCTGACCCAAGTATATCAGAGGGATGTGAAGTGATTATTAGTAATATGGGGAGTGAAGAAATGGCACAGGCTAAGATGGTCAGAGGTAAATGGTTGGTCAGCACCTGTTTAAAGAACATGACGGTAGTACATTTAAACCATGGAACATACGTGGTTAAACAGGTAAAATATAATGTTTTTTATTTACAGGTTCCAAAGGATGCAATTGTGTCAATTGGGGGATTAACATTGTTCCATGTAACAAATGATGTTTGGGAAAGCCAAGTGGAAAATATCGATTTTTTTCAAAGGGATACTTTTCCAATAGATCCAGATGTGGAATATTTATTGAATCATAAAGAAAGACATGTTATGAAAATGAATTTGCGAAAAAACAATATTACAATTAGTAATCTGGGCATAATCGAAGTGGAAAGATTTAATTGGGGAACCTGGGGGGAACGCTCAATAGTGGGTTTGGCTATCCTGGTGCTAATCATGGGTGGATGGTTGATTGTGCTATCAGTAAAAATGAAAATGTTACTGATTTTACTGACTACGTCAGGAAGAGAAAGATATCCCAATACACATGCATTTTAAGAGAAAAAGAAAGAACAAGTTGTTTTTAGGAATTGGCTTGGATTATAGCCAAGTTCTAAAAACAAAAGGAGGGTATATGTAAGGATATTTGGCGTGTTACAGTACACAGTACAGCAATACTGCACAAGTAGCACAATTTTTTTTGCAGCACCACCACCACAAGGGTGCGGTGCATTGCTATATGGGTTAGCAGATTAACAAGGAAAGACAGGCTATTCAGTCAAAAACGATTTTAACATATAAGATGCAAATCTATTTTTACAGTTAAAAGCACACGTGTTCATTTAAAAATGCACACTATTTTTCACCTGAAATGCCTATATTGCTAGAGACAAATTTGAAAATTAACAGCTAACCTATTAACCATTAACCTGACTAATAAAACCTTATTTTAATATAACCCACTAATAAAATGTGTTCTCTACTGCAGAATTAGGCATACTATGAAAACCATTTAAATGAGTGTGCAGATTTTTCTCTTCTCTTCTCTGCCTGATTCTCCGTATTGTTGTGCACAGTAACTGCAGGAAGGAGGAAGTCAGATTTGCAACAATTGCAAATGTATAAGCGAAGCTATTGTTGAAGAGTAGGAGGATGAGAGATGATGGATTTCATTGGGACACGTCATAAAGAGGGCTGAGAGGAAAGTTTTAGTGGGCAGTATCAGGGAAAAAGACAGGCAGACATCTTTCTGCACTACTGTGGAGAAGACCTGGCTGTGGGGTCCTGACTGAATGCAGATTCCTGTGTCCTGCTGCAGTCGACATTGGGGAGAGCTGAAAGAAAAACCTTTCCACTGGCTGAGGCAGTCCTATCTGAAAAAGCTGAGAATTCCAGGCAATGACCCCGGCTTGAGAAGGCAAGCGTTCCTTTTTGCTGGAGTTAATCCAAGAAAGCCACATTCACAAAGAGAAGCCTCTGAACAGATAAGGTAATTACATAACTGGGGGAGCTGTGTGTGTGCACGAAAATATGCAGTCAGTGTAGAAAAAATGAAAGTCCCGTGCGTGTCTTAATCAAGTGCTAATGTTGCAATTTGAGTTCTGTTCTCCGCCACTCTATTTGCAGTGGGTCATAGAAAATGCTTTGATTGTGCCATTTTATTGCTGTAAAGAATGAGATCGTGTTAAATACAACTTTTATAATACAGAAAAATATTTGAAAACAGACGGATGGTGTACTTACTGTTTATCATTACAGTGCTGTTGATGTGGGGAGATTTTTAAACAGTGCAATGGTCATTTTAAGACAGATGTGTGCATGTCAGAATCAGTATGAATAATTGTGAGTGACTGTAGTATAACTTGTTGGAGGTACATGAGCCAACGGGAAGAGAGACTCTCTGAACATAGCTCCCTACCGTATATAAGGTAGTGGAAATTACCACAAGACTACCACATATAGCTCTCTGTCGTAAATAAGTCAGTGAGTTTGCCCATGGTGGCGCACCAACACTATCACTGGAAAATGTGGTATCCCTAGAATGCAGGTCTGAGGTCTCTCTAGTGATCACACGAAAAATCTAAGCGAAGATAAGGGATTCTGGACATTGGGGCCACAAAAAAACAAGGGAATTATGCTCACCAAAATACCACCAACCACGTATACCAAATATGCAGGTCTGGGTGCTGAAATAATGCATGTCCATTGTATTATTGTTGCACCTGGCCAAATCTGAATACAAAGAGTGATTATTGCTAAGTTATTTTTCGGCGGTAATAAAATACCGTCAGGCCCCAAATCTCCACAAAATACCCTACAGTCTCCACTATGATGTGTTCCCCCTGGATTAACGGGTGGTAATTCTTCAATGCCCACACCGTTGCCCGGAGTGCCTTCTCACAATCGTTGAATTTTTCTTCCACAGAGGATAAAGTTTTGCTCGCATAGGAGATTACTTTATTGACCTTGTCATGCTTTTGGTATAATACTGCCGTCAAGCACGTATTAGAGAACCCGGTCTCCAGGAAAAACTCCTTGTTTCTGACAGGGTAAGCTAGGCAGGGCGCTTGTAAGAGGCTTCTTTTGAGCTGTCTTGCTACCTCTGATTGTTCTGGACCCCATTCCCACTTGACCCCCCCTTCAAGAGATGAATCAGGGGTCTGGTGATCTCTGCGTAGCCCTCAATGAACTTTCTGCTGTAATTAGTCAGTCCAAGGAGGCTCCTTAGTTCCCGCAGAGTTGTGGGGTCTTTCAGTTTCTGAAGTGCTTCCACTTTCTTTTCTTGGGGACAAAGACCCTGAGGAGTAATCTCATGCCCCAAGAAATTAACACGCGTTCTACACCATTGTGCTTTCTGAAAGGAAAGTTTGGCTCCGGCGGCCCTGAACTGTGTCAGAACATAACGGATCTACGCTATATGTTGCTCCACAGATTAACTTTTGATGAGGACATCATCTACATAAGCCAAGTTACCCCTTGCACCCAGGTCAGGCATGGCCTTGTGTAGGAAAATGTTGAACTCATTGCCGGAGTTGAGATATCCAAAGGGAGACTGGGACCATGTGTACTGCTGGCCCCCAAAGGTAAAAGCCAGTTTGTATTGGTCCTCCCTACTGACAGGCACGATCCAGTATCCATTGGTCAGGTCTATTGCAGTGAATGCCTGTGACCCCTGAATCTGGGCCAGCCATTGGTCAATGAAGGGCAGAGGCCATCGGGAAGTATGGACCCATTTGTTCAGCTCCCTAAGGTCGGTGCAGAGTCTCCACTGGCTGTTTGGCTTCAATATTCCCAGCACCGGATTATTGAAGGTGCTGTGTACTGGACGGATTATTCCCCAGGACTGAAGGTTCTTAATTATTTCAGTAAGGGACTCCATGGATGCGAGAGGCAAACAATATTGCTTCACAAACACTGGAGTCATGCCAGGGTCCGTGGGTATTGTTGTTGTGTGGATGTCGGTGCGACCACAGTCAAATGAGTCTACCGCAAAGAGATCTTGGAAATCCAAGAAAACTTGTTTCGACTTTTGCTTCTGTTCCAGAGTCACGCAGGCATCAGCTAGGTTGACTCTCTCTTCCACCATCTGCCTGAAGCCTGGAAAGACTTCTGGTTTTGCTATCTCAGCAGCCTCCTCCAGCTGGGTGGAGAAGTCCCTGGTCAGAGTGCTGATTTGTACTGGAGGCTTCAGGTGGGAAAGGCAGCCCTCATGAACCTGGAAAATCACCTCATCCCTTCTGAAGTCACAAGTCACGTCTTCCTTGCCATAAGGGCAGGAAGTGTACACCAGGAAGTTCCCCCCATGCTGGGTAAAGATCCTGTCTGGTGTTGTATTGTCTTCACTGTCACTGTCAAAACAGTCCTTGGAGATTGGTCCTAACAGTTCATTTCCTAAATCAATGGAGAAATGTCGGTCATCAACCGCCATTCCAATAATGGTGCCCGCTGCTAGAGTAATACTCTTTAAGTCGCTGTTATCCACCTCTATTGGAATGGTGTCATGTTCTATGTTGACTAATGGTGTTGGGTTTTCCCCTAACCCTTGCTGTTGGAGGGAAGCATTTAGAGGAATATAAGCATTAGGGTTTTTCAATTTTTGTCCTCTTTTAACTTTCACTCCCAGGGAGAATTGTCGGGACCTTTCTGGGATGGTGACTTCCTCTTTAACCTGAATTTCAACTGCATAAGGTAGTAATTGAGCTGACCTAAATGCTTTTTCTGGATCATCAAAGCCCATGGGATTATCCGCTAATTGGGACCAAGCTTTGAAGTTTATTAGGTCCAAACTAATGGCAAAGCGATTGAGAATATCACTGCCTAAGTAAAATGCAGCAGTGATGTCTCGCAAGACCCAACAATTATGGACTATGCTCTTGTTGCCAATGGAGATTTTGAGCATGCACCTGCTTGGCAGGAGATGTTTGGAATTGGGTGTTTCCAGATCCTTTTCCCATTTGTCTATCAGTTTGAATGTGGGAATGGCTGGATCTTTTGGGAGTTGGCGAACATGGCTTCGCTGATGAAGCTCTTACCGTTGTTCACACACACTCGGCCGAGAACAGAGTCTTTCCCATCATTTAACTGAACAGGGATGAATAACGGCTCTCCAATTTGCTGAATATCAGCCAGGCTCTGAGCTGATTTCACATCTTTCTGTACTATCGGAGTGGGAATGTTTGATTGTGGATTAGTAAAGAATTTCAGTGTTTCCTTCCAGTGTTGTAAGGATATTTGGCGTGTTACAGTACAGAGTACAGCAATACTGCACAAGTAGCAAATTTTTTTTGCAGCACCATCACAAGGGTGCGGTGCATTGCTATATGGGTTGCCAGATTAACAAGGAAAGACAGGCTATTCAGTCAAAAACGATTTTAACCTATAAGATGCAAATCTATTTTTACAGTTAAAAGCACACGTGCTCATTTAAAAATGCACACTATTTTTCACCTGAAATGCCTATATTGCTAGAGACACATTTGAAAATTAACAGCTAACCTATTAACAATTAACCTGACTAATAAAACCTTATTTAACATAACCCAATAATAAAATGTGTTCTCCACTGCAGAATTAGGCATACTCTGAAAACCATTTAAATGCGTGTGCAGATTTTTTTTTCTTCTCTTCTCTGCCTGATTCTCCGTGTTTTTGTGCACAGTAACTGCAGGAAGAAGGAAGTCAGATTTGCAACAATTGCAAATGTATAAGCGAAGCTATTGTTGAAGAGTAGGAGGATGAGAGATGATGGATTTCATTGGAACACGTCATACAGAGGGCTGAGAGGAAAGTTTTAGTGGGCAGTATCAGGGAAAAAGACAGGCAGACATCTTTCTGCACTATTGGGGAGAAGACCTGGCTGTGGGGCTCCTGACTGAATGCAGATTCCTGTGTCCTGCTGCAGTCGAGATTGGGGAGAGCTGAAAGAAGGACCTTTCCACTGGCTGAGGCATTCCTATCTGCAAAAGCTGAGAATTCCAGGCAATGACCCCGGTTTGAGAAGGCAAGCGTTCCTTTTTGCTGGAGTTAATCCAAGAGAGCCACATTCACAAAGAGAACAACTAAAAAGATAAGGTAATGAGAAGTGTGGGAGCTGAGTGTGCACGGTAATATGCAGTCAGTGTAGGATTCCTGTGCGTGTCTTAATCAAGTGCTAATGTTGCAATTTGAGTTCTGTTCTCCGCCACTATCTTTGCAGAGTGTCACAGACAATGCTTTGACTGTACCATTTTATTTCTGTAAAGAATGAGATCGTTTTTAAATACAACTTTTATAATACAGAAAAATATTTGAAAACAGACGGGTGATGTTTATTGTTTACCATTACAATGCTGATGATGTGGGGAGATTTTTAAACAGTGCAATGGTCATTTTAAGACAGATGTGTGCATGTCAAAATCAGTATGAATAATTGTGAGTGACTGTAGCATAGCTTGTTGGAGGTACATGAGCCAACGGGAAGAGAGACTCTCTGAACATAGCTCCCTACCGTATATAAGGTAGTGGAAATTACCACAAGACTACCACATATAGCTCTCTGTCGTAAATAAGTCAGTGAGTTCGCCCATGGTGGCACACCAACACTATCACTGGAAAATGTGGTATTCCTAGAATGCAGGTCTGAGGTCTCTCTAGTGATCACACGAAAAATCTAAGCAAAGATAAGGGATTCTGGACATTGGGGCCACAAATAAAACAAGGGAATTATGCTCACCAAAATACCACCAACCACGTATACCAAATATGCAGGTCTGGGTGCTGAAATAATGCATGTCCATTGTATTATTGTTGCACATGGCCAAATCTGAATACAAAGAGTGATTATTGCTAAGTTATTTTTCGGCGGTAATAAAATACCGTCAGGCCCCAAATCTCCACAAAATACCCTACATATTTATGGTGCGTTGCAGGCCGGGAAAGTGATCATAGAGTACCTACTGGGCGTGGCAAGCGTGTCTCACACTGCCATTTGCACATTAAAGGGAACCCATTTTATAATAGCAGTGTGCCACTAAAAACGAATTTCAGAATGTCACAAAGGGAAACCACATTCTCAGATCTAGTGCAATATTTAGAGGCAAAGTTATTTGCACATGGGAATTGGTCTTCGAATAGCACGTTAGAATGGAGTAACCGCATTCAGGGTGAGGTGCAGAAAGAAAAACTAGACAATATTTTTGCAGAAGGCAGCATAATTCAGGTCTGCCTTACAAGATTATTGAATGCAGCCGATAAAAGTGCAGAGAAAGACTGTTTAATACGGCTATGCGGCAAAATATGGTTTATTTTAAACAAGTCCCTGCGAATGCAAGAGAATGATACTCAGCTAATTAACAGGTTAAAGACTGAATTAGATGGGGCAAGTAAAAATCAGGAAATGTTGAGAGCAGAATTGGATGTATGCCAAAAAGACATGCAATTAAAATGCAGAGACTTTGATACTCAGTTATCCAAAAGCAAGAAACAATTTGAAGATAGTGAGCAAGAATTGACACACTTAAAAGCCTTAGTGGATCACATTAGGCAGGATAAAGATGAGGTTGTTTCAGAAATGCAGATTTTACAAAAAGAACATTGCGAAAAAGAAGGTGATCTCCAGAGTGCAGAACAAGAAATGATTAAAATGATCCAAGAAAGAGACAAGAGAAATAAAGAGTTCAATGAATGCCAAATGCAAATGTGCGATATGCAGGAGGCGATTAATAAAATGAGTGATGAAAATAATTATTTGCATGATGAAGCCAACAGACTCCTTAAAAAGTGTAAGGACTTAGAACAGCAAATGTGCATTCCCAGGTCCCAGGAGAGGCGGCAGGGTACCACCTTCAATGGAGTGGAGGTGAATTCTAGCTCTGCCCAAAGAGCTAGTGCTCCAGTGACTGGGCCGGTGACTGAACTTGGTTGCAGCGCCCTTAGGGGATTTGATACTCCCATTGGGGGCAGCCACCAATCTCATACACCTGAAAACAGGATTGAATCACAAAATAGTGCAATTCCATGCATTGCAACAAGTAGCCCCATAAAAATAATGAAATCCATTAAAGCCCTGATCAAACCATTTAAAAAGGGAGGTGAATGCTGCATTGAGGATCACTTAGAAGCGGTACATGACATTTTTAAAGCACTCCAGATACCTAAGGAACAGTACAGACAATATTTTCATTTAACTTTAGATGCCCCGACGGCCAGCATCATAAGGGGATTAAATGAACAGCAGAATATGACATGGCTGGAGTTTGAAAAAGAAATTAGGCGTCATTTTTCTCCTTTTCAGTCATTGCAGGAGGCAAAGAAAGTCGCGTACACAATTACTGCTGGACCTAATACATCCCCTCGCCAATTTTTACAAGACTTAAAAAGAGCATTCTCTCGCTTTGATGTATCTTTTGACTCAAATTCCAATGAGTTTAAAACTGCATACTTCTATGGGCTACAGAAAGACATCATATCCCAATTGGTCCGTGAATTTGACCGTGACAAGTCCCTTGAATGGATTGTACATCAAAGCACAAAGCTATATGAGGTACTCTATTGTCAGGGTAGAGAAAGTGATAAAATGAAAGATACCAGGCATAAATCTAAAGAACCCTCAGCCACAGTAATGGAAATCAGGTCATCCAAAATGTCCCTTGAGCCTGCTCAAAGTCAAGGTAAAAATAATGTGACACCTGAACAAAGGGGTAATCAACAAAGATCGCCATTGCCTGTACCAATGTTCCAAACACATGATCCTAGTAATAGAGAGAGCTACATCAGCCCTAGGTACTTAGGGGATAGACCCCGGGTAAGATACCGGTCTGATATGGCAGGTATGAACAATAACCAGAGACAAAATCAAGATCAAAGAAATGATGGTCCCTACCAGTCATTGGGGACACAGAGTAGGTTTGATCCCAACACCATGATATATGGTAATCAGGATAGGCCCCGATATGTGAATCGATTTACTGATAATGGAAATCAACATAGGGGCCAGTACCCACAATCTGAGAGACAGGACATGAGGCAAAACGTGAACTACAGTCCACGCCAGTACAATGATTCCCCACCAAGGGACTATAATCAAAGGATGGGTGCAACCCGCTCCCCTCCACAAATGAATCAAGAGTTCAGAAACCATCCCAACCGGTATCAATCACCTGAGAGGTATCAGAATAGATCCAATCAGGGGGAAAACAACCAATATCGACCTAGGCCACAGAAAGAGGATCCTAGAGAGATGGAAAGGTTCCAGTGCCTTGAGGCCCAAGTGAAAATGTTAGCTGAGCAAATAGGAAAGCTCTATACAGCGCAAAAACAACCTTCCAAAGAGGGGGCTGATGGCCATAGCAATGACCGGGGGGCTTCCGAAAAGTGACTAAGTACTCATGATAACTGCAGTGCCAAAATGACAGATTGCTCTGATATAATTTTGCATAACAACTCTGAGATGCCTAATGGATTAAAAATGAAAGTACCAGTAAATGAAATTGTGACAGAAAGTGAAAATACTTCTAAAAAAGAGGTACGGTTTAGCTTAGAGCTAAATAAAACAGTAAAGATTTGCACAAATGAAAAAGAAACATTAGGAATTCCAAAAGAACAAAGGAACAGATTTAAGAAAAATGACTCATGCATGGGGAATACCAGAGAACAGGGAGTAAGTGGGGATGCCATAGCTCCTTCCCTGGGCAAGCAAAACAATGACCAAACACAGACAGAAAAAGGAAATACTCACAAGGGGGGTACAAGTCAATCACCTGAAGAATTCTTTGAGCCACATATTTTTGAAGAGGCTGAAAGGGCTGGTATTACACTAAATGATCACAAATGCACAGAATTAAAAAATGACAAATTGCTGAATGATGTTGTTACACATGTTCAGTTGGAAGGTTGTAATGTGGTCTCTGATGTTACCCAGATGGATGGGCGAACAGTGGCCACACTCCAAAAAACCTCTGAACATGGAGAAATGAATAAAACATCTCGCACAGAAATGGGTAAAAAGGAGGGAAAATGTCTTTTCATTTACCAATGTGCTTAGCCAAAAGTGAAAAAGACCTGAGAAAGGTGAGCCCTGAAATCAGTAAGAATTCACATTTCTTATGTGTATTAGAGGAAGTTGAGGACAGATATTATGCACCCATCACTGTAGAAGAAAAATGCCACACCTTCGCTATGATTGACACTGGCGCACAGGCCACAATTATGTCCAAGGAGCTGGTAAAGAGTATCAATGAAGGGAGGCCTCCACAGAGTCAGATCACAGTGAAGGCAAATCAAGGCCCAGTGCATAACTTTAATGGGGAGGAGGTGCCCATCATAGGTGTAACTGAGGTTGACATAAAAATAGGAAAGCACAGAATGAAACAAGAGGTATTGATCACATCTATTTGTGAAATTCCATTTCTGATGGGGACAGATTGCCTGAAAAGATTGTCTCCTCTCATAGATGGGGTGAATGGAGTGCTGTGGTCCTTAACCAAAAAACCATTGAGGCCTAAGAAACTAAAATCACAAAACAGCAATATAAAAGAATGTCACACCGTTGCCAAAACAAATGATGCTGTGGAGGTATATCTCCAGAATAGCTGCATACCTAGTGTCACTGTTATATTAATGTGTCAAGACAAAGATCAGAGCGACAATGAAAAACTATCTGTACAAATATACTTGGACCCAAGGAAAGATTGGCAGACCGCCATAGATGAGCACACATTACGTTTCTATTTAAAAGAGAAAACATGCAAACAGAATATTATTCCTAAAACAGATTCAGAAAAACACATTACCACTCTGGCAGAAATACACATGGAAGATGAGCAACCATGGGTTCACGTTGGTATAAATGATTATCTTAAAACAATAAAAGCCACTTTAGCGCTTGAACATGAAAGGAGTTTCATTAATGAGAAATTGTTGCAAAAAATTATGGAGAGGGAAGAAATCCCGAAATTTAGGATTAAAAACCAATATGTTTCTGGGTTGGACAGTCCAGACTTTGAAAACCGAATTGCAGGCAGATGCATGCTTAAAATTAGCATTGGGCAGAAAACAATTTACCATAATGTATGGATAGTGAATGGAGCACAAAATGAATTTTACATGGGCAATGACATCATGCACAGAATGTGTATGGTGTTAGATTTCCTTAATCAAAAAATATGGTCACGCCTAGGTGGGCCGGCACCTGAATTTGAAGACAAAAGAAGGGCTTATCATTGTGCACAACTGGTTCCTTATGCCATCGAATTACAAATAAGGAAAGATACTATTATTCCTGCATTTACAAAACAGTTTGCAATAACACTGAAATGCAAAAATGGGCAGCAGATGAAAGGCTCTGATGCATTTGTATGCCTGAATGAATCCATAAAACAGCAAGGCCTGGATTATGAATACATTCCATTGGTAGACATTGGTGAGGGATCTGTAAAAATCATGGTAAATAATAAAGGTTGTCAGGATATTCATTTAGAGGAAAACTCCCCATTAGGAATGGCCATACAAAATCACATTATACGGCAGATTTAAATAACATGGTGATTGGGAATATTCCTGAAAAATATGTAGATGCCAAGGGCGAGTTGCCAGAACACCTGGACTCTCAGCCCAAAGGAATATTTAAAATTCATTCTGTGTATCCTTATGATTCAAATGAGACAGTGTGCTGCCATCAAGAGGATTGCATAATATTTAATTTAAATGAAAATGAAACAGGAAATCAGCCCATTGAAGTGGAAGCTGATATGCCAAAATATTTAAAAGTGGCAGCTCTACAAAAAGACACAGCCACACAGTTAGAGGAAAGCGCTGAGATTCCTTTACCAGAAGAGTTTCCAGAATTTTCCAGAATGGTAGAAGAGCAGATCTCCTTAGCGGATGCATGTGACAGCGATGGGGATCGAAACGACCTGAGGGAAATATTTATGGAGTTTAAGGATGTATTTGCAAAAGATGCTTATGATTGTGGTTTAACTGATTTACATGTGGCCACACTACCAGAAGGTTGTAGCAGAAATCCAGTGTTTGTACGCCAGTATAGACTACCGCTGGCATGTTTAGAATCATTGGCAGAGATTATTAAAAATTTGGAATCACGGGGAATAATTAGGCCCATTCATAGCACATCCAATACGCCTATTTTAGGTGTGTTAAAGCCAAATGGTCAATGGCGGCTGTGTGCAGACTTAAGAGAGTTAAATAAAAGAGTACCAGTATCTAGATGGCCACTACCATTCATTGATCAGGGCCTAGCTCAGATACATGGTTCAAATGTATTTACCACGTTAGATCTCACCTCTGGATATTGGTGTGTGCCATTGGCAGAGGAGATACAACACTTATTTTCCTTTACATTTGACAGGACTCAATATGCCTGGCTTAGAGCTCCGTTCGGGTACATCAATAGTGGGAGTGAATTTGGCATATTTTTGAGAAAGGCCATGCCGGATGCAGCGGAAAGAGGAACAATAGTTTATGTGGATGATGTCCTGATAAAAAATGAAAACCTTAAAAGCCATTTTGATGAAATAAGACATGTGCTTGGCCAATTGCAGAAAGCAGGCGCCAAAGTATCTTTGCAAAAAGCACAATGGTGCAAGAAAAAAGTGAACTTTCTAGGGCATGAAGTGACTGAACATGGGCTAAATCCACAAAGGAAGAAAATAGAGGCCATACAAAGATTAAAAGATCCTAAAAATGTGAAAGGAGTAAAAAGTTTATTAGGGATGACAGGCTATAACAGAAAGTTCATTGAGAATTATGCAGAAATCACTCAACCATTGACTAAACTGCTTAAACTAAATACTCCCTGGAGATGGGAAAGAGAGCAGTCTGATGCAGTGGCTAGATTGAAGGAATGTCTTGTAAAGGCACCATGTTTAGCATACCCCATAAAGGACAGGGATTTCTTTATAGAAATAGGCTTTTCTGAACATTGTATGTCAGCAGTGTTATCACAAAAACACGATTTGAATCCCAAAACCATTGCATATGCAAGTAAGGCATTTTCCCAAGTTGAAATGAAATGTAATGAATGTGAGAAGGCCCTATTAACCACTGTGTGGGCGCTACAACATTTTCGCCCCATTGTTCAGGGAGAAAAGGTGATTATTGAAACAAATCATCAACCTTTGCAATTTTTAGAGAGTAAAAGAATTAGATCAGGCAATCTAGCGCAATCCAGAATCACTTCATGGACGCTGGCATTACAAGGTTTTCCCGTAGAAGTAAGATATGGACAAAATAAAAAGAGCCCAATTGCTCAAGGGTTAGCTGACTTACATGACTGTGCAGCTGAACAAATACCAAATGAAATGGAAGTGGAAGCTAGTTTACAGGAATTTGAACAATCACCACACAAAGCTTTTGATGAAAAAACATGCAAGGATTTGCCAACTGTATATGTGGATGGTTGTGCTTTTCACATTGAAAATGACAGTAATAAACAATTAGTGGCAGGAATAGGAAATGTCTGGTTGAAATGTGAAGGCGTTCCTAGTATAGGGATGAGGATTGGAGATAGGAGCAGTCAGGTGGCGGAATTGGCAGCCATCTATAAAGCAATTGCTACTGCAGTTGATAAAAAGTTCAGTGAAATTGTCCTGGTGACTGATTCTGACTATGCACGGAATAGCTTTGTGGAGTATTTGCCTGGTTGGAAAGCAAGAGGCATGGTTACATACAACAAAAAGCCACTTAAACATGGAAAAATGATACAAGCCATAGACAAATTGGTGTCAGAAAATAATTTAACAATATACTGGAGAAAGATTCGTGGGCATTTAAAAACACCAGGAGAGGATAAGGAGGGAAATGATAAGGCAGACCATCTGGCTAAGATTGGGGCTGTGATGGGAGAATTGCTACATATTGACTATTTAATGGGTGAAATACAAATTGATGCAGTGACACGTTCTAAAGCACCAAAGGAGATAGATCAACCGGTGGTGCAGTGGAGTCATGACACGCCAGACCAAGATTTGATTGAGGCACAAAAGAATGATCAAATTTTGGGAATCTATTATAATCATTTGATAGATCCTGAACAAAATCCTTTAACAGAAAAAGATTGCATGGGAAAAGAAGAGTTGAGGGTGTTATTAAAGAACAAACACGAATCAGATTACAGGATGGACTCATGATTAGAGAGTCCATAACAGGACAAATACAGTGGGTAGTACCCCTTTCATTCAGAGGACTAATGCTACACCATGCACATGATGCCATAACTGCAGGCCATAGAGGTTCACAAAAAACATTAGAAATACTAAAAGATTATGCTTACTGGCCTCATATGTCCCAAGATGTGGAATTATATACTAGAGGATGTCTAGTATGCGCCCAATTTAAACCTGCTTCACCAATGCATAGAGCACCATTGATGAAAAGAGGCCTAACTCTCCCATGGTCAGATTTGCAAATAGACTATGTAGGTCCTTTAAAAAGGTCGAGCAGGGGACACCGTTATATTTTGAGTGTGGTATGTTTGATGTCGAAGTGGATTGAGTGCATTCCTGCACCAGATTGTAGTGCGCAAACAGCAGCCACATTACTGGTGAACCATGTGTTCTCAAGGTTTGGGTTGCCACAAAGAATTGAGTCAGACAGAGGAAGTCATTTCACAAGTACTCTAATGAATAACGTATGGCAAATACTAGGTGTGAAAAGGAAACTACATATCGCATATCGGGCGGCGTCTTCAGGTACAGTTGAAAGAAGCAATAGGTCTGTTGTGGATATTTTAAAGAAATTTGTGGCAGAAGCAGGTTCCAGCTGGGATTTACGTTTACCGTTGGTTCTGATGGCAATCAGGTCGACTCCTGCCAAAGCAACAGGTGTTAGCCCCCATGAGGTCTTGACAGGTAGGAAAATGGTGTTACCACAACACCTACTATACAGAACACATGAGCAAACTCTAGTGAGTGCATCCACGGTTCATGAATATATTGATGAACTGAGGAGGCATTTGCAACATGCATTTGCTTTTGTGCAGAGAAATCTGGAAAGGGCTGCTGACAGTGCTAAGTCATATTATGACAAAAAGACATCAGTAAAGGAATACAATGTAGGGGATCAGGTGTACAAGTTTCATTTTGGAAAAAGTAAACAGAAAAATTCTAAATTTCTAGCAGCCTGGCAGGGGCCATTTCGAATTATAGATAAGGTTTCTCCTGTAGTGTATAAAATTTTGAAAAATGAAGGTGAAACAGCAATAGAGCAGTTTGTCCATGTAAATCAAATCAAACCATGCCATCCCAGACATGAGATCAGGCGGCTTGAGCATGTAGAAACAGATAAAATCACTTGAACACAAAAAGAGAAAATAAATGGGTACAATCAGGAGGCAGTGACAAAGAAGTTAAAAAGTTGATTGTTATGATGGCACATGAACACTGTAGTATATGTAAAATATAATATAAAATAAATATAAATAAATAAATAAATAAATGCACATATAATGGAAGCTCATGGTTGGTGTGCAGAGAGAAAGTGTATTAAATATTGAATGCTGTTTTATATGTGTTTGTTTTCTTTTAACTTGTGTTTAATTTCAGAAGAAAGAAAAAAAAAAAAACGAAATATTTTTACCAAGCATGTTTTATTTTTGGCAAAAGGATGAAGTTAGTATTGTGCTATGTACTTAATCTGTTTATTTTCTATTTTGATTTAGACAATTAACATTATTTGGTCGGAGGTTCCGGGATCAGAGGCCACGGGAGACGATGGAGTCCTGGAGTCCCCTGGATGAAGACCAAAAGATGCCTGCCTCCAGGTGGAGGTGAAGACAAAATAACCGGAATGCCAAAAGAGATGACTACTGTGGATTCAAGATTGCCAAGATGAAAGAGTACTCGAATGAACCGAATAACATCGCTGGTCGGGACATACCAAAAGAGACAAAACAAAAGTTCCGGCATATGAAGTCCCACGTATTTATTATTTTAATTATTTATTTTAATTTGTTTTATTACTTATTTGTTTTAGTTAGTTGTTTTATTTCATTGTTTTTAATTGACTTGGAAAATTTAAACTTAAAGTAATGCCAATTCCACTGAGAAGGCAAATGTGGAACATTTTATGAACTGATGGACCCAGATGAAATGTTGATTGCAAATTTTCATTGATGCACATGAATATTTATTTGTTGGATTGCTATATTGTATAAAAAATAGAACAAGTTGTTTTTAGGAATTGGCTTGGATTATAGCCAAGTTCTAAAAACAAAAGGAGGGTATATGTAAGGATATTTGGCGTGTTACAGTACAGAGTACAGCAATACTGCACAAGTAGCACATTTTTTTTGCAGCACCACCACAAGGGTGCGGTGCATTGCTATATGGGTTGCCAGATTAACAAGGAAAGACAGGCTATTCAGTCAAAAACGATTTTAACCTATAAGATGCAAATCTATTTTTACAGTTAAAAGCACACGTGCTCATTTAAAAATGCACACTATTTTTCACCTGAAATGCCTATATTGCTAGAGACACATTTGAAAATTAACAGCTAACCTATTAACAATTAACCTGACTAATAAAACCTTATTTAACATAACCCAATAATAAAATGTGTTCTCCACTGCAGAATTAGGCATACTCTGAAAACCATTTAAATGCGTGTGCAGATTTTTTTTTCTTCTCTTCTCTGCCTGATTCTCCGTGTTTTTGTGCACAGTAACTGCAGGAAGAAGGAAGTCAGATTTGCAACAATTGCAAATGTATAAGCGAAGCTATTGTTGAAGAGTAGGAGGATGAGAGATGATGGATTTCATTGGAACACGTCATACAGAGGGCTGAGAGGAAAGTTTTAGTGGGCAGTATCAGGGAAAAAGACAGGCAGACATCTTTCTGCACTATTGGGGAGAAGACCTGGCTGTGGGGCTCCTGACTGAATGCAGATTCCTGTGTCCTGCTGCAGTCGAGATTGGGGAGAGCTGAAAGAAGGACCTTTCCACTGGCTGAGGCATTCCTATCTGCAAAAGCTGAGAATTCCAGGCAATGACCCCGGTTTGAGAAGGCAAGCGTTCCTTTTTGCTGGAGTTAATCCAAGAGAGCCACATTCACAAAGAGAACAACTAAAAAGATAAGGTAATGAGAAGTGTGGGAGCTGAGTGTGCACGGTAATATGCAGTCAGTGTAGGATTCCTGTGCGTGTCTTAATCAAGTGCTAATGTTGCAATTTGAGTTCTGTTCTCCGCCACTATCTTTGCAGAGTGTCACAGACAATGCTTTGACTGTACCATTTTATTTCTGTAAAGAATGAGATCGTTTTTAAATACAACTTTTATAATACAGAAAAATATTTGAAAACAGACGGGTGATGTTTATTGTTTACCATTACAATGCTGATGATGTGGGGAGATTTTTAAACAGTGCAATGGTCATTTTAAGACAGATGTGTGCATGTCAAAATCAGTATGAATAATTGTGAGTGACTGTAGCATAGCTTGTTGGCGGTACATGAGCCAACGGGAAGAGAGACTCTCTGAACATAGCTCCCTACCGTATATAAGGTAGTGGAAATTACCACAAGACTACCACATATAGCTCTCTGTCGTAAATAAGTCAGTGAGTTCGCCCATGGTGGCACACCAACACTATCACTGGAAAATGTGTATTCCTAGAATGCAGGTCTGAGGTCTCTCTAGTGATCACACGAAAAATCTAAGCAAAGATAAGGGATTCTGGACATTGGGGCCACAAATAAAACAAGGGAATTATGCTCACCAAAATACCACCAACCATGTATACCAAATATGCAGGTCTGGGTGCTGAAATAATGCATGTCCATTGTATTATTGTTGCACATGGCCAAATCTGAATACAAAGAGTGATTATTGCTAAGTTATTTTTCGGCGGTAATAAAATACCGTCAGGCCCCAAATCTCCACAAAATACCCTACAGTGTGGAATACCACCTTAAACTGGAAGGAAGGTTGATTTTCAGAAATAGAGAGGACCCCCCATCAACAGTCTGTTGTCCTACTGCTATTACTGTCACAACTGTAATTTGGTTGTTCTGGAAGTGAAAATCTACTTGGTCAGATTTTTGTTAAACCATGTTGCATGTGCCGTTTAAACAAATATGGTTGACACTCTGTTTTAATTTTATCGGTCGGCTAGTCTGAGTCCAGAGGACCTTGTTTACGCAATCTATTAGGGGTGACAACCTTCTCAGGAGGTCATTCCCTAGTAAACAAGGAGTGCCCTCTAGAGTCACTATTATGACCGGGTGTTTCACCTTGTGTCGCCCAATTTTGATGTCCAAATCTGCAGTCTCCTCGGCGGGAATTTCCTTCCCGTCAAAGTTCTGGAGTTGTCCAGGAAGAGAGGTGAGAGGAATACGGTAATTCTCCCCCCTTCCTGCATTTAGTTTATCAAAGGCCCTTTTGGACAGAAGAGTAGCTTGGGATCCAGTGTCCACCAGTGCCAAAATTCTACCCTGCCCCTGTACTTGTACCGGGGCATAGTATCTTCCCTCCTTCTCCTCAAGGGGGCACAGATAATGCACCTTTTTTGGACAACTGGCGGGCTAATTTTCTGGTTTTGGACATTGCGAGAGAAGAGATTTGGGCAAAATTCTGTGGAGAGTCATGGGAATCTGCAAGAAAAAGTTGGCAACTTGAAATGGTTTTGGGTTCCCCTGGTTCCGGTTCTGGGCCGCCCCCCCCCTTTTTTGAAGCAGTCATCAGGATGGGTTTGACCCATGGGATTCTGGTATCGTTGGTTCTCGAATAGAATGATGGGCGGCGACAGCTCAATCCCCACATCTACCTAGTCTATTAATGCGGTTTTGGGTTCCCCTGGTTCCGGTTCTGGGCCGCCCCCCACTTTTTGGAGGGAGTCACCAGAATGGGTTTGAACCAGGGGTTTTCGGTATAGTTGGTTCTGGGATAGAATGATGGGCGGCGACAGCTCAATCCCCACATCTACCCAGTCTAGGTTGGAATCCCTTGGGACCCATTTTTCCTTGGGAGGAGTTCCCCCATCTCTGAAGGAGAAGCTCCTTTCCCCAGGATCCTCTTGGGATTCCTCTCCCTCAAATTGGAAGATCTGTACCTCCTCCTCAAAGTGGGTCTGTTTGGGTACTTTGTTTCTCCTACCCCCCCTGTGCTCCTTGGGAGGCAGACTTTCAGGGGCAGGAGATTTTTTTTCCAGTTCCTGGGCTTCCAGGGGCTGTTTACAAGTGGGGAAGGCAGCTTCCTCCAAGGCTTGACACCCCCCTTCCTCTTGTGCCTCCTCCCTGGGAACCAGTGGGTTATCGGGGTGATGCCCCTGTCATTGTTCTGGAGCACTATGCGCAGAGTTTGGGCATTCTGTGCCGGCATGCCCATCTGAGGCTTCTGTTGAGCCCTCAGCATGCGGCCCAAATCCTGTGCCATGTTCTGAACCTGGTGCTCTAACTGGGAAACCCGTTCAGGCTGATACGGGGTCCTGTTTTCTCCCCTGGGCTGATCCCGGGAAGGGTAGCTATGCCTTCTCTGGTAGTACCCCTGGTTGGGAAGATTTGGGTACCCCTCTACTCTTGGCCTCCCCTCTCCCGGATTAGATTGTCTGGGCTCAGGAAAGTGGGGAAAGAAGGATGGATGATTTTGGGGCTGGAAGTTGGGTGGATACCTGGGGAACAAGTTCTGCCCAGGATTTGGTGAATTTCTGCCCTCCTGGGGGAAGTGAGGAGGGAAGTTCCCTGGGTTGGGCACTTGGTTGGATCACCCCCCTTGGGACGGAGGAGTCCACACATAACCCAGGATTGGACTGTTTCCATTATAGCGGGGCCTTCCATAGTCAGGGGAGCAAGGGACCCAATTTGTGGGACTACCTCCTTGACTCCCTTTCTGTGACTGGCCCGAGGGCCTTCTGGGTTTAGAATTATTTGGTGCCGGCAGGTTTTTAGGCCCCCCCATCTCCAAATCTAAAACGGGGGCAACCTTTACCTCTGCCACCTTGGCAGCAGCAGGGGTGCTGTTGGTTTTGGGGTTTTTGGGCTGATTCTTATTTTCCACCAGTTTCTGCACAAAATTTTGGTGTGCGCAAAACTGCGCGGTTCTCCTGGATTCTGGCGCAACGCGGGCTTTTCGGCCATCTTGGATTTTCTAAGCCAACAGCACCAACTGTTGCAGCTTAATGACTCAAACGTGGGTTAATACCCCTGACAGGGGAGAGTAGGGGGTTCTATTCCCTACTCTTGGCACATATATACCTCTCCTAAAAATGTCATTGACTATCGCGGCCATATAGCGATATGTATTCAGGACGGCATGCTATTGAAAACCTGGGACATGCACTTTAACAATTGTTAAGACAGGGTGAACTGAATCGATATAGCTCCTCCCGCTTTTATTGTTAGCTTGCCTAATGTGGATTACATCCATTCGGGAAAGGATTTAGTTCTTCTACCTTTACTAGAGGATTGCCTTTACACATTATGGCATGACATAGATAAACTCTGTTTTTCTTGTTAACGTCTGATGCTGTGCACAATGGCCTTTTATCCCTGCTAATCACTGATCTTAGCATATCAGTTATTGGCATGACAGTGTACGGGATACATATACATAAGCAACATGTTGGCCGCAATATGTATCTATGATCTATTGATGTTACACGCCTTCTCCCATTACATTACTGCTGGTTACATTTCTATTCTTTTTTTTTCTTTCCAGCCAGTAGAAATCTAGCTGCTGGAATTAATTCCTCTACAAATGAAGGGAGCTTCACCCTAACAAGACATCATAGTCCCGGCATTGAGGGGTCTTCTCTTTCCTGTGGCATCATCCAGGAGGAGTTGGCTTTTTCCAATTTTGAACGTTTGGATTGCCTTGTTGTAAGTTTGCCTGATCAGATGCTCTGTCTTAGCTTTCACACGTATATGCCTCTGGGATTGCAGAGAGTTTCTTTATTAATTTAGGCTCTCCTCTCCCAGCTACCTGGCTGGCTGTATTTATCTAACAGAAGATCCACGTTGGGTCTATTGGTGTGGAATATAATTCTATATCCCTTACCCTATCCCGGGTCTTGTAGTATGACTCTAAATTGAGCTATTACTGCATTTCTTGGATTATTGATGAGAACCACATTGTAACGGTTTATGTTGAACGACTGTGGGGTTGCTAGGCCAGGTCAAGGATTTTTTAATATGTGCTTTTTAACTTTGTCACATGTTTGTTTTTTTCTTTCCCTTTGTTCTCTTCTTTTAACTCTTTGATGCACTTTAGTGATGAACTGGATAAAGGAGGAACGCAAGGATTATATACACATACAGAAGAAGAACCAAGCCATTAAAGGACAAAGGGAATAACGTCAATATGTCCTCCTATGCTGTTCCTATATCGTATAAACATTTCTGTCCTGTCCTGAGGAAGATGACTGTCAAGCCATCTCTCTTTTTCCAAAGGGATAGATGTCTTACACACCTTTTAAGGTCATTGAAACGACCTATTTTGTGATACCAGTGTGGCACATGTGAATGGTGTAAGCCACATTAGGTATCGGTAGTTGAGTTTTTTGGTCGAAATGGTGACAAGTGCTTTAGGCTGCACCTTTCATTAATTTTGCACTACAAGCCTGTCCAACAATGTGTACATTTTATGCCACTCCAGAATATGAGGCTGGAGAGGTGTTGCAATTTTGCAAGTTCTGAACTTTTTTATCTCTTATTCTAAATTGATGGAATAGCGTTAGTCAGTCTGAGTTGACTTTTGGACTGTGCATGTAGATTGAGACTGGGGTCAGTATTAGGAATCTAACAAGGTATCCTTCTCTTCTATTTCTATGCCCCCCATTCCTCTGTCTTTCTCTCTTCTCTACTTGCCCTGTACCCCCATACAATTGCTTCCTTTTTTTCGGTGGACGACTGCAATTTGTGTCCACCCTGCACCACAAGCTGTTCATTTGGCTATCATGCACTTTACCTATATATTCTATATTTACTGTTGTTTTTATGCTGCTTTATTATGGATTCAGCACTATATGTTATGTAATTTAATATGTGTATAATAAAGATTATCTGATTTCATGTTATCCTTGACCTGGACTATCCCCTCATTGGGCTCCCAATTTGATGGTTACTTATCTCGCTTGATCTTTCTAGCGATTTGCCCCACGTGACCCCCTCCTTCTTGTTTACTTACTATGGGAAATCAAAGCAACATTGTGCCAGCCCTGAACCAGTCTGAGATAAACCACATTCCCTGTTTTTCGGAAATGCTTCAGTATGCTTGTAAGGTATGCACAGACTTCAGGTGCTCCTATATTGCTTGCGATGCATTGTCCTGCCTCCAGGACACATACATTCTGTCAGACCATCAGATCAAGCTGTAATTTTACCAGCTATATCCTAGAACACCTTATTGAACAACACCTTGACATAAATTGACTATTGCATGTTGCCCTGGCAAGCCACGGCTTTAGGCGGCACTGCTCTACCAGCAAGCCAGTGGCAATTGTTTCTCCTTATTTGCAAGGTACTTTGGCCATTTGAGGAGGAAACTGCGAGTCGAAAGGAAGCGGCCTGCATGAAATCCTGTCATTGATTGCTCTTCTGAAAAGGAGCCATGAAAACATGTTGGGTTGGGGCACAGTGCAAGAGGATGCAGAGGGTGAGGAACTGTAGACACTACGCAGGAATCACCACAAAACCTCTTGCTATTCATCTCCAAATCAGCCAAAACAGCCAGACTCAACCTCCACAAAATCAGAACAATCTGTCATCTTCTTTCAACATTGCTGAACAGCTAATCTCTGCCTTAGTTCCTTCTCGATTTGACTTTTGTGTCAGTCTCCTCTATGGCCTTCCCAGCTATTCTGTTTCACCTCTGAACAAAGTCCTCAACTTTGCGGTCTGCACACTTTTCAACCTTTCTCACTTCACCTCCACCTTTCTGCCCATGACCAGATTGGCTGGCTATCTAAGAAACCATGGGGTAAGTATACACTTCTTTTCATCATCTTCAAAAATATCCATGGAATCGCCCCACCCTACCTACCTAAGGCACACCTCACTTCCTACTCTCCTTCTCGCTCGTTACTATCATCCTCGGCTCACCTCCTTGCCATCACTCAAGCCTCCTGTGCTTCCTCTTGTTTCTGCTCTCTCTCCTCGCTCCCATAATCTGGAATGCTCTTCTTCTTCATCTCCGCACTACTCCATCTCTACCACTATTAAAATCCAACCTCAAATCTCTCCCTCTGTCCGAAGAAACTGTTTCCTAGGAGCCTACGCTCCTGCATTTCCCTCTCTCCCGACCCTTCATGGAAAACACTACAATACTTACACATCACTCATCCATCCTTAATTCAGCACTTCCTCCACCATCTCGTTACTGTATCATTCTGTCCTTTCCTCGTCCCAGGTTTATGTTTCCACCTTAACCCATTGTTAAGCAACACTGTCCTCCTCTCTGTTATCAATGGTACATTTTGTAAGCATTTTTATGCCAAAAATGTATTGCATTCTCTGTCGATTTTATACAAAAAGAAGCTCCAATTTATATATAAATAAACAATTAAATAAATAGGTTTCTGGAAATTAAGAGACCTATCGGATATAATGGATCAATTATGTCAAAGTTCTTGGGGCCATTGGTATTTTGATCATAAGTGCAAAATGAGCCTCACAAACAACAAGGGGGACAGTTTCACTGGGTTGTTTTATGTAAAGTATCGCTTATGCCTACTAATTGTTGCAGTTTTCACATTTTTGTGGAAGCCTGCCATTACACATAACTGTGCCCACTGCTGTAACAGTTGGCATTGTGCAGTTTCTCATCTTCCTTTTGCATAGCACTAGGAGAAGCAGGTGGATGCTCGCCAGTCTGAGGTCATTTGGGATGGGACGCTTACTGGATGCAATTATGCTTTCTAATTTCGCCACCCACTGGCATGTTATTTTTGTATTTTTTAAATTTCTAGGAACAGCCTGGGAGCAGTGATGTAAGTAATGCCAGCTGTCAAGTGATGGTTCATTGTGCACTGATTGTAATTGTACTATGTACATTATTCTGTATTTAAATAATTCTTATACAGGGTTTGATGATTATAATTTGTTTTAAACATTTTTTAAACAACATGATCAATGCTATTGAGGCAATAGATGTGTGTTCAAGGTTATCCTTTTTATTCACTATGGCATGAGCTGCGAAACTCTTCAACACTTGCTCTGTAACCCCCCTCCCAGCCCAGTCTCTGTCCCTTCCTCTGCCTCTCTCACCCCCTCCTATTTCCACCCACTCTCTCCCCTGCGATTCAAAGTATCTTATCGACAAGTTTGGTGAAATATAAAACACAACAATAAAATAAAATAAAATAGGTTTTGGGATAGTTTCATATTCCAGGGGGTTACTTTTGTTCTTTGATTATCCATGGCTGGATTCAGAGTGATATTGATTTCTAGGATATGGCATGATCAGAGCAGGTTATTGATTGGCAGGGCATTCATAGGGTTGCGTGACTGGTAGCTTTTGGCTTCGATTGATCCTGAAAGCTGCTTTTCGATTTTTAAAAAATAAAGTGTCTATTGAGTACAGACTAGAATTATCGGTTTGACTTTAGCAGAAATGTATACAATCAATCTGTTCTTTAGCTGCTACATACATACCTTGCTTTCTGACTAGCGGTTAGAGAAAACATGCACTAAATACATAAGCATACAAACATACATCAATTTAATGTCCATAGAAAATTGGTATTCCACCCAGCAAATCTTTCTATTCTTCTGGGGTCCCGCTTTCATCTTCCTTTTTTTGTCACAGATGTACCACTCATGTTCGTATTAGTTTCATCAGATGAAATATGAAAGCGCCCGACCCACTTCGGATCAGAAAGCAGCTTGCACAGATCAAAGACAGTCCCTGCTCTTCTGGCAGCCAAAGTTCACGAAATGGCATGCACTGACTGGAAAGAGCGAGGCAGCCGCGACAACAAAAGGAAAACACATCAATCTATTTCTGGGTCTATTTCAAAGCCGTCAAGCTTTGAAAAGGAATGTCTCCTTCCCAGTGCTTTCCTCCGATAAAGCCACGTGGTGTGAATGCAGCGCTGCCCTGCGCGCAAATGAATCACAGGCTTAGCAGCCGTCCCATATTCAATTGTGCACCCTGCGTGAAATAAAATGGGTACAGAAAGTCGTATCACTGAATATCGTTATTGAATTAATGCAAATCCTCCTGATAAATCGCATCTCCCTGCAGCTTTCTTGTCTGTTATCTGCATTACTACGAAGAGTTTCAACAGTCAGTAAACTTTCGTATTATTGCTCCTAGCACCTCAGGTTGGGATGGGACGCTTACTTGATGCAATTATGCTAGCACCTCAGCTTTCCAAAAGGTTTAGGGTGTTCTTCTTACGTTGGAATGTTTGTGCCACTACTTTCTGTATGTTTAAGCTTCTTCAAGTACTTTTTATGTCCATAAGTGTCGCCTTGTTCAATCAACCACAAATAATGGGGAGTAAGCCATCGGCCAATGGATTAATCGAGGCCGATGCAGTGGCTTTGCTAAATACATTTATTTATTTCATTTATTCTCGATTTTTGTAGGCACTTATACAGTAAGTCCATTCTGTTTCAAAGCGCCCGCAGGCCAGCAAGGAATTGAAAACAATGAATACAGTGGAAGATAAAGAGAAACCCCCCTATCCCTTGTGAGTATTCAGAGTGTGCAAGTGCAGTGAGAAGAGGGGAGGTGGGGGTGGAGATCAGTGCTGGAATGTCTGTGCTGGTGAGTGAGCAACAGATGAAGTGCATAGTATGGTAAGTGCTATGCGGCCTGGAGCCGCTTTGGTTAGTGCAAGCCAACAGGAGATTAGCAGAGGAGGCAAGAAGGGAATGCGGTGGTGAAGAGGAAATTCTAGAGGAGCTTCCGGAATTTGAGGAAGTCCGGGTCAAGGCGAAGAGGAAGGGGGATGTTGTTCCTTAAAAGGGAGCCAGCTGAAGAAAGTGGTCGGGCTCTGTCCCTCTGTTTATTGAAATGCTTTACACACAGAGAGCTGGTGCCAGAGGACCATATAGTTCTAGAGGGAGAGTATTTAGTAAGAGAAAGTTGCAGATAGCATGGTCCCAGGCCCCAGACAGCCCTATGGATGATGCAACGGGATATGAATTTAATCCATGTTGCAACTGGGTGCCAGGGAAGAGATTTTATGGCAGGAGAGATGTGGTATCTGAGCTTACGGCAAAGGTAAGTCTTGCTACCCTATCTTGGATTAGCTGGAGGGGTCATTCAGTGGAAAAAGGTATATTCAGGAGAAGGCTATTGCAGAAGTAAAGCATAGAGAGAACCCCCGGGTTCAGGTATCATTGAGCTTCTAGGGGAATGTGAGAAAAGGGATAATTCCTTTGAAAAGGAATAGTTGAAAGTGGGACTTCTTGGCAATGTCCTGAGTGTGAGGGAGGAAGGAGAGAGAGGAGGTGAAGATGACTTGAAGATGACTCCACGGTTACTGGCTGAAAATGAAGGAGCAGGGTGAAAACCCATAGAGGATGGCCAGAGTGAGGGGAAAAAAGAGGGAGCAGAAGTCCCAATGGGAATGATCTCGGTCTTGCTGGCATTCAGGCAGAGATTGTAGGAAGTACACCATGACTGGATGACAGATAGGCAGTCAGGGATGATGGAAGATGTAAGTGGGTCAAAAGGAAGTTTGAAAGAGATTTGCGTATCATCTGCGTAGAACTGGAAGTTGGCAGAGAAGTAGGAAATGAGGAGTGCCAGCTGAGCAAGGTAAGTGTTGAAGAGCCAGGGGAGAGGTTTGAGCACAGTGGGACACTACAGGTTGATAAGGAAGAAGGTGTCCAAAATGACTTGGGGCGAACAGTCAGTTAGGAAGGAGGTCCGGCAGTCCAGTGCCTGCTCTGAGATATCCAGAGTATCATGAAACTGTTTTATAAGGATAGAATGGTTGACCGTATCAAAGGCAGAGGAGAGCTTGAGTAGGATGAGAACACCTGGAGAGTGCAAGAGATGCAAGGAGTTCTTCATGGGTGTTCAGAAGAGCAGTTTCCATGCCTCTGGATGCTCGGAATCTCGATTGATGGTCGTGGAACCAACCAAGAAGTTCAGTGTGTGAGGTAAGTTGTGGAAAGCCCAGCTTCTCCAGCAGTTTCCCAAGGAAAGGTGTGATAGAAATAGTGTGGTAGTTGGCTGGACAGGTAGGGTCTGCTGATGTTTTTTTCAGGTGGGGGCTCAAAAGGAAGTTCTTGAGGTGTTAAACGGAAATCATATAGTGCCTCCTTTTGATATATATTGGCCTAAGCCTAGTTGCTCTATGAGGAACAACGCGTTGCAAAGTTCCGATTTTGAATCAACTTCGCCGCCATTTTAGAGTCATCCGCCATTTTTTATTTTCGGTTCATATGATTCTCTGTTCTAAAATGGTGCACTGTGTTTTCAACTTGCAACCAAGCTTCCCGACCTTTGAGTTCTGTTAGTGTTTAGGTTGTCTGAGAGCTGACTGTTTAGACTAAGTAATGAGGCCTTGTACTACACATGAACTGTTGTCCTAGCATTGTCTACGCTAACAAGCCTCATCCTCAAATACACATCTGGGACAATGCAGAGAAAATCTCAGCCCGTGGACACAGGCCGAACTGCATTGTGAAGGGATATAGACT